>NC_092520.1:141259186-141578769 GCF_037038585.1 Patagioenas fasciata | reverse complement strand
ACCAAGGCTTTGCCATACAGTCTTTGTCTCTTTTTGTCTGAAATTGAGCTAGATATCCAGGAAAAAAACACAAATGAGAGATCTTCTGTTTATTAAACTGTGTATAAAATTACTGTGCCACATGGGTGCCATCTGTGTTAGCAGCAGTGGGTATTAAAAGCAAACAGTGGAAGGATGAAATTCATGCTGCATGGCAGTTTGTGCTGAATAATACTTTGTGGTAAAGGCGTTACTTGAAAAGTGTTTTGAAAATCTGATGCTAAGGCAGTTGGCAAAATTGTATTTAAGTACCAATTAAAAATTGGGAACTGACATTCTGATTTAAGAAATACAACAGTTTTTCATCTCTATTTTCCACTTAGCCCATACCTGGAATGAAGAGCACTCTTGTAAACTGAAATTACTATCTAAAAGCAATGCTCTGAGGGAGTTTTCTATAAGGTTTTTTTCAGTCTTTGTTATGGCATTTTTTTTACCTTAGCAAAATACATCTAATTTCCCATTCAGAGAGCCCAGTCTCTGCTTGATTTGCAGCCCAGATTTTGCAGTACTGAGCAAATTCCTGAGAAGCAGGCATATAAACCAGCTAGAAACAAAAGGAAAATAGTCAGTTTTGTTTCACTGTGTAAGGAGAAGGAAATACAAGGAATTAATGAACAGAAGAAATAGGAAAGGCAGGGCAGAGAGAGGAAAAAGATTTCCACCACCACATTTAAATGGTTAACAGCTTCTCTCTTCTATGGAAAAGCACTTGTTTACTGCAAAGAAATCCCTGACTGCCACAGGACATTAACTGTGTAAAGATGGGGCATTAACACTTTTTGAGCCACTGTCTTTGTGGTAGACTGCATGGATTCAAATAGTCTCAAATAGGTGTCCATTAGCCTTCTCAAGCTGCAGGGCTGCAGCTCATCATTGTAAATCCCCGGACCAGAGCTCTGGGCTTTCTGACAATTCCGATCTTCACCCCCCACCTGCACACTAGGGCAAGTAAATTCACACCAAAGCCCTATTACCACACAATCCCATTTAGAAAGAGAGCCTTTAAAAAATAATTTGATAACCACCACCACTTTTACTCCGGCAAGCAGGGGAGCACTGCAGGTCTTTTTCTGGTTGCGGGGGGGGAAGTAATAGATTCAGTTTCCCACAAAGCAATCTTCGTCTCCTGCTTCCATTGAGTGCATCAAACAAACAAACAAAAAAACCCCTCTGATTTCTGGTTTTGCACCATTCTTTCACTGACAACATGACAATCTGCTACCTCTTCACTCAGGAAAACACCTGATTTTAAAAAACAGCCCTTTTCTGTCCATCTTTTGCAGCTAGGAGACTTCTAGACCCCATCCCCATCCCTCTAGCTGGAGTCAGCCCCAAATCAACAGCCCCCAAGCAGAAGACACTTGTCTTCTGCAGATGGCTCTTCCTGACCAAAACACACTGTGCAAAGGAGTACGATGCTGTGACTGCCTAAGCTGCCTTTTCTACCTGGTAACACATCAAGCAGAAATGGTGCTTTGGGGACAGACCTGGAGAAATCAGTGCTTCTCTCTTGCCTTCCTTTGGGTTTACAAGACATGGTGCTGTGCTGCCCCCACTGCAGCTCCTGCCTTCCCCAACCACTGCATTGGGAACATCCACCCCACCTGGCACCATGCAGGTGAAAACACTTCTTACACAACAACTGGCATCAAATCCTTGCTGCAGAAGGAGGTTTTAAATCAACCCAAAAGGCTGAAATACCAAAGAAGAGTCATCAGATAGCATGAATAATCCTGAAAGGCAGAGGGGTTCAGCCACCAAAATGGAATTCAGCTTGGCACAGTCTGATCCCAAATCTGTCACAGGAGTGAATGAAGAACACAGAAGTGAGGAAAACTACTTTTGGCATTTATTTTTCTTAACTTGGACATGTTTTAAATTTAAAATGGGAAGGGCATGTTATTGCAATGAGAGTGGGCAATATATATTGTTTTCTATAAAAACGGGCAGAAGTTACATTACCATTGACACAATAACACCATTAATACTTTCTGTGAAAGCACAGAAGTGCATTAAAACTTAGGTAAAGCAACCTGGTCAGACTATCTTTTTGTAGAATTTACCCCATGGACCTTTTAACTTAAGTAAAATAATGAGTTTTTATTAACTACAAACACTTGCACTGCCTCTTAGAAGTAAACATTTTTCAAATTAAGTCTTGGGTGGGTGGCAGCAGTAGAGTCCATATATTTTTTTAAAGTTCCCATTTCTCTTGGTGTTAAGTCTCTCAGTGACAGAACTGGAGCACGAGTGTCTGTGGGGAGCCCCAATAACCACTGAAATTCAACCCAAATAGTTAATCTTTAGGAAGTGTGTCATGACAATTCTCCAATTTCTTGCCTCTTCTTCTTTGCAGGTGCCCAACATTTGGTAAAACACAACTGCCTGCTGTGCCGAACAAACCAGTGCTGTGCAGTGCATGGGAAGATTGAATAGAAAATAAACCACCCTCATCACTTACCTAGGATATTATCTAGCCTCTATTCAGCTGCATCTTGGCGAGTTATTACTGTTGAATGCCTGCCCTAGAAAAGCAAGGAATCAGAGATCTCTTTTACAAAACATACTGGCTTAGAAGCTGAAAAAAATTCCTGCTTGGTAGGGCTTGGGCTAGAAACTTGGTCTTTAAAAAAGGCAGCCTTAGGTATTCACTTGCACAACCTGCCTGAGTTCACATCCCAAATCTCTGGCACTTATTGGAAGGGGGTAAAAAAAAATTAAAAACCACACACACACAAAAAAAATCCCTCAGAGATAACTGTTACTATAAAACTATTGCTACTATCAAATAGCAGCAGAAATCATCACAAGTGCCCAGCGCCACTCACATTCACCTAGTTGTCTCATTTTCCCTCAGAGAAACTCAAAATGTTGTGCCAGGGGTTGGAAAGCACATACTTAGAGAAGCACAGTTTCAAGAACTTAATGGAAAACATTTCCAACTGAGATAACATAAATGTACCCTTAAATATTAGATGTTCAGAGGGAGATTGCTTAAGCCACAGAAGCAGAGCAGAAGAAAGGGAAGGGGTAGGATCATATCTTTAAAGAAGCTAAGCCTTTGATTTTAGTGTAGAAGAAGTTATGGAAGAAAACTGATGCCTTGTTGGTAAGATAAAAGTAACCTAAATTATACAAAGGTTCCTCTTGCCTGATTAGAAAGACATTTATTCTCTCCTGCAAAAGATACTGGGAGAGAGGAATCTGACAGGCTGCACTGCCGTGGTAGAAAACAAAAAGCTAGATCACCTGCTACAACTAAAGGCACTGAGAAGAAGGTTACAGGCTGGTGGAATGAAATTTCTGCAAAGGAAAATGTTGAATTTTACTTCAATCACTGTTACACCATCTTCTCCCAGAGAAAAAAAAAATTGCAAACATTTGCATCATCTGCTTGATAGTGACCCATTCAGCCCACACACACTCTCTGAAGGCCAGCAGGCTGTGAAAACCCATTTTGAGTTTAACAGACACATGTCATATTTCAGCTAGTCTAATCACACAAGTGTTCAAACACACTCAGGCAGAGAATTCAAGAGCAGTTGTTTCTGCCAGTGCAGTTGCAGCATTTAGAGATTCACATGCAGGGCAGGGAGGACATCAGAAACATATTCTGTGTTCACATTTCTAGAGATGAGGCCTGGAGCATCCCTCTGGGAAAAAAACAAAGGAGTCGTATGAATGGCAATAAGGAGACAACTATTGCACCTTAACAGCAAGGTCTCTGAGCAGGTGCTGCCAGGAAAGGGCTTCAAGCTGTAAATCTTTGTGAGGCTTGGCTGACCAGCACCCTGGGAATTTAATTCTGGCAGGGCAATAGGATTTAAAAGATATCCATTTGCTCAGCACTGTTTCCCCAGCTATGTGCAATGGATATGGTGAATTTAGAAACAGCTGGCATGTCCTCCTGCACTGCCAGGTGCCTATTCAGTGGTTTAAATGCACTGTGGAGGCTAAGTGTCCAAGAGCTATGCCAAGGTACCAGTGCTCTGAGCATTGCTGATTCCCCCATTTTGCCCATAAAGGGTGGAATTCAACTGAATCCCACAGAGACATCCTGCATCATTTTCACCACAATGGGAAGCCTCATCTAGTCTCCAGTTGTCATCCTTCCAGAAACAGATGTCCCTCTTTAATCCCATCATCATTGTCCTATTTGCCATCAGGGTCCAAGTGTCTCAGATTAATAAAGACATCACAAGTGGCACCAGGACCCTAAATCTAGACAACCAAATCACACCTTAAGTGTCCTACCCCAGTAATCACTTGGGTAGTGTGTAGAGAAGCTAATAGTTTGACCACAACATTTTTCCTCTACTCTTACCCAGTTGCCTTGCTACCATTCTGGGTTCAATGTGCATACAGATGCACTTCAGGATGTTTATTCTGAAACAGGCAGCAAGAACCACTTTCAAACTCAGAAAAAGGAAAGGCCCGCAAGACATTGCTCATCTCCAAATAAGTTTAAATAAATATTCAGTAAAGAAATTCTGAATTCTAGAGGGTATTCTTTCACAAGTAAAGAGTAATTGCCATGAATGCAAATAGTCAAAACAACACAAGTGATTTTAACTGGAGATGGTTGGGAAAACTCACAATAAACTTTTCAGGCCAAAGCTTTCAAAGCTGACGACACATATTAGAGTTCATTTATTGTTATTTACCATGCATTGCTTGTTTTCTGGTCTTGCAATGATCATAACCAGATTGAATTTCCCCAGGCACATTTATGACACCAATACATGAAGCAATGTCTGGATGTCTAATTCTTGCCAGGTTTTGAGCATCATCATCTTCCACAGACTAAAAGAGATTTGAGGTCTTGTTATCTTGATGATTTGCACTCAAGAAGTTTCTTTTAAGTCTTCCAGGTCTCAGATAAAATGGCAAAGTGATTCCTGTTGGTCAGAATTGGTCACATCACAGAAAAAAGGTGGCACGAAGAGTGCAACAACACTGCAAGTCTCACCTGGAAAAACAGCGGTTCAAGGTTTTCCATAGCATGAGAAAGAGAAATACGAGATACTTTTGAGGGGATTTACCATCTCAGAAGTTAGAAAGGGTGGTCTCTATCCTATCCTGGAATTAATTCCTTAAACTGCTCTTGCAGAGTTTGTCTACTTTCAAACACCACTGCAATGACAGAACTTAAATACAAGAGATTATGTTTGATCCAAAGACCTTTACTGACCACCACTCCCCTTTGACGCACGCCCTCCTCCCCTCCCCCCCCCAAAAAAAAAAAAAACAGATCTTTTAAGTGGTTTCACTCAATTAACTTAGTTAACTTTCCAAAACAATCAGAGAGCTAAATGTTGTTTATCTCATAGTTATTCAGAAAGGTTAGATAAATTTGTGGGTTAATTTTAGCAAAGTAATATCTGATGATTAAGAGCTAGTAGATGTGTGGAATACAAGGAGAGAGTGATGTAGGAGCACTGTGTTGTCATGGAAAGGACAAAATTACTTCCATAGTTTCTCTCCACTTATAATCCCTATAATTATATTATCTCATAAGGAAAATAACCTCCAGGATGTCTGAGTCAATGACAGCTATGTTAAATCACAGCTTTCTCAGATCAGTTTTATCACATATTTTCCAGACATATTTTGATCTTTTCTTCCACACCCTTAGTTAGGAAAGATCATCAATCTACAAGTTCAATGCAGCTCTAGCGACAGCAGTTAGATCGCAGACTCTATCCACATAACAGCAGTATGTTGTTTAGTACAAAATTAATCTGCTGGAGGTTTGAACACTGACACTCAGGAAATTATTATGCAGCTAAGCACCACTTCATAAGCTCTTCTGTTCCCCATAACCCCTTCAACATCATCAACCCTAGCATGGCAGGCTGAGGCCAAGCAGCTGAATAGCACTAAAACATGTGTCCCTACAGAACCCTTGGCAGAGGGACTGTGGGGACCAAAGAATGGCAGCATGTTTCCCAGAACAAGCCAGAAACTGGGAACAGTACCTTTACAGCTTCTAAAGAAGAACAACCTGCAGGTATTATCTGATGGGCAAGAAATACCAAATGGTTAATGAGGGTCCAAGAATTATCTTCCTCAGCTTTGTTTTGTCAGCCTTTGGGGACAGTCATGCCTCACAAATGGCAACAAAAGATTTTTGTCTTCCTTTAAAAAAAATTAGAGGTTTCCTGTGATAGGGTCCAGATTTTATCACAGCGCTCCACCTTGGTTCCTACAGAAGTGGCCACCTGCACAGAGCACTTCACACCTGCCCTGGCCAGGGTGGGCCTCTCACTGCCTCTCAGTGCTGAGAAGCAGCATTTTTTTTAGCATCTATCTGGTGAACCTGGAGAAAACCTTTTTCTTTCTTATTTACACAGCAATTCTGTGAAGTGAGACAGCACTAGGGCTGTTGCCCAACCCCAAATGAATCAAATGGAGGAGTATCTCCTGAGGGCCATGGACCACAGCTTAACACAGTTTGTCATTTCCTCAACCCTTCCCAAACACTATGGGTTTGCAATAACCTTTTATCCTTTCTTCAGTTTTCTCAATAGAAAATTGCTTTTCTTTCTTCATAGGGCTCTTTTCAGCAAACTCAGACTTTGTATTAGTGCTCCTTTCTGTAGGGCTCAGCTTGCTCAATTCCCTTTCCTTTCTCCTGTCTTGACTCTCCAGGTGGTGGCAGTTCCTGCAGCTTATTATGGCCACTAGACAAATGGGCAAACTTTTCATGCAGGAGTTTTTCTTTTCTAGTGAAAGCAAGTACTCCTTTACATGAGTGTACTTCATTTCTTTTTAAAGCTACACACTTTACTGTAGCCTTTGTAGAAGAGAGGGAAAGAAATCAATAAATAAAATAAATAAACCATAAAGGTATCTTTTTCAGAGTCAAAGGGATGAAGGGGAAATGGTAGTGAGGAAGCCATGAGGTTATTTGTGTGGTATTTATCAGTCTGCCATCATTCCTAAAACATGCACCAAAATTAGGGAGCATCACATCACAGGATGCAGAGGTCAGGCACATTGCACACAGCCTCAGATCCTGGAATCATCGGAGTACATTGAAATGTAATACCTTAGAAGAAAGGAGAAAAAAAAAATTAGAAAAGAAAAAAAAAAAAAAGTAGTTTCAAGCCCTGGTTGCTAGGAAAACAGTACACATTTAAATATGTTCCAAGATGATAGAAAAAAATAAGTCTAGAGCTCTGGAGGAAAAAAGCCTGGAGTTCTGCTTCTCAAATGAGGCTTTTTAGCCAGCTAGAGTACATCAGCATCAGAAAACTAATTTTTCTTGTGCGAATAGCAGTGTAATGCAATTATCATTACTTTGTAGAGGAGTAAGGAAATGGCTCACCATGACCATACATAAAGTACTCCTACAGGCAGAGTTTCTGGCTATAAATAGTCCAGTCACAAGTGTGAGATGCAGGGTAGCATGGCTAACACTGAAAACCAAATTTAAGTTGGCTTTGAAGTTAGCTGACCTAAAGACAGTGTCAATCTGTAGTGGCAAAGGCATTTAGGAGCAGACAGTCAAGTCAACTGAACGTGACAGAAGATTACTTGGACAAAATTACTCTGAAATCCAAAAGCAGGGAATAAGGTTGTGCAGGCAGAGCTGTCATCAAGCAGTGGGATTTGGTCAGGCACAGGCAGAAAATAGTAGCTCTTGCAGTGAAGATGGACTAGCTACAATCAGGAAGACAAATGGTGCCATCATTTACCTAAGAAAGAGCACCAATATTAGGGAAAATATCACCCCATAGATCTCCTGTCTTAATGTTGTTGTTCACATACTACCATTTTTCCAGAATTCCTTTGAACCTGATGGGCAGGTCTCAAGAGCAGGGACCAGACCTTCCCAACACCAACCAGAGGAAGAGAAATGTACTTTGAAGTTGTGCTATAGACTTCTTCCCGTGATTACTTATGTAAAGCTTACTGAAAAAGCACGAGCTGAAAATTTGGCCCATTATATTGAGTGATGATTGGTTTTGTCTTTTGAATTTCTTCACATACATGTAAGTGACCTTGAACATCTGTTTTACGCTCTCACCGTTTTTCTCTACTTATATATTCTATATTTGAACAAATTACACATCTCAATTCCTAAACTATATGACACAGTCTTTTTTCCACCAATATAAGCCATCAAATGCTGAGGTGGAACAAAATCACTTGGATGGCATATTTGCAGCACATCCCAAGATACTACCGAAACAGAGATGGTTGAAAATACTTATGTGGCATCCTTCCTCCAAGCAGGAGATAAACCCAAGTTACCAGGAAAATGGGACTCTAATCTTGATAAGAGAATCCGGATTTTGGAACTCACTATATTTGTTTCAACCCAAAGTCAAAATTAGCATCTTCGGCTTAAAAATAAGGCCACTTTAAAGGTCTAATACCTGAGGAAACCTCAGAACTATTCAAAAGTAAAATTAAATTTAATAACCACTTAAAACCAAACAAAGACCAAAAAAAACCCACCCTGCAAAAAAACAACAACAACAAAAAACACCTAGCAAATTATATTCTAGCTTTAGCAATGTCAAAAATGTTGGGCCTTAAAAGTGTAACTCTAATTATATTAGACCTTTTTAATCACTCTGCTATGAAACTTTTAGAATTTTGGATTTCCCAAGTCTAGAAAATTGAAGCTTTTTTCCTTATGAAAATACGAGGAGTGCCAGCCTCCAGGAAAACACACAAGATAAATCTCTACCATCAGCAGCCCATGAGAAACCAGATGCCTAAAACAGGTGGATGCAAGAATAAAAGATACAAAAAAGCTTATATTCAACACACCTATATGAAGACTTCCAGAAACAGTAAGCATTTCTAAATCCTGGTCTTAGACCAGTGATCACTAAACAAAAAAAAAAAAAAATTCCCGTTCTGCAGACACTGGTGATAAGGGTATTGTTTTTCAGATGCGGAAGGAAAATCAAGATCCTGTACTTGTAGTAGTTAAGATCCCTTGACATTCTTTCTAAAACAGGACTATCCAGATTTCTGCTTTGCCTCTAATTCAACTATTTCCTCCCTCTGCTGCCCATTTCAGTTTGGAAAGGTATCTTTGCTTCCCGTCCCTATTTTCATGTAGCATTGCAGAGCATTGGCATCTACCACATCTGTTCCATACAAGATATTCAAGTGTAATACATTCAGGTTTTAGGATCTTTGGATTGTGTGGAAAAACATACTGAAAAAATGTAATTATATGAGCAAGTTAAACAGCAGATTCAGGCTCATTTCGGCAACAACAAAAAATGATTCCTTTGTTTCATTGCTTTGATATTAAAGAATGTATTTTTCAAAGGGCATCTAAATGTATGCCTCCTAATTATAAGCACAATTATTTGGTACAAACAAGATATAGTTCAACAGCTAGCTAAATAGCCTGTGTACAGAGGTGTTTTAGATGTGGAATTCATGCAGGGAAAACGTATTCACAGTACTGATACCTCTTTGAAAATGTCAAGATGCTGCCCTAAAGCTCTAGACACAAAGTCACAGCCAGTGTATACTGTCAGTTCCAAATACGAGGCTGTGAGGACTTCCTGTTTTCACAGATTAGTATCCACATCAATTACTTCCAACTTAAAACAAGTAATAAAATAAAGACAAGGTTTTACAATTCAATGTTTTCTGTTCAGAACATCCTAATAATACATGGGTAAAGAGGTCCCTCTTCCCAATCATTCCCTTTTTCTTAAAATTTAGTACAAAAAATTCAGAAGCTTGAAGAACTGTAGTATCCTTGCTCTGGTCTTACTCTAAAGAGTATATTTTTCTCTATCCTTTTCATTCCTTCCTTAATTGTTAGGGATAGTTTATTCTATCAGGATTGATAGTATTTCATTGTCTTACACAAAGATCTGGCAACTTATAACAGCAGAAAAGCTAGCCATTCATAAAGGTATTATAAAGAATTCTAAAAGAATTATCGAAAACCCCTTTAAGTCCAAATCTTAGTGAATCATATTTATGTAACAAAATACTAGAAGGTAGTTCTCTTCCTTTGCCATCTCATAAGTTTCCCTGTCATCCTATAGCACAATTCTACAACAGAATTATTGTGGTGAGCAAACCAATGATTATAACAATGGAAATTACACAAAATTCAGTGAGCCACAAAGCACTGATATTATTTAGGTGTATGAAAATACAGCTTATCCAAACAGTATGGACGGATGCTGCTACCCCAGCTTTCCCTAGATGGAGACTGATGCTATGAGATACTAAACATCCTGAGTGGCAGTAACAAGTCAAAAATTAAGAAGGCTCTATACCTCACTCATATGGTCAGGATCTATAATCTTAATTATTCACCAGTTAAAGTGGGACCAGTCAGCCGTACACACTCCAGCCTACGCTGCAACATGGGCTCCCATTGCCAGCTGCCTCCAGCGTCCAAGGCAGCGCCAGTTTTCTCACACACAGGAATTGCCAGCAGAAATGTAGAAGGATGTAGCCTAAGGGTTTCAGCACTTACGTATGGGAGCTGTGGAGCATTAGTTACACAAAAACAATGTATCTGAAGATTTTATTTATTTCTAGTAGCTGTGCAAAGGGAGATTGTAAATTAAAAAATGTATCTGTTGAAAGCTTTACTGTGGGGAAATATCATTGTTAAGTGATTAATAAGAGAAAAAGTAATAAAATGTATGCTAGAAATGTAAATGCTGTTTAACTGAAACAAAGTCTGGAAAGAGTTCTATGCACCATTTAGCTGTACAGGTTACTTCAGACCAAATATGTAGCTTAACAGGAGGGAGCTTACATATATATTCAGTCTCTGAAGAACAATTTCATACCATTTTGTAATAGAAACCTTTTTGAATTTCTTTCTTTTCTAAGAACAAGCCAGAATAATAAGTGTATTGAAAACCATTTCAAAGTTGAACAACAGGAAGCTCTAAGTGCCCTCTCTAATGACCTGCTGCCCCTCTGTGTGAAGCATCATTGCTCAGAAATCTTACGCTGATCCACATTTCAGATGCTCTGTCTGTCCCAAGTTCACTAAAAGGTCATTTTTGGACTCTAAGGATGCAGTTTGAAAGTTAACTGAGCTCTGAAAATAACCTTTCATCTTTAGTGTTGTGTTATAATCTCCCCACAAAATACTAATAATTTTTAAGCCTTGCTGAAGTAATTGTGTTTACCCAAATCCATAAGTCTGAAGAACTGAAGTGCTGGATTTTAGATACTGGTGAGCAAGTCACTATGCAAGCACATTCATTTTCATTTAACTTATCGATTTTTTTCTCTCCACACATCTTATCCTGTCATTTAAGCCAAGAAAAGAAGGAACATAAAAGCAACTTCTGCCAGCCTTCCTCCCTCTTCTAGCCTTATTTATCTCTTTCTTCTTGCAGAAAAGGTCTCCTGTAAAGGATCACATCAACTCAGTGTGGCAGAAAACAGCAGCTGCAGGAAAATTCAAATAGCAGAAAGACTATGATAATGTCAGTGCATCAAAAGGGTCACATTGTTGCTGAGAATTTGCTGTACTGTTTATGTATATCCTTGCATACTGATAATTAAGATGCTCAGGATACCCGTTGCCATAAAAATGAATGCAACTCCCAGCCACTGTGATGGTGGGCAGCACCTCAGAAGAAACTAAATGTAGCAGAGCTACGAGAAAAGGGGCTGGGTCCCTGAGAGCTGTTATGAGACTGAGTAAACCTGCACCCTCATGTACCTCTCCAGTTACATCTGATGCCTTTTCTGTTAAAAAAAATACCATCTTTTAGACCTGTATTATTCCAAGGGAATCTTGACATTCACTTGGGGAAAAAAAAAAAAAAAGGTATATAATATTTCCTCAAAATAAAAATTAGGATAATGCAAATGCTAGAAAGCTCAAAGGAAGAATCAAGAGTCCTTAATGTTTATTTTTAATCTGTCAGTTTTTAAGTATCCAGCATTTTCTAGGTGCTCAAGGTTGAATGTTGCATTTATTTTGCCCTTTTCTGCTACACATTCAGATAGGTAGCAGTTATCTAGAAACACACTGAACAGACCAGTCGGAATGGGTATTTTATGTAAAGCAATAGATTACAGAAAGTTACATAGAGCATGGAGATGGTGTATCAGGGTCACATCACCAGGAACCGAAATAACGTGACATTACAACCGGAAATTAGTTACAGGGACTTTTGCTACTATTTCTACAGTGTTGTGCCATCATAGATGAAATTAAAAAAATGTGGTGATGGTGGGAATGGGAAAGGGAAATAGCTTTGAGGTAATCTCTTCTGTAAAATAACATTTGAGTCAAAAAAGGAATTAAAGAATCTCCTTTTTCATTTCCAGGGAGATAAAAGACAGAAGACCATCATGCTTGGGGGTAAGTTGACAAAGTGGAATTCTTGTCTAACATCAACATCTGTAGCTACACTCCTTTCACAGTTAATGTAGAGAAATCAGTGGCTGCAGGCTGGGGTGTATCAGCGTAATTTCCAATGCCCACATCAGGCAGTGATGCATTTACTGCAGAAGCCCACTTTCTAGCTGAGTAGTTCATAGCTATACATAACTAGTAGTAACTAACCTAGCTGAGATTCCACTTGTGGATGTTGCCAGTGTCTGGAGACTAGTTGTCCAGCACCTAAAAGGTATTTCCACAAACATTTTTTTTTTTTCAGGCAAGGGAGCCAAATCTATTTGAAAAACTAGAATCCCCAAAACACAGGCTATTCCATCAAAACATCCTCCCCTTCACAGCAAATAAAGAATATGTAACCCATATTGTTTCTGACAAGATTTTTCCCTCCAAGCATCCCAGAAGAGGGTTCACTAATCACCATCAGGATTTCCTTTGTCCACATTTTTTCGTTTGTTTCAAATTTTTTAAAATGAGCTTTGGTAGGCTGTAAAGAAAAAAAAAAGTGTAAAAAAAATTTGGGGTCTTTATATTTGGGGGACATTATTACTAAACATAACCTTAACTGCCAGAGATCACTTCATTTCTGGAAAGAATATGACCATTTCAAATCTTCAAGCACATTTGCTCTTTAAATAAAGTCTGCAAAATTTCTCTGAAATTTTGCAACAGGATGTATCAATTCAGGACTGGGGTTTAAAAAAAACCAAACCCATAACCAGCACTCAGCTGCAGCTCAAAATAAAGCAGATGTTCCTTGCAGGATTTTCTACCTCTCTTTCTTAAGTTACTACATAAAATCTAATCACACTGTGTAGTCGCTGCGATATGTACAACATTCATCACCGAAGATTTCATTAGTTAAAATTCATTCTCATCAGTACAAACACAGATGGTTCCTAAAAGCTGCTTCTTCCATATCAAAATGTCCATCCATCTTCATCATGTGCTTGGCAGGCACATAACAGGATACTTCTAAAATCTGGGCTCCTTTGTGGCCCAGTGCTGGACATTTTAAAGTACATGCTGTCATTCAGTCAACTGCAAGACTACAGTAAGTTTGATTCAAGGGGTGGTGCCAATGGGGTTTTTGAGATCTTTGAAGTCAGAGCAACGTATCTAAAACTATTAGCAATCCCTGTGAATCAATTCACCAACAATATTTACTCTGTCTCTCAGTGGATAACAAAGGAAATTTTACACAATGATGGTGGTAAAACACTGGCCCAGGTTGCCCAGAGAGGTGGTAGATGCCCCATCCCTGGAGACATTCAAGGCCAGGCTGGACGGGGCTCTGAGCAACCTGATCTAGTTGAAGATGTCCCCTGGCAGGGGATTGGACTAGGTGCCCTTTAAAGGTCCCTTCCAACTGAAACTATTCTATCATTCTACAGTGCACTGAGTTTGCCACCTCGCCAAAATCTTCCACACTGCTACCACCACTTTCTCTGTAAGCTACATTTGAGAAGATGCCGATGTGTTTTTTCTCCACCTGCCTGGGTGGACAGGCTGCACTGAGTGCTTGGTGCAGAAAGTGCCGAGTGAAGCACAAACACTCCAGGTCTGTGATTTCCCTTTTCATGGGCTCCACTGAGCACGTGCGCTCTGTTTTTCTGCAGGTGTCTGATAATGAGGTAAGGGCTCACAGTACCAACAGCCGGGTGGCTGGTTGCAGGGCAACACAGATACTCATGAAACACTTGAAAAGGCCATTATTCTTGCAGAAGTAATGAGAATTAGAGTGGAAAACTAAGACTGAGTCATTCACATACCAATATATTTATACAAATGAGACCTACCTATTCGGTCTGCTTCTACCAGCTGCTCCTGCTTGGGAACCAGACTGAGAAAATATTATCTTAGAGTGAGAAATGATGTGCAGAATAGTTAATTCTTTTTTCCTTACTTGCTTACAAACATGCTCACATAAACAAGCACTCTGTCTCTTTTCCTCATGTGCATACACTCTCCTTCTTCTTTCCCACCTATTAAAATATTACTTTCCTCAAGAACTTGTAGCTATAAAACATTAGACTAACATCCATCAAAAGTTATCAAAAGAACTACTAATGAGTCCAAATTATCTCTGCTAGCATCCAGATTAGAATCAGATTGATAAATGCAAGTTAGTCTGAAACTGCTGGCCCTGCAAAGCAGGAATGGCTAAAAGGTTTTAACTTGACACCACGCAGATTGCCACTGCACCCTGTGACACATCAGCAACAGCCAGGATGCCCTCCGTGCCTTAGGAGTCAAAGTTTAATAGAACTAAAAGAGCAAATGACTGGACTTCAGAAGTGAGGTTCCTTTTCTGTCAAAAAAATTTGCATATTCTTCATCTTTATAAGAAAAAGTTATAATGAAAAAAAGTAGTGCATATTCTAATATTTAATTGGGGGCAAAAACATTTCAGCAAAATTTCCTCATCACAAAGACAGGGATAGAGGAAAATTTAATTACAAAACTTCTTGAAAACTTGTTAGCTTTACTATTCTTCCTCCTTCTGTCATATTTCTCCATTAAGCATTACAAAAAGGCTTGCAGACCAGGTACCCTAATGAAAGAGGCAGCTTATGAATACAGTATAAGCTCCTGAACATACTGCATGCAGCAAATCTTTTTAAAAAAAAAATCTCCCTTTGTCTCCATGACAAATTATTTCTAGCCACAATTGCACTGACACACTAAGTACTAGGCTGCTAAGCATAATATGTAGCGCATGGAGCTTTGTGACTTATCTTTGGGTCTGATTTAAGAGGATGTAATATCATTGATTTCAAAGGTATTTTTTTCAAGGTTGTCTTTCATCTTACATCCTTGCATCAAAATTAAATAGTAAAGTGGTTCTAGAAAATAAGCACCTTCAAAACCTAATCTCTGCTCAGTAAACCAAAGTTGTCAACCTGCTGAGATTATCAGAAGCACTACATTATCCCACAGAGGCACCCAAACCTTTCAAAGTCCAACCAAAATGCTACCGGGGCATCTGAGCAGGAATGACACTAGCAGCTCCCAAATTCTCAACCTCATGAAGATGCTCATGAATGTATTCCATTTGTTTCTGTAAAACTACCGGTGCACGGCCAGTTCAGTGTGTGCAGGGCCACAGCAGCACACTGTCCAGCTATCACTCGGGAATGCCAGCACGAGTAAAATACTCAAATAATTAATAAACAGATCGAGTGATTCCTCCAGTTTGTGTGCTATCCTGGAAATGAACATCAAACCTTTGGAAATTACTCTGTTATGCGAAGGGGCCTGAGGTCAGATATTCTCACATAAAGACCACTTGCTATTACCAACCACTACAATGCTCTAGCACATTCTCTGTCAACTATTCACAATTCATGCTCTATGGCTGATTACTTAAGTCACTGGTTATTACGTTTTCTTCCATAGAGCTTTCAAAACATTGATTAGCATTTATAGAAGTAATATTTTGGGAACCACTATTGCCTGGGTATTTGCTGGTAAATATTTTTTTTGCACAAGTCTTTTCTACAAACTCTAAAAATGTAAATAATGAAAAAAGAAAAAAGTTTCAAATCCAGCAGGTCAGAGTGCCATCTTTATTTGATCTGTGGTAATAATGATAATCTACTAATGACAACAGCATGAACAGCAAATATAAGAACCATAAAAAATAATGTGGTAGTTGTGGGACGATACAAACCAGAACTAGAGAGAGAGGGTGCACTGCAAAAAATATTGTTCTAAGAAGAATTCGTTTAATATATTATTTTACACTTATAATTAAAAAAAAAATCTCCATTCTTCTTTGCTTTTCTTTTCCCTGAGAGTCCAAACGTTATCTCCTTAATTTGAGTATTAATTTTATCCAAAAGGAGGTTGTGTTTTAACCAAAGATGATAAAAAGTATTAAGCCACATTGGGCTTTATGAAGTGAGGGAAAGAACACATTAAAGATTGAATTCTGCCAGCAATCCATCATGCTGTCTTCAAGGTGATTTTGAATTGAGGTATTAGACTTTGGGAATGTATCTTTCTACCCAATTCACACAGTGTCATTTTTCAGCCCCTGTTCAGAGTAAGTTACCCAACATCTATTTTGCTTTGGGTGGGAGGGAGCCCACCATCTCATGGACCAGGGAACAGCTGTTGAGAGACATCTTCCTTACTTAGGCACAAACCAGTGTTTGTGACATTCAGCATGTTCTCCTGATTATAAGAGGAACTGGATGCCTTGACATTTTATGAAACATCTCTCAGTCACATTGGGAATGAAATTGCTTTAAAAGCCGTGACTTCAGGGGTATCAGTGCTTCAGCTCCCTCACTGCAAAATGGGACTGACTGCACCCTGTTCAAGACAGCATCTAACTAGATAAAAAAGAAAGCACAAGAAAGATAATATCAGAAAACCAACCGAAAATGTTAAAAAAAAAAAAAAAAGTAGAATGTGTGATTTGCCTCAGTTCAGAAGAAATGAATAGCAGAGCTGGGAATTGAAAGCAGAAAGCAGTTCTTCTGGCCTTAATTTTGAAAATATCTGTATCCAGCACTACCTTTCCCAAATGAGAACTGATAGAAAAGCAGCTGTTTGATTTCTTCTTCTTCCTAAGAAAAATCACACTGTAAACAAGATGATAAAGCGAGGCAGGATCTAATCAGGACCGAGACAACGTCTGGCAGGGCTATCAGTCTTGATGTTCCAAGAGCTCTTCAGGCACTCAAGGAAAGGCATTTGCTCCCCAGTCCACAAGTCTGTCTCAAAGGCTGGCTTTGCCCAGAAGTTGAGGTAATTGGATGAAATAAATTCCTAAGGGAGCTGGGAAAGGGCGTTTGAGTGTGGGTGGCGGGGAGTGATTTAGTTTCAATAATAACGTATGTAGCTGGGCTTCAAAAGCGATGCTAATCTTCAAAGAAAAGATGAAAAAAAGCTCTGATGAAAAAAGTTTACATTAAAAAAGAGAAAGAAACAAACAAACAAAAAAAACCCACTAACATGGAAAGGATGTCCACAGTCAGTTTAAGGCAAGCTGATTTTTTATGAGATTAGAGTCATCCTATATCTTACAACAGCAAGGAGCCTAGCCTCATGAACACAAAGACCCTTAACTCTCACTACATTCCAGCAGAATTGCAAAATCACTAATATGATCTCACTATAACAAAATTACATCGTCAATTTTTACACAACTAATCACAAGTCTAGATAAACCAAGTTGCATTGAAACCGCTGTGTAACAGAGACCTTCCCATGTGTGACCACCTGCTGTAACTCCTGCAAACAGTCTGTACAGCCACACCACTTCAGTTTCCAGACAAGTTTTCAAATGCTTCTGGTCCTCCGACCAGGGCCTGTTTTTCCCCAGAAAGACTTCACAGTCAGAACCTTATTTCATGACATCCTGTTCTTTTTTCATTTAATCACTTGGGCTTCTTCCCCCACATCCCCCAGCCCCGTACATTTAGAATAATTTGCAAATGTGACTATGGCTGTTTTGCTTTCCCACATCACTATGTTTTCTTATATTTGGCAGACTTATGCACCTCCTTCTCAGCAAGATAAGGAGCTTTACAGGTTACTTGTCATCTGCAAGTTTAGATTCAAAAGATCTGAATTATCTTACTGTGCTTCAAATTAACCACAGTAGGACAGAAACACTTCACTATGGCAAGATGGAAAACAAAGAGTGCAGAGATTTCACTGGCAATGAGATATTATGACATATTAGCTAAATAGACTTGGGTATTTTGCAAGGATAGATAGGGTGCTCAGCTTTGAGAAACAGACAGTTTATTCCACTTTAAAAATTTCATACCTACTATGAAATAGAACCAGCTGACAATGGCACTAAACTGCTTCCCTGGGTGCACAAAAAATAAGAGGAGACACCTAAATACTGCTAGATGTCCAGTGAGACAACCTTCTCTAGATATTGCCCGAGAAGGGGGCAGTGCAAACCATCTTTCCAAAAACCTGTCTGGCACCACTAGATACAAAAGTGAGGACAATCCAACATGCACTCCGATTATATTCGTAATGAGCAGTTCTTCAATACTGACAGAGGCCTTTGTTCAGTGATGACTGGGAATCTGGGCAAGGCACGTTTTCAAGAATAAGGTAGGGTTCTGGAAGATATCTGATAACATGATACTAAATAAACAAACAAACAAAATCCCACCAAAACAATCAAAGAGATACAGTACTGTGTTTGCCATTTACTTTTGCACTGCTAATGGCGATAAATGGGGATAGACCAATGGTGGTGGATGTGGGTACACCATGGTCAACTTGGAGGAATAAGAAAATGCAAAGAGTAATCAACAGCAAAGGAAAGGAAAAAAAATGGAGAGGGCAAAACACAAAAGAACAAAAAGCAAACAACAAAACCAAAACAATAAAGTGCCAGAGGTAGATAGGAGTATTGCCAGAAAAGCAGAGAGGGAAGCATTACCTTTAAAACTGAAGCAAAGAACAGAATGAAGATTGCACTGCACTCAGGAAGAGATACTAAGATGTCATTCCCAGTACGTAAGATAAAAGAGGTCAACTGAAAAGAGTCAGCAGTAACTCAGAGAAAGTAGAGGCAAGTTTGCGATAGCAGAGACAATGATAACAGAATATGTAAAATAATTGCTTATTGTGCCGATTGTATGGGGAGATGAGGAACTGATGTCAAGGAAACTGAATACTTTGGTTGTTTTTTTTTTTTTTTTTTTTTTAAAGAAAAAAAGAAAAAGTAGGAACTAGGACAAACTAGGCTAGCAACAAAAAAAATAAGAAAAACACTGGGTCCCTACAAACTTCACCACAGATTCTGGCAGAGGCCCAAGTGGAAATGCTTTTACAGCCAGGGAATTATTCGAGTGTGTGACAAAAATTCATACTACATGATGCTGTGTGAAGGACCTGGAGACTGTTAAAAGGGTAAAATTTGATCTCTAGCTATTGTAAATGAATTTACAAAAGAAAACATGTCATAACAAAATCTGGTAATGCTTAAGAGGTAAATGTTAATTAAGGACACAGGAGGACCTGTGTGAGACCTGACTTGGTACCCTGGGCTAGAAGTCAGAAAACAGGTTCTGATCCCAGCTCGACCTCTGACTCTTGAGGGATCACACATGTTAAACCTTGCTCTTTGTCTTATTTGATTTATTTTCCAGTAAACTCTTTGGGGCCAGTGCTGTTCCTTACACACCACAGACAGCACACCTCAATTACAGATCCAGAACTTAACCCACTCATTTGTGTCACATAAAGGCAATGAAATCTAAAGACAATAGGGCATAAAATAAAGCAGCAGATGACTTAGGGAGTAGAGGAAAATCCTAAAAACACTTTTTATTAAAGAACAAGAGTAAGTGCTGCAGAAGAACCATGTGGGAAAGTAACAAAGGCTGTAGATGTTACCACAGCACATACTATTTCAATAGTGAGCTGTAGTAAATGACTGAGACAGTGCAAAGGACAGAAATCAAATTCAGGAGAGCGTGGGAAGACTAGCAACACCAGCAGATACAGGCTGTGTAATGTACAGCCTGATGTACTTGAATATTCACATGTCCCTGCTGGGGGAAATGTCAGGCATGCTTTAGGCTATCCATATGCTTTCAGAAAAAACTCACCAAATCCTTCTTGACATAGTTAAGCATTTCACTCAAACTTTCCACTCTCTTGTACCAGTGGGTGCAAAGTTCTTATACAGTTTCTCTTTTCTGACCAGAAAAATATAGCCCTTAACCAGGTTCTCTCTGTTGACGGTTATTCCCCAATCTTATCTTTAAATTATACACTTTCAATTCTTTTCCTTCTAGTAATCTTCTTAGAAAAGAAAATTAACATGGAGTGAGGAAACGAAGCAGAACAGATTCAGTTTAAAACATGTAAGTATTAGTAAAATAATTGTCAATTAGGTAGGGGAAAAAAAGGCAGCTGGATGACTTGTATTTGTGCTGTGCACTGCAGCGCTGTATAGGGCAACCCAAGCCCACTTTAAAGGAGTTACCCTAGTCCTTGCAAGCCCTTCGCTAGCCTGGTGCACAGCCTAGAGTATTTCCCCAGAAGTGGAACCACTCTGCTTTGAGATGCCCATTGCTTCACTCAGACAATGAGGAGTTAAACTGCTTCGACTGCCAGTGCTCTGAGTTGACACCAAATTAAAGTCAGTGTTCACAGGATTGTTTTCATAGAATCATATAATTATAGCATCATTTTGGTCAGAAGATACCCTTAAGTTCATTGAGTCCAACCACACATAACTCTAGCCCTAAACCATGACCCTAAGAAGCTCATCTATGTCTTTTAAACACCTCCAAGGATGGTGACTCCACCACTTCCCCGGGCAGCCTGTTCTAGTGCTTGACAACCCTTTATGTGAAAAAGCTTTTCCTAATATCCAATCTGAACCTTCCCTGGTGCAACTTGAGCCCATGTTCTTTGCTTTTAGTGTGAACAATGGTAGGTAAGCATTTGAGTGAGTGATGAGATAATCCACTGAGTCAGTGGAAGGAAGAGGTGGGTGGTCTCCACCACGGTGGAAAGAGAGTTTCCTTGCTGTTTACTAGCAGTGGGAAAAGTTTTCTCCCAGCTCAGCATCAGCTGGAGCCTTCTAATCCTGCTCTCAATAAAATTTTGTCATCTCTGGGTTACATTACACAGGACACAACAGACATGCCCCAACACTCCATTGAGCAAAACGCTATGTACTCTCAAAAGCAAGAGGTAGCTTGCAATATTTCTTGAGCATTAACGTTAGCTAAAATAGAATCTTTAACCTATACCTGCATTTTCCCTTTCAGGTCCATGCCAAGGTCACTTGGGAGAGACAACTTCATGCTCCCTCTGGTCTCTGGTGGGCTGGGTGCTCACCAGGGTTTGCCCTTCCATTGCCCCAGAGGCACAGCCCACAGCAGGCACTCAGCCCACGCAGGAGGGAGCAGACGCAGGTCAGACCATGCTACCTCTGTCACACCCACATCAAATTTCTGTTCAGGGCTGAACTACTGCAGTTTTCTTGCTCTTACAGAAAATTTATGAAATAATTTCCCCAGTATCTTTAAAAGCTCTGTGATCCTTAGGAGGGCTCAAAGTGAATTCAGTTGTCCCTAGCATAATTATTGAGTATATTGAGATTAGAATAACAATTTATTTAATATAAAAAATGGTCATAACCTGCAAACACAGCTCAGAAAAAATAAGACTAGTGCTGAAACAATCATTATAGGCTAAAGTTGGCTAATGTTATAAAATGGTGGTGTCACATTCTGAAGTGTTTGCTGATCCCTGCTTATCCTATTAAGTATGAGAAATTAACAAGTCAGAGAAAAACCTAGTGAAATCTACTGGTTTAGAAAGCTGAGCTGTACAGAAAGTCCTAGCAGCTCTAGCCCTGTATCATCTCCTTGTGAGGGAGCAAAATGTTGACCCTGTAGTGATATGCAGTGTTCTGAAAAGAGTAAATAAACCCTTACAGACACAAATTTATGTCACAGACTAGAGACAAAATACAGAAAGGGTCAGGTTGTCAAGGAAGCTCGGTAAAATATCATTTTTTAGAGACCAGTTAATCTACTCTGCTAGTAAATTTGGAAAGGCTGATAGGTAATTTTGGCGAGCAAGGATGAAGTAGGTGCACTACTGCCAAGCTGAAGACCAGAGGTCCTACCTAACATTTGGGTGTTTTCTACTTTTTTCTAGTTACTAGGATTTTAGATCTCATGTCTCTAGCTCAGAGAAGTGAAGGGTTGTCTCTCTTTTTCTTTTAAAATATTTTATCTCTACCTACTTGCAACCAGTTTTAATACCATGATCAGATGTTAAGTCCTTCAGAGGGGAGTTCAGACAAGCTAGTCTAATGCTAAAATGAGTGAGCACAGAGAATCAGGTGCCCTCCTTTATGTAAGAGACTTGATAGACTGCACTTACAGTCATTAACTCCACCTGACTATCGAAGAAGATGGTTTTGTTTAAAAACTTAGCACACAGCCTTCAGCATCTGGCACACTTCAGTAACTTTTTTCTCCAAAATCGGTTTCCTTTCCACACTGACCAAGTGGGAATTCCCCCTCACCACTCCCATAAATCTCTAAAATTATGACAATATTATAGTAACAATGTCACGTAGAAATCTCAGCTTCAGCCAGAGCCTCATTGCAGCAATCGCAACGTAGTCACAAAGTTAAAAATGTTCCTTGTTATACTCTAAATACAAGAGAGAAGGAAGAGGAGAAATAAATAATCTCATTTTGTAGCCAAGGAACCAAAGCTCCAGGACATTCAGAAACAGCCCCCTGGAGCCAGTTAATGTTTTTTAACAGTCTTCCAACAAGACTCAGTCTTATGCAACAAAATATCAAAACACTGCAGTTTGATTTTTAGGCATTTCTGCCCCACCTAAACCAAAGCCACTCACAGAGACCCTGAGCTGAGCACCACATTATACACCTTTTCTCTCCCTCAACTCTACCCAGTATATTAACTTCAAAGTGGTTTCCCCAGTATTTGGCACAGCTGTTATCATTGGGATCATGCAAATAACAGATCTTATATCCTACTATGGCCTCCAGTGTGCCATGAGAAACTACTAGTAGAAATAATAAAAAAATAAACAAACTCTACCTTAAATCTTTTTCCTTCTGCTTTTCTCTTCTCATTTTCATCAGGTCTGTTAACTTGCCCAGGTTCCTCTGTCAGTCTTTCGATCTTCTAATCAGCAAAATGTCCACGTTTCTCTATTTCTATC
The DNA here is from genome assembly GCF_037038585.1 of Patagioenas fasciata. Classification (NCBI taxonomy): domain Eukaryota; kingdom Metazoa; phylum Chordata; class Aves; order Columbiformes; family Columbidae; genus Patagioenas; species Patagioenas fasciata. Next base: position 141,555,646 of record NC_092520.1, on the reverse strand, counting down.
CCTATTCAGCCAAGCAGAGACATACACATTTCACATTAATGTTTTGCGTAAATCCTGTAGGTCTCAATAGCTGCAGTATGAGTTACACAAGCAACAGGGGCTTAATTTCCTCCTTATTAATAACAGATAGTTGATAAAGGTGATGACTAGTAAATAAATACTTGACAAAAATTCCTCCTCTTTCTATCAATAGTAGAGGTGATGATGTCAGATTTTCCTTATTAAAAGGCTTTCCCTGACACACAAATCCATTGAACATAAAGCACTGGAGAGTAAGCTTCTGAACTGCATTTTGAGTGTGACAGGAATTAGACAGGAATTATGATGTTCTTTAGTATGGGGGGGGAGGGAAGCAGGAAGATATATTGCTTTGCTATTTAAAGTTTTGAAAAACTGTTTTGCTGAGAAATCCCTGTGATTTCATGATATCATGCATAGTTTGAAAGATAACATTATGAATTTTCAGAGGTTGGCCAGCATTTGGCCATACCTTTGCCACTCTAGCAAAACATTAAATTAGCTTGGCTAATAACACATCTCTGAATACAATAACTTAGACATGTTGTATTAGAGTTTGGCAGTTACATTCCCTAAATACATTATTTAATCTTGACCTACTCTGTTATAGTCTTGCAAAGCAAAATTCATGTTTCCTCCCTGTGTTTCTTTTCCAAAGCGCACAGTATTGCACAGTCTCACAGGGAGCTGAGATGGCATGACTAGGAGCCCAGGCACACACCAGCATCAAGACTGTAGCTGCCAGACAATGATATAAATAATTTTATAGCTGACTAGCCTCTATCTCGACAGTAGTTTTTCCTCTACTACCCTTACAGGAAAGTTATTTCAAAATCTTGTTTTTCTGACAGTTGCACACCTTCTAATTTTCAGCCACAGTATATGTACAGTTAACAAACACCTACTACTTTTTGTATTACTTGTCTTTTAATGTAAAAAGTTCTTTTCCATCCTGCTGCCTGCTACTTCTCTATTCCCAGACAGATAAATACTCCCAACTTCATGCCAGCAGCAAATTCCAATAATGTATTATTTTTCATCCTATAAGCACTAAAGAAAATGTTAAATGAAAGTAATTACAGAAGAAACAAATAAAGTCCAACTAGCACATTTTCTTTGAAAACACTGTTACCTCCCCACTCCTGTTTTCTCCAGGACAGCACCACAGGAAGATCCCCAGATTACCTTCCCCATTGCATCTGTGCACCAATTTTAAGGCCCATTTGCATCCTAGGAGTTCCACCCCAACAGTGAAATTACACAACATTGCTCAGTATTATACAAGTATTTTGAGCAACCACTGACTCCACTGCACTATTTTGTGATAAACTGTAACAGCTTTGGAAAATAACGTACCTCTGACTTTGCAAGACATCTTTTCTTGAGCCCAAACCATTCCTTTGAAATAAATAGCTGTGTGTGCCTGCATACATTCCTTCCACAGGCCAAGGAATCAGAGACTCTTCCAAGTGTCACTGATTACATACACATGTATTGATCAGAGATTTATTCATCCTATTATACCTGTAGTTTCAGGAATGTCATCAACTAGCTACCTAGCAACCATGCAAATCACAGGGTCAGATAATTTGTGCTGATCAGACACACAATCAGTTGATTAGCTCCAATTAATTTGGAGTTTGATTTCTTAATTTTTCAGCCACCTGTTCTCAGGGAGCTTTCAACACTCCTCATGTCCCTCAGCAAGAAATAACTCAGCTAATATAACTGAATTTTGCATAAATATCTTTCTCTCGGGAATTTGTATCTGTACTGCTCATTACATATACAGCAGGAAGAGAAAAACAAGAAAATCCTCGCACAAGAGTCCTTGGACATAGGAAACCACAATATAGTGAACAATGCAGAAGCACATGACATTCCTGTGCACATTGAGTAGAAAATGTTCAACATTACGCTTTTTTAATCAGTGATTTTTCATTCCCTGAGCTTGAGCAGTTAGAAAAGACAAAGCGCTATATCTGTGAAATTGCCCAAACATTGTTTTGCCATGCTTTGCATTCAGAAACAAATACTGCTTTAATTTTGTTTGAACTTTCCTTATCTTTCCCTGTCTTTCCAATGGAAACAATACATGATTTCTGCAGGCAATATTTCAAAGCTACAGCAGAGAAGTAAAAATGTGCAAACAAGCTAGAGAAGCATTAGGAGGTTGACATTCTTTGTCCTCTTCTTCAAGCACTTGAAATTAAGTGTAACCAATTCAAGCTCTGTGTGGTCCAATAAACTGCCAACAATCAGATGGTCACAAATTCCCACAATTACAATTCCAAATTTTGCACAATTCCCTTTCTAATACGTTAAGGTACTACAATAGAAGGAGATCATATAGGAGAGGTTCAGTTTTGGTTTCTTATAATCATTACACTGAAAGAAATGAAGATGTTTGGGGCATACATACAAAAGCCATATTCTAGGCACTGCTGCTCATTTTTGCCAGGGAAAATACCCATAGAAATACAGTGTATATACCTTTCAAAGATCTGGCAAGTTTAAAACACTAATTCATAGAGAAAGAAGCAACAATTCGTAGCTTGTTAAAGAGAAATGCTCTCAAATGCAACCTGCTATGGAGAATATAAGTTAGAGCTAACCCTGCAAATGCACAGGCAGGTGAGATAAACAACCACATCCACGAGATCTGGATGGTGGTTTCTTAACATGCAGTGGTGAAGAATCACTTGCACAGGCTCACACTGAGCTTGGTATTGCCTTTCGACAAGTCACCAGAGTGAGGAAGGAGGGACATTTCATTGCACTGAATTCACTCAAGACTCAGAGGATTCAGCTGTCAGACCCTGATGAGCCTCTGCTGGTAATGTGCAAACTGCAGCAGAGCCAGGACAAGCTAGGAGCACAACCTCGGTACAGCGCTTGTTTCAACGTTAGATGTTAAACCATCATTTCACACTGCACAAGACCCAATGTCTCAAGTAAACAGATGCAAAGTTTTTAACCCTGGGCAGAAGCAAGATATTCTCCTCTTATCTCATTCCTGAGAACAGCAATACCCTTTTTTGCTGGAGATTCCCCACAGGGCTGAGAGGGGAGCCAACACCAGCCTTGTGGACCATCCCCACCAGCAGCTGTAGCCTCACAAGGCTCAGACCAGACAAAAGCAGAGACATGCTTTATGTACAGGTGGCACTACCTGCTCTAGCTGATACACGTATCTAATAGTTAATTGGAACCATTTATAATAAAGGGAATACATTGGGAAGCAGGCTTTGCCAACAGAGCCCTAATGATGAAAGTTTCTGAGATACATTAAGCATGTATAAGAAAGATGAGGACAGAATTTTTAGCAAAGCCTGTTGTGATAGGACAAGGGGTAATGATTTTAAGCTAGAGGAGAAGAGATTCAGGTTAGACATGAGGAAGAAATTTTTTCCAATGAGGGTCATGAAACACAGGCCCAGGTTGCCCAGAGAGGTGGTAGGTGCCCCATCCCTGGAGACATTCTGGACCAGACTGGACGGGGTTCTGAGCAACCTGATCTAGTTGAAGATGTCCCTGCTCATTGCAGTGGGTTGGACTAGATGAGCTTTGAAGGTCACTTCCAACCCAAACTGTTCTATGATTCTATGAGCCAGGTAATTTTTCTCAGTGTTGTGCCTCACTCAGTCATTACTGTTACTGGCTTGCTGCCTTTGTAACAGCAACCCTGTGCTAACACCTAAGCCTTTCCATGACAAATGATCCACTGCCTTCCAGTTTGTCACTCAGCATGGAAGCACCAAGACCCTTCAATATTCCACTTGCTGCCAGAGAAATCAGAAGTTGGCTGTGGACGCCACAAGAAGAAACACAAAAAGAGGGGCAGGAAAAATCAGACACATTGCTTTCAACATTGCCCCTGTCCTGTCAGGAGACAGCACTCAAAGCTCCTGCTACCTGCAGTCAACAAGGGTTGTTTTTAGAAGTTATATGGGGAAATGGATTCTCACAGTGGCAGAAGAGGGGGTACACTATACCATGTAAAAAGTGTAGGTATTAAGGAAATCTAAAGATATGAAGACCATACTCACACAGAATATAAATGTTTAGGTACCTATATAAAAATCATTCATTGATACGATTTTGCTTCAGGTCATAGTAAATTCGGGTTTTGGCAGAGGCTGGGATCTGGAAGCTACCATCTCCCACAGCTGCGAGATGCTACCAGTGTCCTGCCTGGCTGCATCTTGTTTCGAGTCTCTCACTACATTCCCAAAAATAGCCGTCAACCTTTTTCTTTTTTACCTGAAACCATCAGGAGTATTCTGACATTCACAGCATACCTCCATGGAGCATCCTATTTTCAGCTGTGTGTACATACAAATGCAGATAAAAATAATTCAGGAGAGCAGAGTGAGGAAATGTTTCCTTAAAGAGATTCCACTAAAACTTTTTTTTTTTTTTTTTTTTTAAATTAAAATGACTCAACATACAAGTTTACCACACAATGTAAGTGCCTTGGTCATAAATACGTATGTATGCCAAAATGCCGTATACACATGAAGACCACCAGCTGCACACTGTTAACAGACCCTTGATAATATATAGATTTGAAAACAGAGGAGTTGTTTTTGCTCACTCAGGGACTAAAAAAGTGTTTTGTCATCAGTAAGAGGCCTGCCTGTGCTCACTGCTCAGCCAAGAGCACACCAGAGCACCTTCGTGGACCTGACCCCGTGTTATTCCCATCGTATTGACTCTTCCCTGCTTGCTAGCAATGGGAGACATGATGATGCCTCTACCATAAAACATGTTTGCTTGTGCCATGTGTAATAAGGATTATGCACTAACTGTCCTGTGCAACAAATACTGTCCTAATTAATGTGTAAAACCTATAATAATTTTAAATATTGGACTAGTGAGATGTTCTTGATTTTTAAAATACATTAATGCATGTTGCAAAATCCATTATCTCCAAGTACTTACTTCTCCCAATAAATGATCAACGCACACATAAAAGTCCACATTTATGATACCTTTAGGACAAAAGTATGCTGGACTTTGAAATAGCTGTGATATTTGCACAGATAAGAAACCAAAACATATACAGTTTTAAAAGGGTCTGTCATTTGACCCAGAAAGGAATTATACACTCTGAGAAAAATACACAATAAGAGCTCCCAACTGTAAGGGCTTCTATATGAATAAATAATGAGACCCCAATTCTTTCTTCAAATACCCCATCAAGCCGTGCAGCAGCGCAGCGATGGGAGCTGCTTTTGTGTCATGGTCAGTGTGTGTGCAGCCACTTCAGTGTCAGAGAACAATTCTCACCTAAAAGCCCCTTTCATGCTGCTAGCTGGAAGGACAAAGCATCCATCTCCCCGATTACTAAAACATCCAATTTTTTTGTCACTAGAATTAGCTTTAAAGTGAGGTATTCACTCACCGGCTACATTTTCAGAGACCCTTTACCTCTCTTTCTTACCTTTTCCACTTCTAACACCACACACACCCTCCAGAGAGACACCAAAGATTATGGGGAGTAGCATCCCTCTTGAGACCCCCTCACATTCACCTCTCCAAAGTCCTGGACCAAAGCCATGAAAGAAGCAGATGGTTCCTAAGGTTATGACAGTGTAAAATTGAACATTACTGTTTGCAAAGTGCTTTCAGCTGTCTGAAGGCACCATTCAGCCAATGCTGGATTATCTCTAAGATGGAGGCATCACCACCACCCTAAGCAATCTCCTGTCTATTTACATTTCCATTAGAAAGGAAGTTAGGAAAGGGATACGGAAATATAAATAATTTCTGACTTCCTGCCAGTTAATTGCATGAGGACATTTCAAATACATTTTTTTGAGAAGAATTCCTGCAATATTGTGGGAGGACTTGAAGGAAGATGACTGCTACCCTTGATTTCATTTCAGGAAAATCATATGCTAAATTGTATGAATTAATTTTCCCAGCTAATATTTTGACATTTCTACAATATAGTCAAATTAAAATCATAATAACTGAGATTGGCTTGTTTATCCTGCACCCGGTGGCTGAATATATACTGGAGGGGGCTGTATGTTAATTAGTGCTAATTTGCATGAGATTAAAACATCAGTTGTGTAGAAGCCGTGAGATAGAGTTTAGATTCATTTTACTAGCCTGATTTTTAATTCATCCAGATTAACTAAGTAGTGAGTGTTACCAAGACACTGACTGAAAGTATAATAACACCATCTGCATCCAGAGTTACACAATGTTGGTGTTGATGCACACAAACACACATCTAATGAGGAAACACGGACCCACACCCTGGCAGCTGGAGCTCAATAAAGACACCCTTTGAAAGAGTGGATCTGCTCCAAAGATCTGGCCTTTTCACCCACTTGTGAAGAACATCCATATCATTTCACCAAAGGAAGCATATTTTCTTCTAATTTCTAGCCCTGCACATACAGACTTGGGTGTGAAAATCAAACAGTATGCCTTCTTTGTGGTAAATTAGAGGCTTTTTTTTTTTTAATGCACATGTACAACCACCAATCTAAATCTCCAGCTTTGACCCAGGCAGAATGGTGCAATAGCTCCGGGTCAGGGTTCAGGCTGGTGCTCACACTGCTCTTTCCTTCAGGATAGTTTCAAATCATTGGTCTGGCTACTTTACCCTGCTTGATTTGTTGATTGAGGAGGTCACCTCTGCTAAGACTACACTCTGTCCTCCTTATTCATGCAAATAATGTGTAATTCCAGTGGCTTAATTAAAAATAAGATCACAGACAGATTAGAAGAGAAAAACCGTAACAGGACAAAACAACTGCCAAAAATACCAACATAAGCACTGATTGTGTTCCTTCTGAAGCCCACAGAAATGCTGACATCTATACTCAGAGCTAATTCAGACATTCCAGAAAAACAGTATGTCAGCCACATACCCTAATTCAAGAGAAGTTGCTTGGCTTTTCTAGAGGGCTGCTGCAGTTGTGAGACTGAAGCAGCCTGCTTTTGACTGTAGATCCTACAAACCTGACCCTCAGGAGACACTGTCTGTTTTCTCCCACGCAGAAATCTGTACAAAGTCTTGAAGAGATTATCACCTTTTTTTAGGAAACTCTCAGGCCTGGCTGCTCAGGTTTTCTTTGGGTTTTTCTTTACTGGACACATTTTAAAAGTTATTTTTAAAATAAATGTACAGGACTGAGGTCCATCTCAACATCTTCAAAAACAACAACTCTACCCCTGACCACCACAGTCTATCTAATCTTACCAATAGCCAAGATTTTGTGTTTAAGCACTACTAGATAAAGGTTATAATCTGATGCACACTCAGTTTTCTCTTAAAGATTAAACCACTTATAAAACTAATTCTACCCTATACCCACTTATAATTAGACCAAGATCAAAACTCAAAAATCTATCGTGTAACTCACTTTCTTCAATTGATTTGGTCTCACAAGGCCCAAAGAAATAAGCAGCAGTAACAAAAATGATTTTCTATCACTGAGGTTAGAAGACACACCTTCAACAACACAACATTCATTGACAAAGGGAATGTTGTATTTTACCACGCAGACTGCAGGCTTTCTAAATAGTATGCAGATGCCAGACTAAACCAAAAGAAGCAGCAGAAATTAAATTCTGCAAGTATTGAATTACGTCTCCTGACTGCCAGCCAGCTGCTGTTTATTTTCAGATTAATAGACAGTATGGCAATGCTCAGGCATCCAACCACTTGCAAAAACCAAGGGAAACAAAGTTTGTCCAGTAGGTGACTGAAGGAAAGTGACTCACATTGTAAGTGTTAATTTTTTTTTTTTTTGCCAGCAACTTAAAGTTATTATACTCTTTGCTTATGAATTCAGAAGATACACACATTTACAGCCATCATCTTATGCCCTTTCATACTGTATGAACAGATACAGTGTTAACTGTTTAAGTTAAACACTGAGAAACAAAAGGTAGTTCAGACCACCACAGCACATTGCAGATGAGATTCCAAACTAGCAACCACCAATTAACAATTCACATAACATCCTAATACATAATCTGCTTGACCTAAATGATCCACAAGGACCTGGAAGTGTACTAATTTCAATGTTTTATCTCATGTGATTATAAATACGCACTATTTTCTCAGATTTAGGCCTCTTTTTTTAAAATTATCAAAGTACCACATGTGGGCACACATTGATGGTTGCATGTCAAGGTTTAGTCTTTCTAAAACTTATAATTTTTTGCACTCCATAAAGTTGAAAGCAAGTATTAAGTTCAGGCCACTCCTTTCAAAAATACTCTCTGAGTTCTCTATCACCTCTGATTTGATGTTGCAGGTAGATTCTCCCTGATCATACGCAGTCTAAGTTCATTTAAAAATTGCTTTAAATATTTTCCATACTTCCTCAAGCTAACACTTCCCTACCTTAATGATAGTCTTATGTCTAAAAATGTTAGGAGACAAGCTCCTTCTCTTTCATTGAGGGGTGACCTCATTAATGTTTACAAATATATAAAGGGTGAGTGTCATGAGGATGGAGCCAGGCTCTTCTCGGTGACAACCAACGGTAGGACGAGGGGTAATGGGTTCAAATTGGAACACAAGAGGTTCCACTTAAATTTGAGAAGAAACTTCTTCTCAGTAAGGGTAACAGAGCACTGGAACAGGCTGCCCAGGGGGGTTGTGGAGTCTCCTACTCTGGAGACATTCAAGACCCGCATGGATGCCTTTCTGTGTAGCTTCATCTAAGTGTTCCTGCTCCAGCAGGGGGATTGGACTAGATGATCTCTTGAGGTCCCTTCCAAACTGTGATTCTGTGATTGCCTCTGAGTAGTGTGACTTTTAAGGGACTCCAAGTCATCTTAAAAGCTACGCTACCTACAGACAGCTGGGGTGAAGGAGGCTTTTAAACTTGGTTAAGGCCTTCTAAAAGTAATTATCTGAAAGCACTGAAAAGCTGGCTGAGGCATGTTTTAGGTCAGCATCTTAAGGCTTTGAGTCCTGTCAGAATTCATTAAAATCTTACTTTAAGTCTGGTATTTTAAATCCCACCTGTCCCAGCCCCAGGGTGGGCTGACAGGAAGAACTTTGCTCCCTGGCACTGTGCTCTCTGAGGTTCCCACTTATTTAAGGATAGCTCAGGGGGCTGCAGCCCCATCCCTGAGCTCACCAGCTCCTGACACCAAATAAACAGCCAGGCAGGGACACAGGAGCAACTGTCACGAGCCCAGCCAAGGTCCCAGCAGCCAGGCATGGGGTTTATATGAGAGACGTTAGCGTTTGGACCAGAGAGAGCAGAGGCAAAAGACGCTAGAAAAGCCATCACACAAGTCTCTGAGGAGTAATGAAACAAATTGATTCTTCTGGGAAAGTGGCTGATCGTTTGTACCAGCACGCAATAATCCTCTAAAGCTGTCAGACCCAAAGGCTCTGAAGATGGAGGGGAGATGCTGCTCAGCAGGCTCACAGCATCAGAAGCAAGGCTGTGCTAACAGGGGGTTGTGCACAGCCAGAGCCCCAGGTAAACACGGCCCTGGATGGCAGAACAGGGTAGAAAAATGTTCAAAGGAAAATGTCAGAGCTGAGGAAAACACACTAACATTTAAGCATTATTTTTTTCTTACGAGATGTGGTATGAGCAGCAGCTAACTGTTATCATTTGCTTTAAAAGTAGTAGCATAAGGAAGCAGATTCTATTACCCTCAACTCAGCTGAGTAGTCCTTATACCTACGTAGTCCCAGTGAAATTAATTATTCTTTTCATAGAAAGCAAGATGTTTCTTTGCATAGGAAAGTCTACTTGAAACCTCAGTAATTTTCAAACACTGTATGTGGACACACACTATCTGCTTTGGTATTAAAGAGCAAAAAAAAAAAGGCTTAACAGTGAGATTAATGAGAAAATGTGTTTCTTTGCCACGGACAACATAATCAGAGGAGAGGGAAGAAGGCAACCACTGTCACTTTTTAGCTGCATTACAAGGTAAAAAATGCCTAGCAGCACAATATTGCATTGTAACAGTCAAAGCAGTAATTCTCTTGATCTATCCACCAGGAAAAAAAAAAAAAAAAAAAAACTATTTGCCCTAAAGAATGCAGCAAACACACAGAAAATGATTATATGATAATGATGAGAATTACCAAGGAGGCAGATCAACCTGCAGACAGAGTTAATACTTTGTCTCTAATTGAAAAGCTAAAGAATACTAGATAGTCATGAAGCTCCACAATTTAAATAAAGCTGCACATTTTGAATGTTATCTGATACCAATTGTTGACAAAGGAGCAGCAGAGGTTCATAGAAGCAAAATCTTTCTCTATATTAGATGCATTTCAGCATGGAAAATTAGATGAATCAATATCTGATTTGGTATTTAATATTCCCTTTGAACACTATAAATGTAAGCAAATGTTGGCATTCAGGGATGATAGTGGCGAATGAAAGCAAAAATTACTTGTAGCAGAATGCTGCTAATTTGCACATCATTAATCTTCATGCCCCATAATTCAAATGCATAATAATAGTGGTCTCGCTCCCTGTCTCAGCAACAGCTGAATAACGGTGCTGTACTGTAATCTCACATCATGCATTCAATTCTCTTGGAGGCAGGGCTGATAATATCAATTATTATTTAAATTGCTTAGTATTGCCTACATAAAGGCATCCTTGCAGTTGCTTATAGATCTGTGCCTTGTGATTGCCATCTAGATGGATGCTGGGTGTCTTCCTGAAAGGAGATTTTTAAGTTTTTTTCAGATTAAAAGCCTGAGACAAGATAATTCATTTGCTTCTGAAAATGTGGGCTTGTGAATGGGAAATGTTTTTCTATGCTGCTCTTTTTGGAAAACTGCTATTTTCTCTGTTAGGGTGGCAGCTTGAACAGGGCAGTAAGTGCTTCTCCATGATCCCATATTGTTCTTGCCATCAGTAGAACAGCTACTAAGTGAAAGATAAAAAGTTACCGAAGGCTCTGTCTCACCACATCTCACAGGGTTTCCAGGGCTGAGCAGCCAACATGTGCACCGTCTGCTTGGTGCTACCAAGCGCATTCCCACCTCAGGAAGGTTTTACGCCTGTTGGTGAAAGACAGCCAAGCTGTGTAGATCCCAAACGTAAAGTGTGGGATCTGGAGCCTGGGGTGGGCTGGGTAAGAAGGAGACCATCCATGACAAGGCAGAGACAAACCAAAACAGGGACAAGTGAGAAGCAACAGAAGAGAAGAGTCAACCACTGGAGAAACCAAAGCATGGGTGGATGTTAGGCCTTGTTTCCCTCTAGCACAAGAGGTGGAAGTTTAAGTCTCAGGCTTGCTGTTTTCCAGTGAGCATACCTCATCCCTCACTGGTTTTGCTTCACATAGAGCATAACCACCCACCACCGCCAACCTTCGTTACCACTGCCCTAGAGCTAATGTGGACCCATAGCCCTGCTGGTGATCTGCATCAGCATCACGCTGAGGCTGCACAAAGGAAACAGTTTCATTTTCTCTTCCTCAACTTCAGATAATACACACAAATGCACTAAAAAGAGTATTATAAAAGCCGAAGAAGCAGGCAGCCAGCAGCTGACGTGTAAAATTGAAGCCATAGAGGGGGATCTGAATCCATCTCCTTTATACATATACATGAAGATGCTGCCTTTAAATATCTGATCACAGATAGGTTTTCCACAAGGCCCCCACACGCAGGAGATACCACACAGACAGCCCTCCTGCTTCCACTGCTCCCAGCTCTATTCACCACCTGCTGCTCATAGTTTCTTCTGCAACCAGAGCAATTAGCTTTCATATAGGGTGTCCATGACATTATTCCTAATGTACTGTATTTTTAAATAAATAGCCTCTATCCAGTGAATGAGTACAAAAATCAACATACACACAGATTAAGCTGAAGCCAGTTGTGCTCAGTCTATCTGCAAATCCAGACACCAGGGTCTCGGATAAGGACACACAGTTAGTGATCACCTCCAAAAAGCCAGCTTTACATATCCAGGTATCAGATAGGAACAGACCTGGGCAAGGAACAGCTGTTTGCTTATAAGTATTATTACTATTACTGCTACTACTACTACTACTACTACTATTATTATTACTATTATTATTATTATTACTGCTAGTATTACTACTGCTATTATTATTACTACTACTATTACTACTGCTTTTATTGTACCTTAGTGACCAGACCTAGGTTTTCTATGTATAGATCAATATTATTTGGCTTATCCAAAAATGACACACAAATTTTTTCAGCAAGAAAAAGAACAATTTCCAATCAACCTGAACAATTTCTTTCAGACAGAAAAACCAATTTAATTTTCTATCAGGATGATTATTTTATGGAATTTTCAAATATCATTTGGTATATGGCAGTTTTAAATTAAAATACCATTTCATACTAAGAAGGAATCAGTAAGTTTAATTTCAAAAGTCATGGAAACCAAGCTCTTACAGGGTTTCACCATGGGAAAGGCCAGAATCTGTACATTCAGAACAGAAATACTCTGTCTTGATTAGGCAATCATCTGTTCATTCACTATGCAACAAACGCATCAGGGATAAAGGCATAGTAACTTCATTGTTGAAGTCCTGTGGTGGGAGGGGGAATACTTATGTGCTGGTGATAGCCTTTCTGCAGTGTCTATGCAAAAGCCAGCATGTTAATTGAGCAAGCTTTATATACAATGGCACTCTCTTAACTTCGACAGTTTCAGAGTTTTTGTTCTTAAATCCAGTTTCCTTCATATGTTGCTCTTCCCAATAAGTTGCAGCTTTCTGATGAACTCTTCTGTTTCTCATAAAGAGTCCTGACTAGTAACTTCATAGTAATTTTTGATTTTATGGGTAAAATATAAATGTGAAGCTGTCGGGACAAAAGAAAAAAATATTATGACAGTTCCCAACAAAACCACAACATAAAAAGGCAGCATATCTTGATGTTTCTATCAAAGGATGTTCCTCATCCTTCAGCACAGGTTTCTGATACTCAGACGCCCTTCCTTGCCTCAGGTGATCACAGTCTCAATGTGAAGGCAGCCAGGGAAAAGAAGAATTAGATGGAACTATAAAAACTGAAGTCAAAAGACTCTTACATTCTTATCAAGATTAATATCACTGCCTCTTTCTGAACCTCTGTAACCTAACACAGCCTGCATGTTCCAAAATTCTACTACTTTCACAGGGGTTTTTTTTCAGAAAAAAAAAAAAAAACAAACACATTGACTTTATATATAAAATATCCATATATGTAATTGTACACACATATGTATAAAATATGTATGTGTAAAAATACAAGCACGTATAAATAAATAAATAAATAAATAAACAAATCAATGTTTGCTCAAATACCTATTGCATAAAGGGCATGCCATAGATTTAACTGTCACATTCACCCCAACCTCTAGGTTAGGAAGCTGGTCATCTGAATGACTGTCAGGATTCACTGAACAGACTGTCACACTGACCACAAGTGCCTGAGATTTCTACTCATCATTGCAGTGGTGAGGAGGCACTGAGAATTCAGGGGGAGAAAGGACCCTGAAGTCATCTCCTGGTGTCTGGAGTTCCCATTTCAGAATTTCTGAGATTGTAACGATATTTGTCAGTATTAAAAAAATTCATTCCTCCTTCCAAGCCATTTCCATGCAAAATTGAGTCAGAAGAGAAAGCTAAACCAAGGTATTATTTATGTGGCATATTTATAAATACTGAATTCCAAAAGACAGCAGATTCAGAAAGCACTCCAAAGGATTGTGCTTGTTAAGACATAAGACATCATCATGGAAATATGTCTTTTGCTATTGAAGTGATTTCCCTGGATTACAACTAAGCATACACCAACGACTTGGAAGAGTTCCCATAGCATGGGAGTGAAGCATTTGAGGCATGCAGTTATGCTTTAGCACATGTTCCTCTTTAAATATACTCAAAAGGAAGTCCTTCTGGGGATGAAGAGAGAGCATTACTGATAGCACTGCAGTGATAGTAAGTAGTCATCATTCGGTGAATACCAGCAATACCTTTCACTCTTATTCAAGTTATATGAAAATTTGAAACCTATAGACAAACAAAAAGTGAATTGAATGAAAATAGTTTCTGATGTTACCTGGAAAAAGTCTCAAAAAATGTCAGAAGTAGCAACTCAAACTGCTAACGCCTTTCTGAAGGCCTATCAGCTCCTCCGCTTTACAAGAGAACCAAACTGAAGTATTTGGGATTTTTTTCACTATTTTACTGCAAATTAGCAAAGAGCCCGAACAGAACTCTGTCCCTAAGCCCTTGAGAGTGAACAGGCTTTGAGAAAAGGCCTTTTATTGTATCTTTCTCACTATAGAGGCTGAGCACCAGAGAACACAGGACCAGAGAGGCAGGATCCTCAGGCAATCGGCTTTGATTACATTTGGATCCTTTTTACTTTCACCTCTGTTAATGCTGTCAATAAGCATAGAAGTCTGTTTTAAACAGATATTGGAGAAAATATCTATTTGCATGCAAAATGTGATGAAGTATCATGATTAGCTCAGCTGTAATAAGTGATTGCAATTCCAGGCACATTTCAGCCTCACTGAGAGGGTGATTTCTCTATATAGAAAAGATTTATTCTTCTGTTGCACTAACAAAAAAGAACCAGAATAGAAATGAGTAAAGGATTAAGCCACTGTAAAGCCTTAAGGTGTCTTGTGGCAATCCACTTCAAAAACCCATTTCCAGCTAAATTAGCTGTAATTTCATAATTAAATAGTCAATCACAGGATTTCATTAAATAGAAACATCCCTCTAAAACCTTTTTTTTTCCCTTTCTTTTTAACATGCCCAGTCATTTCTCTTTCATTTATGGGTTCTTCTCCATCAGTTGACAGGTGACAGCAACACACACAAGATTTTAATGATTTTAATTTCTTTCCCACTGTGCAAAGTCTTTAGTACCACATCCATGTGTAGATTTGACACACTCAGCCACCTTTGTCTTTCATTGCACAACCCAAACCTCTCTCATGGGTATCAGTGGTATCAGTGGGTGCAATATGGTACATGCAGCTCCCTTGGATCTACGTTGCAACGTGCCATCAGCGATAGTTCTATCAGGTGTCCAGAGCAATTCTTGATGTAATTTAATATTACTAATTACTTCTCACTATTCTAAGAATGCGTGTTTTATAGCTCCATACCTCTGAGATGTGTCACTTGAAGTATGAAATCTCCTGGGAAGCATCAATGAAATCACAGCAACAAAGTTTTGGAGAAGAGGGCAACAGCAAGTTATAGTCCTGATGGGACTGGTTTCTTAAGAAAAATTAAGCTGGCTAAATATGTTGGGCTTGGCCCAAAAAAACCTAAAAGTAATATTAAACAGTGGAGAACAGTAAAGAGTAATATCACTGGAGAAAGTGGCCTGAAATAAAGAAAAGACAATTTTAATGAAAGATCAAATTAAAACAGAAAAATAGTGGAATTTTCCCCATGGAATGGCTCTGCCCCTCTGCTTCAAACATTTAGCACAGAGCAGCTCAAGAGGCTGTGTCAGGGAACAATTCTGTCATGATAGGGTACAATATATATACATATGTGTATATACATATTGCAAGGGGGGGTGTATAACTGTATTCTGTGATGAAATCCTCTATGCAGGCTACATTCAGAGGTGAAAAGCCCTGGAATAAGCTCAGTGAGTAGTAGGTAGGTATTCTAAGCATGTCTACCTGAAAAAAGTTGGGTAGGGCACACACAATCAGTGTAACCTGATGTCACGGGGGATTGATTTTAGGGTTCTGCTTGCTGCAGAACAATGTTTAGATTTCTTAAAGAGAAGCATGACCTTAAAGAGTTCAGTGGAGGGTTTGCTCTATTATTTACTGCATGGGGGAGATACACCAAGCTGAATGCTGCTTACCTTCTCTCCGGGTGCCTGTATCAATTCACAAAGCAAACTTTTAGATGTCTTCTTTCCCTGATAACTGTTTGCTCCAAGGGCTGTGTTTTGAAGCTCCAGAGACAAACTTTCAGGCGAGGCTTATATGCAAACGTTTGGGATTCTTCTTCCCCTGATAACCATTTGCTCTGGAGCCTGTACTTAGAGCTCTGAAGCCAAACTTTCAGGGGAGACACATTCTGCATGCAAAGCAGAATTTCAGGGGACAAAATTCTCAGGAAAAAAAATTTAATGGAGTAAAATAGCCAAAGGACTGGCTCAAGCTGGGTACCTGTGCAGAGGTCTGCCCGAGCATAGAAAACTACAAACTTTTATATCTTTACAGACCATTCACACCAAGATCCACTCCAACAGCAAAATTTCACCACCAGGTCCTTTGCTCCCCATTGGACCCTTTTTCCCTAACTCCACGTGGGCCTCTGTTTTGTTCAGTTGTAGACATTGGTTTTGGTCCATATCCTTGAAGCTGCCATTTTGACTGGATAAATCCTTTCTTCTCAGTGAAGTGCAAAATAGACCCTGCTTTGCAGATGTATGTGATGTCTCTGTGTTAGCCCTGGATCATTGTTTTCCCAGCCGGTTCCATTTTTCCCAGCAAAATGCAAGCTAGACTTTATCTTGCAGGCATTTAGTATAGTCTGCAGTTGCTTTTGGTAAATACAAGCAGGACCTTACAGGTTAAAATTTTAGAAAATCTAGTCTACCAAGTGACATGAATCAAAGAGTATATTAAAAACCATAAAACCTTATATCTCTAAATAATCCATTACATTTGGTGTGCATCTACTTAAGCTAAATGATCAACACCAAACTTGAATTGGGCTTATTCACTGACTTGTGAGTAATGAAACCACTGCCATACAGCTCACTTACTTAGCAGGGAGAGCTCAAAGTGCTCTCATCCAGGCTGTCGTATTTATAGAATGAAGTGGTTGACTTGTAGTCAAACTGCATACACTAGGAAGAGTATCCATGAGACTCCCTGCACCCACAAGCCACTGGTGTTCCTTTGCCGTTCTGCCTCCCCATGGGTCTCCTGGAAGGAGTTATTGGCCTGGCTGTGGCTCAGGCCCTTCCCTCCTCTGGAGCCTGGATCAAACTGCTGCTGGTTTGGTTGGGGGCGGGGGGGTTGACTGCATCCACCACACCTGAATAAAAGATAGAAGGAGAAGTAGATACAATGACCCTCTGTGTCCAACAGGTTGCTAATAAATAACATGGACATTATATTAATGACCTACGTTTTGGAAAAACTGCAAATCTGTTAACTGGCATTTCAGAAGCACTTTAGGGGACTCAGAAAAATGGAATTCGTTATGTAAAGTGCTTGTGTTTGGGAATTACTAAACGAATATAAATGCTAATAGGGAGTCTGGCAATGGTTAGCCACTCCAGGGAGTCCTCCATCCTTGCTATTTGGATACTGAAAACAAGGAGTGTAAATGGGAGCAAATGAACACACTTGTAATAGAAGAGGAAAATGCATGTGGTAATGAGCCAGAAAGTCTCAGCAAAACCAAGGGGAGTGGTGATGTGTGGCTTGGTGGCTGCCACAGCATGGCTGGAAAAATTGGCCTCATACTATGCCAGGAGAAAACAGCTCTCCGGAGCTGCCATGAGCCACAGAAAAAGGAGAGTATTGCTGAGTAATTAACAGAGGCAGCTCTCATTCCACACAGAGCATTTGGACTGGTGGGGGAAGCTCTTTGAATGACCAGCAGCCCTCTGGCAGTAAAATGTGCGAAAAGGAGAGATTCTGCAATCACTTGCTGAAGGTAATGTGTCCTATGGGAAATTTCACTCTGTCCAGCAAGGTACTGAGCCATAATTCCACATCCTTTGTCCATGTGGGCTTGGGAACCTGACACTGAAATCGGTATGCAGAGTCAAATTGCCTTTTCTGTTGCTTTTTTAATAAGATAAGCCAAACAAACATAAGAGAGCCTAATGTAAACAGAGCGTAATGCAAAGAGAGGCATCAGAATGCACCTTCCTTGCACTTAATTATCACCATGTTTACTTGATGTGGCCATTCCTCAGCATCATCTCTCCCTCAGCCCCATAGAAAAACTGTGGCACATCACTTTATTGTTACTTACCTGGGCAGGTTGTCCTCACTGACCACTCTCATTCTGGTGGGGATGCTCCAGCAGCTGTGGAAGCACCACATTTCCCAGAACACATTGCAGACCGTTCTGATGATTGACTTTCTGATAAAAACCACAGTCACTCAGAAAAGCCCCTGAAGCATAGCTTTAACAAGCTGTGAGTGAAAAATGACAGTTTCCAGCATATAGTTATTTGCTTTCTAGTCCAGGAGACCTTGGGCCACCAGCGCAGCACTCACCAGATAGCAAAAGGTCATCTCCCATGTTTCTACCTGCTTGTTTCCACTCTGTGCAACATGGGTATATCAGTAGTCAGCTTACCCATGGTCACCGAGAGTGCCACTGGTGCAACTGAGGTGGCCCTGGCTCGCTGCATGGTGCAATCAGCTCTTATACTTCAGTCCTATAAAAGAATAAGGAAATAGAGAGGAACACTAATATGTACCACCTGTAGTCCCTTGTCCAAAGTATAGTCTTTCAGGGGCATTAATCCATCTAGAAAGCAGTTCACCTTCCAGGCTGCAGGGGAGGCTGAGAACAAGTGTCCCAGCACTGCCAAAACTTCAACACCAAAGAGCTGATCTGGGGACTATGGACACACGAGGGAAAATCAGGAGCTCATGTACTACCTGGTACTTCTACACCCCCCTGTGCTCCCACAGGGCCTGCCCTTTAAACACATGGAGTGTGAAGGAAGTTGGCATCTCCACCACACAGCTGTTTTTCACCAGAAACTTCCAGTTTTGTAAAGAAGAATAGTCACAACCGAGCCATGTTCTTCCTGCCTGTCCTTGTCCTAACATCCTTCTCTCCCAGAAGCCAAGCTGAAAAAGCCTGAAAGTTTAGTAGAAACAAGAAGAATCCCACACACCTAAGCCTTTGTTTCCTGCTTTGAAGCCTTGTTTTACAATGCCATACTCCACCATGCTGGACCACTCAGTTCATCCAAGCTCTATCACCCTTGCTCTATCACCTTGGAGCTACAGCCTCCTTTTCCTCTCCTATTTTTTCACTTCATCAGCAAACAACAACTATGTGTTTATGGGCTGTCTGCATCATTTCTTCCAGGAGTAGCAGCCTCCCAACCCCTTCCTTGGCCATCACCAGCCATCACTGGTGTTTCTGCTCCCCCTCAATACTTGCCAAGCCCCTTCAGACATGCTGAGAAATCAAATGTGCCACCTTCACATTGCCCTTTAGCTAATGCAGCTGGGACAGAAATTTTTATTTTTTTCACAAAAAATTCCATTTAGAATTTTTTTTGATCAAGATTTTAAGAGTACCTTAAAAAGAAATACTGTGTTTTCTTTGGATTTCCTACTTTCATGGAGGAGAGGGAAACATTTTTTGTTCCCTTTATTGAACACTCGGGCCATGAAGGGAACAGGCAGTGAGAGAAGGGGTTTTTTACTTGTCTCCAGGGAAAGAAAGTGGAGGAGCAGGAAAGAACAAACGGGGAGGAAGAAAACAAGTCAGCAAAGGTAAAAATGAAGATATTTTGCATGGTTTTACATTAATTTTCTCTTAATAGACAAGTAGAGCATTTCAATGATTTCCTTCAGAAGCCTTACATTAAGAACAGTGAAATTCATGTGTCACTACATGTAAACTTTTTGTTTGTTTGTTTTCCATATATTTATATTTAGTTTATTTATTTGTGGTATAGCAGTTTGGTTTTCTATGCTCAATTAAACCAGCTTCATTCCTTTGGTTTTTATAGCTCTAGAATCAACTGATCTAGAAAACTATTTGCAGTGGAAGGGCAAAAGAAGCAAGTTACAGCCTAGAAAGAAGCCAAATAAACTGTTAAATATCCACCCACAAATATGAGAATATCCTTCCTTTCCACACCCCTACTATTAAATGTAAATATTCCTTACTGCCAGATATTGGGCATGAAAGGTGCACTTTGTGTTCAGGCTTCCTGCTTTTCTGAAGTATTTGCATGACAGCACCCTTTTGCTTCACCATATCTACTTGTGGATTAGACCTCTGTCAGAGCACTAATTTTTCTGATTCAGAAACAATTTTCCAGCATAACTACAAGATGTTCTCCATTTGAAAGATATATGTGTATGACCAGCTCCAGATATATTGGCTTTTCTTTGTATGTGCAAGCAAGGACGGCTATACAAATTCCCATGATAAATCGCCTCATGGCCAGCCATCCTCTGAAGCTTGCTGCACAAAGCATTACTCACCACTGCTTTCTAAGAGACACAGACAGATGTTTTAGACTTTGGCCAGCTTAAAAAAAAAACACCAAAACAAAACAAATAAAAAAACTAAGGCACATGGGAAGAGGCCTGCTAGGTCAACATTTACTAGGCTGTTTCTGTTGCGGTTCATCATAAGATGTCTTTGCCTATTTTAATTGACTACAGTTTTGCAGAAGAAAGGGATATCAATGCTGACATCATTTTAACTTCATGGCAACGAGGTCAGGAAGCACAGCCAGACATCCCATGTATTTAATGCAGTGGAAATATTCCTGTAGGATGTGAACCACACCAGGAAAATCTGCTGTGCTTTGGCAACACCTGGGTAATATGGTTAATTTTTTTTTTTAACCAAATAGCTGGTTACTGGAAAGAACTACTGAAAACAAAGTCCACTTCAAGGCAGTGAGTACCTTTAGGAGTCTTTAACTAAAACAGTAACTCCATTAAATTAGAACTGTTCCTGTCCTTTCTGGGTAATGAAGTGCAAATCTCTTTCAGCAGAATAGTTGCTCTCCTTCAGATCTAGGGAAGAAAATTCGTGGAAAAATAATAACAACACACATCCCTGCCTTAAAATTAGGGATAAGTCTAAAAAAGGCCAGTTCTAGTCAAACTACATGTTACTGACCTGAAGCACAAATTGACAGGTAGCAAAATCTCATGCCTTTTATGGAGTTGGTGCCGAGACACCGCCAGCCAGTACAGAACAGCCATGTAATGTACCTGCAATGAGATACTCAGCTGAAGCTGTCGGTTGCCCTGTTCCTCAAAACACGTAAGTAGGGCCAGATGCCAGGGTGAATGAATTTGGAGTATGTACACCAAACAGCTACAACTGTGTTTGCTTTGTTCTTGCAAAGACCATTCCAGGGCTAAATTCAAGCCCCTGAGGCTGGACCCTATGCCCAATATGGATACCAACACAACCGCATCCTTCCACCAAGTTATTTTATGTATCATTACCAGAGGACTGTCATTTAAAAAATGAAGGCAGAAATTCTCAGAAAGTCCTTTCACATCATCTCATCATGTTCGAGAACTTAGAGCACCTATAGCAGTTTCTAATACTGGGAAGTTTGAACTATCATAGTGAAACTAAATCTAGCATCCATAACCATCCAGCACAGAGCAAATCAAGATGGGAAGTTGGGCTACAAAAAACTAACTAAGCCCGCACTGCTGCTCTTCTCAATTTATGGAATATTTCAATCTTACTTCACTCCCCAGTATGATCGCTAAAACATGGTGTTTTGTTCCAGTGTTTTAAATCTTAGCTGCTCACTACTGACAAGACATAAAACTTCAGTCTTTCATCTGTAAAGACTTCCTTAGCAAAGCTACAAGCTACAAAGCTATCACTGTCCATCTTAACCATTCTCTTGCATGATTTTTTGATGATTAAATACCTTCGGATTATTTATAAAGCTGTTTCATTTACCAAGTCCATTTCCCCCGAGCAAAGAAATGTTAAGTGAGAGTCAGGATGAAAGTAGAGGAATAGAAACCCTTGTTCTATTGGCGCCACAGCACCTGGGGTTGAAACAGCTCCAAAGGACAATTCTTGCTCTAAAATGACAGAAGCAGGTGAGGTGTCTCTCTTCAGCCTCACAAAAGCTTTGGGAGTTCAGGATGTTAGCAGCAATGTCAGAGATTCCTCTTCTGCATCTCCACTTCTCCTTCTTCCCCAGCCCCCCACAGCACCAGAGAGGGAAGGACAAGACAAAGCCAGGCAAAATTAAAAAATCTGTAGCCACATTATGCATCTATTATTAGGTGCAAAGCTTAAGGGGAAGTGGAAACAGAAAAAGGGAGAAAAAAAACCCCACACAAGTAGTTTTATAATGACATTAGACACTGAGTGGGAAAGAAACGTTAGCAGCTTTTGTCCCCTCCACACCTTTTTTTAAATAGCAAACCAGTGCCATATGCTTTGAAAGCAAATAAGCCTGAATATTTCTATTAGGAATTACTGGGAACAAGTTGATAATGCTATTATTTTTCTAGGTCCATTATCTGAGATTTGCCTTCGCTTGCCCCCCAGCCTACTTGAGGCAATCATTGAAGAAATTTATTGACAAAAATAAAATTCAATCACCACTTCAAAGGCTTTTTCTTGGCTTTTTTTTTTTTTTAATAAGAGAATACAGAGGTACCACTATCACAACGACTCTCATTATAATTATCAGAATATATCTCAGAGACTGGAATCTGGAAAATAGGAGAAAGGTGGGAAGTGTGACCCCTGTGCCTTAAAAAAAATAATCTTCATGTAGTTAACTGTCTCAATCGGCTTGCTTAGGCTTCACAGTATTTCCAGCCTTATGAATTTCCCAGGCTTGAAAACATTTATCTCAGCAGGTTGCAGAGCTTTCTGCTTCTGTCTTTATTATATATAGTTGGACTGTCTTCATTTCTTATTTGCAGGGGGTTGTTTTCACAAGCAACCACTGTTTTCTTTGAAAGATTCATGATCTTTCATGTGCCAGTGCACAAGCATCTCATTGCTGAAGGGTGGAAGGAGATTTTACCCAAATATAGCTGTCCTCCAAGTATCTAGCACAGAGTCATAGTAAAGCAATTCTGTTGGAGATGTTGTTTCACATCAATACTTTTTTCTTTTTCTTTGCAAATAAAAAGGGTATCTCTGCCTTGACTTGCAGTCACGGAGAGATGTGGATTTGCAACTAAATATAATCTTTACAGTAAACTTGGTATCTCTCTCCCACCCTCAAGAAAAATTATTTAATTTAGCATGCATCTGTTCACATTCTCACTTCCTGCATCAGAAAATGATTACTGAAATTTCTTATTTACTGGATTATTCACAATTTAGTCACTATGTTCATTTAGTCACTTTGAAATGGAATTTTTTACAGAATTTAGCACGCAGAAAGCCAGATGAGCACACGTACATGCACCCTCCATACAAAGTGTCAGACACGACAGATATCCGGTGGAAGAGCATTTTAAAATGAAAAATAACAGAGCCTAAAAAAAATTGGTAAAAGAAGTTATTTGACTTGTTTCTTTGCGCACCCATCAAGACTCCCAAGCTGGTGGTTGTCCCCCACCCTATGTACCAGGAATATTCACATCCTACCCAGATAAACCCTCCAGGTTGCCTTGCCAGGACCATGCTCTATGTGCAGACCCATGGTGGCTCTGTCTAGGATAACTGGTTATTTTCTGAAATAGCTTCACTATCACTGTGCCCCACAGATATGTCAGTGGCTTTAAGTAGAAGCTTTCACCCCGGCCAAGGCTTGGGAAATGTTGAGCCTTGGCAGTTGTTCACGGCAGAGCAAAACAAATGCTGGCTTGTGTGCCAAAGGTAGACTTTTGGAAAAGCCAAAATCAAAAGAAATTCAAAAATAAGCCAAGGAGAAAACAAGAAGCAATAACTTTAAGAGCCGTTTCAGAGGTGGAGAGTGTAGCAGGGGCAAGTCTCCAAAGTAGCAGAGGTGATCCTCACCATAGGTAGGTGTTGTGGAGCAGTGGGCTGAGCCCACCGCCTTCGCTACTAGCAGACCCAACAAGATTAATCACACACCTCCATGAATGCATGTTCCTGGTTAGAAATTAGCATGCTTATGTGAGGAAGATGATGACGGCCACTCAGGGAGGCAGCTGGTCAGGGAACGAGGTGGGAAGGCTGCTCCCTTGGAGCTGCCTCCACCTGTCCCCTGCAAACATCCCCATTATTCTGTTTCTGGATCAGGAAGCCACACCAGGTTGTTCCAGCCAAAACCAAGTAAGGATTGGGGCAGCACAGTGCCCAAGGGACATGCTAACCATGCTCACATCGTTCCAGCTGCTCTCGCCCCAGTGGCCCTCCTCTTTCCCTCATCCCCACCCAGAGCCAGGCCCACAGGGAAGCCCATTTCCCCACAGTCACCATCCACTCCACAGAAGAGGTGCCTGGCCCCTGCCGTGGGGCTGTGATGGGATGTTCCCCGGCAGAGACCACCACGAGATGTACCCACTTGCAACACGTGGCAGCTCCCCGTCACGACTGCTCAGCAGGGCATGAGTATCACCTCATCAAGAAACTCTGGCTTTCCTTGCTATGAAATCAATGTAGCTTGCAAAGCACGTTTGTGGGGTGTTTTTTTTAGATAAAAATCCTCATTAAAGGGCAGCAAGCCAAAGCAACTGTTAAAACACATCCCCACAGAAAGATAAATATGAAATTAAACTCACTTCAATTGGATTATTAGAGCTGTCAAATCACAGAAGAATCATTTCAGAGAGGAGCATACTTGCAGCTATTAGTTCATTTTCCAGTACACTAAGTCAGGCTATTTGCTGATAGATTTTGCCATGTTTGATTATCAATCAGTTAAAAAACCAACCCCCTTTCTTGGGACATACTGGTTGCCCACAGTCATTTCTCCAAAGATAATGCGAGCAGGATTTCCATAAACTGTTTGCTTCAGCTTCCCGCTAGACAATTAATTCTTAAACCACTAATAACAGATTTGCTTCTGCACTCGGATGAGAAGAAATCCAAGATAACAGAAAGTAATAAGGAAATATCCTAGTTCATGCTCAAATATCCTTCTCTACATGCAAATATGGCTAAGTATGTGAAAAGGCTGCTGCTGAAAAGTCAGCACAAATGTCTGCAGTTAATCAAAAATAGCTTATGAGCAAAATTGAAGTGAACATTTCCTACTGCTACTAGGATTGTGAAGGAGCGTTTCTTGATTGGACTGGCTCCAGGCCAGCAAGAAATGTATTTTCTAGAGCCACTAACTTTATAATAGATTTTTTTCCCGAGGAAAGTTGTGAGCAGGAGGTGGGATCACCTGTAACACGCGCGTCCATAGTTCTCCCTGTAACAGGTCAGCACGCAGGTGCCCACACTCATCCCATGCTGGCTTCCATTTGCACCCCACGGGTGGAAGACTGTCACTCTCACGAGCGCACAGCGACGATCCTGCTCGGCCTGGGAGCTGCTCTGGAAGGCATCCAGGTAGCACCCCCACGAATGGCAGACTGCATATTTTGGAAAGGATTTTCTGAAATGCTCTAGTTTGGCTTAATGCCCACTGAATTTACAGTTAAGTCAGCGGTGGGCGTATTGGGAAAAAAAAAAGTCCACAGGACCCAGAAAGCACAAATTTTGGACAGTGTCAATGTTTCCTCTGGGTAGAGGAGGTAGGAGGGAGGGCATTGACTCCCCCAGCATTTGCTCTGCCTCTCCTGACACTCAGTTGCCCCTGAGAAACCTTTTTCTCTTCTGCCCTCAATACTGTGTGGTAGCTTGCTCCTGTGCAAAGCTGCCTGTCTATCACGACTATTTCGTACCCAGTTTCTGTAGGAACAGCCTCACAAGGAGCAAGGCAGTGAGAAGTCAGAGAACAGAAAATTTTCCACTGTGCTCAGTAAGGCTGTTTGCAGATAGATTTTTATATATTTAATTACCAATCCATTAAAAAGTTTCTTTGTAAGTACTGGCTGCCCATCATAATTTCCCCAAATGATGTTGTAAGCCCATTATGTAAGTGCCAACTTACATATATGGTAAGGTCCCCGCAAAGACTCAGGTCTGAGAGCATCTTTCTCAGGCTCTGCACTGGCAGAAGCAGAACAAGATTAGGATCTTAGTAGCTGGCATGAGCTGACATTAAAAGCAGACTGTGCTCAACCTTCTGGTCACTGAGCCCTTTGCTCTAAGGAATCCAAACTGGAAGGTTCCCAACCACCCAGCTTGCTCCTGCTGGGTCTAGGTTAAGGCAGGTTTCTTGCCTGTATTACTGTTTCCTCTTGCAGTCACTATCTCCTTTGAAGGTAAGACATGAGGACCTGTGACACTGCTGAGCAAACATGAATCTTCCTTGTGCACCTTCCAGGTTCCCCTGTTAGTCCTAGCCAAGTTTCTTCCTCCTCCAGGCTACCTGTGCCCCCTTACTCTCCTCCTCCAGGTAAAACATTCCCCTGCAATGTCTTGCAGTCCTTAAGTCCACTTTCCTCATTGCCTTGCCACAATTCACACCCGTCATGGGGTCTCTGCTGCTCCTCACAGGTCGCATTCTCACAGAGGTGCTGATCACATACACTCACCCGCAGAGCTATGGAATCCAGGTATGTTTCACTCTCCCTGGAAACCATAAGAGATGGTGATGACTGTAGCAAAGAGGTACCAAAAACTGGCAGCTCCACTGGTGAGAATGAGAAATGGCAGCTAGACTGAGCAAGAGAAAACTGGCAAATCATGATTAATAACAGTCATAATAAAATCATGCCAGCTGGCAACAGCATCGTCTGTCAGTGGGCTGGATTTGCGGGGAGGGAACCTGCTGTCGTCTGTGTCTTGAAAAACTCAGAGGCCTGTAGGAATTGTGTATAGAGAGGATGTCAGCACACCCTCTCCTTCCCCCAACCTTGTCCTTGCCAGCACAAGTCCTACCTTGCACCTACAGACAAGTCACAGCATCTGACACAGTGCTGGCCACCAGTTTGACCAAGGTAGTGACTGGACTAGTGGTCTGCAGAAGAAAAAAATAGGAGGTTCTAGGGCTCATACTAAAGAGCTCAGTAATATTACTGACTCTCATCCTCTGAGTTTGCCACAGATGGGTTCACAGAAGATACACCTTGGCAAATGGATTTCACATGCAAGATGTGCAACAAGGGAATGAAATGTGAAATAAGCATAGTGATTCACAGCTACAGATATATTTTTAAAAGAAAATGTCCATCTTAAAGACATTACCACCCCTTGAGATCACATACAACAACAGTATGCAGGACTTGAATATCTTCTGATACCACCAGTAAACACTATCCTGTGACCTGGTCCTTGGGATGCTCCATATATTGGCTCAGCTTAATAGAAAGCAGGTAACTTGACAATAGTTTCAGATTGTCACCCATCTGACAAAACCAGAAGAGCACTGCAAGAGCAAGCCACTTGGATGTAAAGCCTTGACCTGCTTGCTTGAGCATACCAACCCAATCCAGGTGACAGCAGCTCAACCAAATACTTTCGCCTGGATTACACTACGATGTTTTTGAGAAACTGTTTCAGAGAAAAGAAAAACATGTAATGACATACAGAGACCTGAAGAAGCTAGTCCTTCCTAGGATCCCTTTGCAATGTGATCCTGGTTAACATGATCATGCTGTACACAGATCATTTATATCTTTATTAGTACTTCAATGCTGATGTTTGCATATATTCAGTTCTTATTGTTAAGATTAAACAAGACTTTGTTTTTTTTGAACCTGTGTGATCATAGTGGGTACCAAACCTAACAGACTCTTCTGTGTAGATGTTAAAAGTTTGTAGAAACTGTATTTTTTTTGCAATGAATTCTGAGATTTTCATGTTTCTCGCATTCTAGAATAAAGAGAGGAATTATTTCAAGAAGTATATTAAAAAGAAAATGAAAATACTATTTTGTACCAACTGGAAGAAAACTGTGGCTTTGGAATATGAATCAATTTCATGGATTTCAGATTGCTTTTTCTACTCACACACTTGAGACTCCTTTCCCCACCTCCACTCAAGAGAACAAGTAGGAACACAACTTCTAGCATTTTTTTTTCTTATTTAAGAAACTTTTGGTATAACAGATGACACAAAATGTGTTAGCTGCCTACTTTTGCAGAGATGTGCAGTGAACTTCAGTAACATGCTATGAGCTGAATTAAATTGTCTGCCAAAAGCAAGCAAACTTTTCCAGACAATCTGTTATTTGACACACCGCAACCAGTAAAGCCTGTTGTACCATCTGCTCTGTATAAAGTGCATGGTACATGTTTTACATGGTTTCTAAACTTAGCAGTGAGCCAGAGTCAACATTTCTACAGTGGGGATCCCCTATAAGAAATTCTATCAAAAGCTCTTGCCCTTTTGGCTTCATGTCCAAGATCCTAGAAAATCCCTTTCTGTATAGAGTTCATTGCCCTTCCAGACTCTATGCCACCAGGAGAACCAAAAGTCTTTTCCAAGTGTATCTTGCTGGTGATCTCATGAGTAACTGTAAGGACTAAGAAAGAACTGATATCAAACCTGTGGCTTTTCAAATTCCATTACACTACTAGGATGCAACCTTTACAGGTATTTGTGTCAAGAAATTACATGCTTAAATTTCTCTTACCTAAGATACACTAACCTGGAAGAGTTTTGGTGTAAGAGTTGTATTCCTCTTGTCTGTACTGTAGTTGTCCCAAAAGCAACCTCCAGCCTTTGCCTTAGATGTCCAGCCTTCTGTGACTGTTTGCCATTGATGAAGGCCATCATCATGACATTATTTGTTAAGAGAAGTATGTGTACAAAACCTGCAGGGTGCACAAAGAGCAAATCTGCAGTGTTGCAACTACAAGGTATGTCCTACACATACCTAATTCTACTTGCACACTGCAACTCTGACATGTTCAGGAGAAGTTACACTGCTACACATGACAATACAGCAGAGGGTACATTCCCACGAGTGCCAGCTGGGAGACTGGCATTCAGAAATCCCACGCATGACCACAAAAAATCCCAGCATACAACTGTATCAGAGGAGTCTGATCTGCTCGAGTTCTCAAACATTCAGAAATTTTCAAAACCTCCCTGTTCAACATTTTCTTGCCACAAAGAGAAACCAGGAGAACTACACACACACATCCTAGTTGCCTTGCATCGAAAGGTAAAATGAGGATGGGAAATTAGCTCCTTTCTGTGATCTGGATATACTTCTGCATCCCTGACATACTGGGTCAGTCAAAATGCTATCTTGATCTCTGATCATTATTTTTTTACATTGGAGGAAGGACAAAGGGATTCTTCTTGCATACCACTGAGAAACATTTTAAAATCTTACACACAGCAGCCAGCTGGTGTTTCCAGATTTTTTTCGCAGCTTTTTTGCATTGCAAATATGTCTTCTCTAGAAGCTGCCTTCCCAGTGACACCCCAGCAGCTCTGAGCAGCGAGGGGGGAAGGAGGAGGCGCTGTGGCAAGGCAGCTGTGTGACCACCTGGGTCAGCAGCACAAGGGGGGCACAAGAGGGAGGAAAATTGGGGGAGCAAGGAGTCAGAATGCCCAAGTACCAAAATATGCAGAGGGAAGAACTCATAGCAAAGTTGGATGGTAGAAGTATGCTGTAAAATGAGGCTGATTTTTTTTTTGCATAATTTTAGTTGGTGTGTCTACAGAATAACCTGATGAAAGGCATATATCTGATTTCATCAAGACTTCCTTATTTTACTAGGACAGTATAATACCTTAGTGTGGACCAAACTATCTAAACTCTTTTCTATCGCATAACAGAAGTGCATTCTTTAGATGCATTTAAAGTCATACAATATGCTTGCAACAGTATATCTGCTAAAAACATCCATTTTAAGAACTACTTTGAAACTTGTGGCTTTTTTTACTTTATACAATTTATTTTTCTTGGCTTTTGGTCCCTCAAAGCTTGACTAGCACTGTGCTTACAGACTTTAAAATATTCATCATGTTCACTGGCCTAGGACTGGCAACTGCATTATATGACAGGCAACCCTGTAAAAGACATCCAAGTCCCAGGACAAACCAGCCACCATTACTATGTGGACATTTTACTGGAAGGATGCTGTGCAGTTTAGGATCCTGAGACACCGATTATCTTGATATGACAGTGATGATTGGATGTTATAGTTGATATTTTCCATTAAAATAAAATGCTTCTCCAGTGGGAAAATTGGGATTTAGATGGGAAAAAAGATGGGGAGGGGGAGCTAAGTGAGGAAAAGATTAACAAAGATGGAAAAAGAACATATTCCCATTACACCAAAAGCATTTCAGTCTGTATATTTCAACTTTCCATTTACTATCATGGGTACAACTCCACAGTCAGGCTCCATTTCCCAAAAGAACCTAAACCACTCAACTGCTGTAGAGCATGTGCTCCCTACAGCATAAGGAAGAGCTCAGAGCAGACTGCAGCTCTTTCTAGGAGGTAAAGCCTGATGGTCACCTGGAACACAGGTGAAGGGACTGCATGAAGCACCTGAACTGCAAGGGAGAGGAGAGGCACAAAGAATAGGCTCCACATCAGAGGAGTACAGGTGCTGTTTCCACCTGGCAAGCACATTTGGGGCCTGCCAGTGTTTTCCCTCTGGAGTTTAACTGGCCAGTACTCAGAGAGGCACACCAGCAAGGTCCCAATTAGAGGGCTGTAGCCAAATAGGGGCATGAAAAAATGAGAATGTAATCCTCCTCCCGAAGAGAAGAAGGGGGTTTGACAGCAGGAACAGATCCCCAGTTAGCTTTCCTAGGCTTTACTGCCAGTACCCATCTTGTGTCTCTTGTGTCTTTTGTGCTCCCACTGCTTCCCTTAAAGTCATCATGGTAACTTTGCCCCTTCCACCTGCACTTCTCTCCACAAACTGTTCCCACTCCGCCTCTGGATAGACATCTTTACAGTTACAAGACCAAGTATTTTGGAAAGAGAGGACAGCAAAAAGATGACAGCAAGCAGGAGTTAGAAACACTTCAGATCTGTTCCACATCCCAGACATTGCCTTGCTGAGAACCCGCCATGCCACTTGTCTTTGAGACAAGGATAACAAAAGAAGCTCCTGTAGGGGTCTTTTCCAGCTCATTCTTGGACCATTTACTGGCTATTTAAAAGATAAACAGGAAGCATGCTCTTCCTTGGAAACCAAGTAAGACACAGTCGGTCAACGGCTGTTGGAAAACTGAACAGTCATTGCAGTTAAACTTGCATACCTACCTGCACAGCACAATGAAAACACCCAACACCTTAATAGACCATCACACTTATCCATCACAAACACCTTCCTGTGAAGGATTTAAACACGAAAACTGTAAACTTAATTATGTGTCAATGAACAGCTCACACAGAGAGAGCTAAGTTTATTCAAAGTATTGTAGTTAATTTACCACTCACTGCAGCTTTGTTTTTCATTAACTTGTATTTATAAGATAAAAGGGGAACAGGCTCTCTTGATGCAAGGAAAAAGTAATATATGAGAACAATAATATCTATTATTTTTTTCCCTGATTTCATACTGTTGGAATATTCTTTTTCATTCTGACACTTTATATTTACTATTAAAACTATGCCAAGTCTGTGACTACATCTCAAATGTAAATAGTGCACTTGTATATTCTACACTAATTTATGGAGTGGGTGCCTGTATGATGGATTAGTAAAATTCTGTAGCGTGTTTTAGGAATCAAACACAGGCTCTTTATCAAAGTGTTCAGAGACATCATGCATGTTATAAATTACCTCGCAGCATAAAAAACAGATTAAAACATTCCATTTTGATTTCGCTATATTTTTGATTCAGGCACATTAGCTGTCATTTTTTCCCCTGTATGTTTTCAAAAGAATGACTTGTTCAAAACAGGTTTAGGCAAGCTGGTGCTGGGAAGGGAATATGATCCTTTCATTTATTAAATACCAAGAACTAGACTTCCCCTGCCAGGAGTCTGCAGAAGTACAAGCACCAGATCTACTGGTAGAAGGAGTGGACCACAAAACTCAAAATGCATAGAGGAAAATCCAGCTGTTTCCTTGAGCAGTAATAACCATCCAACCAGGGCAGCACACACTCATCCCCCCCACCACAGACTTTTTCATGGCCTCTAGGTTATGCCTGAAGTCATGCACTGGAAGCAACTCCCAGTGACCGGAACCAGGACAGAGATTCAGGTTGACTTCCTCAGTGGAAACGGCCACGTTGTCACCGTGTCACCACCAAATGCCCTCCTGCTCTCCACAAGCCACATCCCAGTTTTATCTGTTCAATAATGATTGATTCTACAACCCACTTGCCATGTTACAGCAACAGCAGCAGGAGTGAGTGTCACGAGGATGGAGCCAGGCTCTTCTCAGTGACAACAAATGATAGGACAAGGGGTAATGGGTACAAACTGGAACACAAGAGGTTCCACTTAAATTTGAGAATAAACGTCTTCTCAGTAAGGGTGACAGAGCACTGGAACAGGCTGCCCTGGGAGGTTGTGGAGTCTCCTACTCTGGAGACATTCAAAACCTGCCTGGACACATTCCTGTGTAACCTCATCCAGGTGTTCCTGCTCCGGCAGGGGGATTGTACTAGATGATCTTTTGAGGTCCCTTCCCATCCCTAACATTCTGTGATTCTGTGATCTGCGAAGCAAGAACAAACTTCTCAGGTCTCCCTGTCAATTGTTGGAAGTGCATTAAGAAATAAAGCAAGATACCTATGGAGACTTGCATACGAAGAAACATGTATTTCTCACTTAAATCATTCAAAACAGCACACACAACTAACATTTGCTAGAGAAGCAAACTTCTTGTAGATCCACATTGGACCACACATTGGATTTTTCTCCGTAAAAACATAACAAAGTAATCATTGGTACAAAAAGGATTAGGCCCAGGACAGATTGCAGAACTCTTTCCTCCAGCAGCTGTGCAGTAATTGCCATTTTCAAAGGCAGGACTCAAAGATTTTTCAGCATTACTGTCTAAGGATCTGTCTTAGGCTGTGTGATCCAGAAGCAGACACAACAAATTCTCTTTTGTAAATGTCAGCACTCGCACTAGGCAAGCTTTGGTTTCCCCTTAACACACAAATGGAGGATCAGACCAGAGATCAAATGTCAGAGGCACTGACAACAGCAAATTACATCAGTTTAGAAGGAAGCAAAAATAATATCAAAACTTTTTTTTTTTAATCACATCGCAAGCTTTATGCAATACAAACATGACATCATTTTAAGGCCAAGGGAGTAGATGGAGGTTTTGAAGGAATTATGGTTTAAGACCTCTGACAGTGACAGCTAACATAAATTGCGGCTAGCCTTGCTGCATCCAGAGGAGGCTTCTGAGATGTTTGGGGATGCTAGCTGGACAAATTCAGCTAAGAGAGTCTCAGAGGAGTTTGAGAATCCCTACAGTGTGAGTTTGCTGTCAGAAGTGACAAAAACGGAGAGTTTCTTTCCTGCCATCCGCGATGGCTTCTACTTCTACCAGCTGTGGAGGAAGCCAGCATCGATCCGCCTCTTACCAGAGAGAAAGTGTGGTCATGTTATTCACTCCCATATGCTGCTTGACACAGGAATAGGCATTCCTGCCACTCACACGTTATGTTAGGGCTGCAACAGGCTGGAGCTAGCCACAGTTTGGTGTTAGCTTCGCAAGGAAATAAGGACATCTTGCCACAGCTGTGCAGGAGATCCCTCTGTTACTGCACAGTCTCACATCAACATGTTATTCTGTGTCCCTTTTTGATACTCCAGCAGGTAAATGGTAAAACTTTTATCAAACACTTGGCAAGTTCAAATTTCATTTCTGCTGCCTATTCATTTGGTGTCTAATCCATGTGCTCTTCTCTTACAATAGTCAGCCACCCATCTAAAGAAAGTTTTGAACTTGAGATTCAAGCATGTCTTCAATCTTTCCAGAGACGCCATGGTGGGTCTTTCACTCTTCTAGTTTCCAGAGTGAATCAGAAGCAGGAAAGTAGGGAGGTTGCAATAACAGCTTCCAAATTCATCTCCAGAAGCAAAGAATCCAGACTCCACGATAAACACACATTGCACCACTTTGCAGCATTAGTGGAGCTCAGAGGGAATAAGAGACAAGGGCTGGAGCAAGAGCTACAGCCACAGAACTACACAGTGCATTGGCCCTGGACACACACATATTTACAGTTATTCAGACTGATTTGTGAAACCTCGCATGAATATGTAGTTGCATATACAATGTTAATACAGCAAGTGTCAAACACAAGTGCATGCACATGAACAGTGGCAAACAGAGCTGCGAAACCAAAAATCAGAGCATGACATTCTAGGGGAACAAAAAAAAAAAAAAAAAAAAAAACTAAAACAAAAACCCAAGCTCTTGGCCTTGCTCTTCATGTTTCTTTGGTCTTGTATTTGGAATACAAGCAATACAGAACACGCATTGTAGTTTTCATATCTCCATTCACAATATCTGTGGACACAAGAAACAACAAAACCAGATGTGAAGTATTAGCAGTCCCTGGAACAGAAAGAGGCTGCGACTGCCAAAGACAACCTTCCACCTTTCCCCAATTATAACATGAACTTAGACAATCTAGCTGTAATAAGAAGCAAAACAGGAACTATAGAGCTAGAAAATCATTTATTTATTAAATGCACTTTAGGAAAAAGGTCCTTCACTGCACTATCTTGCTAGAAGACAGGATAAATAATTCATAGTAAGAAATAATTCTTCACTAGCAGGGAACAGAGTAGATAATATAAAAGGACTTTACAGCTTTAGATTTTATGATTCTTCTATGACAGGAATCATGCTGGGAATTACCTGACACTTTATTTTTTGGTTGTAATGTTTCCATCATGTTTTGCTGCTGTTGGTTGCCTTTTTTTTTTTTTTTTCATTTAGTTTTTAGCTTGCATGTTCTTGGCTAAACAAACTGCTCTCATATCTAGTAACTGCAATGGGAGAGAGTAACTGATTTAAAGCGTGCGTTGTTTTTCTTACAGTGCTGTAAATCACCAGGAGAAAGACTAACAATGAAACACTAGTAAATGAGATCCTTGAACAGTCTAAATATTATAGCTGTAATAAGTACCCCTAAATCATATTAAATTCAATCACTAGCTGAGGATTTTCCCAGTGAAGCTAAAGGCCCTGCAGATATTGGCACCAGTATTCCTTATACTGATCGACTCCGTATTTGAGCCAGTGCAGAAAGGCCAGATGGAAGGAAAGCAAGAACGAGTTTAACTTCTTTCATACAAAAGGTGGATCTCAGCATGGAGACCTGAGCTTGCACAGATTACTCCAAAGTTAACACAAATAGCTTTCCAATCTCCTAGCTCTGTGCCATATGGCAAAAAGCCCACAATTTGTGCATGCCCATCATGCAAACTTCCAACATCACCAAATCATTAGTGGAAAAAGAAAACAAAAGAAAAACCAAAAAAAGTCCTGAATTCTACCCTTCTTTCTCCATGATGTCACGGGTTACCTACTAAACACATGCACCCCCTTGCTTATGAATAACTAGCAGAGGAAGTGATGATGCTTTCTGCTTTTAAAAATTATTTTAATTCATTATTCAGCAACAAGCTTTTGAGCTAGGTGGAGGAATGACAGGTTGAGGTTATGTGCCCTGTGAGAAGTCAGGCTGAGAAGTCACAAAACCACCCATTAATGCAGCCACATCCCTCATCCCACCCGGAGGTGGTAAATTTTTATGTGGTGCATTTTTATAATTGGAAAACTGGACTCTTCCAAAGGAAACTTTTTTCTTTTTTTCTTTTTTTTTTGTTCTGAGGCAAGAGAAAGGAGCATATATGGACATTAACTCAGCATCCACTTGGAGGCAGGAGATCAACATTCAGCTCCCAGGTTTGAACTAGAAAGAATAGCAACCTAAAACCTACATACTTCACATTCAGGAGACTGACCCACCAGCTGATCTGGGTTTAAATACAGCAGTCAATGTTTCTGATTTTCAGAACATATTCTGCAAGGTATCTTACCACATGAACAAGCTTGGTTTTAATGCACTAGAACTTTTTATGGGACAGGAAAATAGCTTTTCCTCCAGCTCAGCTGCTGTAATGTCCCTAGGAGTGGCCGCTATTTTAAATCTTTAACAAATACTGACTCAATAAACAGCTTAAGTTTAGTATAAAGTTACTAAACTTATAAAAATACAACATTTTTAGTATAGAAATATCAGGTGTTCAAAACAATTCTCGGCTTTATTACTCTTCATTCTGAATGAGGAGCTATGGAACAGCCATATAATGAAATGTGTCAGTGTCACACTGCAGAACCTACTTTCTTCAATTACCCTAACTTTTGTTCAACCAGGATATTAGCCATTCTATTCCGGACAAGTTTGTGTGTCATGACTCACCTTCAGAGTTCACAGGAAAATTCAAAAGACCTCCATCTGTCAGCAAGTCCAATGCAAGGTTAACGTTATGAAGCTGTCAATGAGAGAGAGAGAGATCAACTTAACAGAAGATATTTTCCACCCAGTGGTGCAGTGGCCAGGAGGTTTTAAAACTTATTTCTCTAGTAGCTGAAGTAAGATACCAATTCATAAACATGTACTCATATTCATCTCCTTAGTTTTGATGGAGTACTCTTCAGAATATCTACCAATTATCATATAAAATCCATCTCCAACAAAATGTATCCCATGAAGTGGGTAGAAGAATCCATTTATTTAAAAACAGACTTTGTATGTGAAAGGCTTGTGTTAATGGATGTTTCTACAGGGGAAAGAGGTTAGATTCATAACTGGATCTAATAGATGCATGGAATTTATTTCTCCTTTTATAACAATGTCCATATGCTTACCACATTTGGAACAAACAAAAAATACATAAGGAAAAAGGTTTCTCTATTACATTCAGAATTACAAAGACTGGAAATCTTCCAAGCAGCTATATTTCTGAGCTACAAGTTTATGCTTTAACATACAAAGATATCTATGAATGATAATAGTAATGATGATATCCTTTAATTACTCATGAGGAATTAAATATATGTCTATGAATGGAGGCTGGGGTTTTTTCCTGTCTTTTCCTCACTTGCTTTTCTCTCCATTCCACACATAAAAGTAGCATCACACACATATGCAAGTAGTCAGGAATTATTTTTTTAAAATTAATATAACATCCCATTAATAGCTTCTAACAGCTTAAGGGCAGTTGTTTACTTAGCCGGTAATTAGCAAGCTCCCTTCCTCTAATGAAGTAACAAGACCTGAATGAACTTCAAATTGTCTCTTCATACATTCCTTAGGCTACTGAGCAGTTTATCCTTTGGGAGGCACATCATAACTGCTGCTGCGCTGTTCCCTATTATCTTCTGACAATAAGCACAGAGGTCCCCCACGCATGAGCCAAGCAAAAACTGTGTGCTCTGAAGCGAGGTGATAGTTTTATGTTTTACCTGGTTCTGTGGTTTACAAGTAACTGAGACTGACAGTTCAGATTGGGGCTTGTTTTCTTCCTCTGATAGCCAGCAGACAGGAGAGCTTAAAAGCTTATACAGATCTACACAATTTTCTGATCAGAATGAATACATCAAATGTTTCCTTAATGAACCAGTAAAGGTAAAAAGGGCACATTTCCCTCTCTCTGGCATATATGAGATTTCAAGGAATGATAGTGTGCACATTTCAAAACAAATCTTCACACAGAAATAGTGATAATTACTAAAGAAAGGCAATCGAGAAAAATCAGTCATTTCATCTAGCTGAGCTTCCAGACTCAAAAGAGCCCAACAATTCTCTGAGATTTACAACTCGACAGAGGTCAGGACATTTAGGGTCTTTTAGCTCTGGACCTGTTTTGGCAAAAGTACCAAGTTTGCACAGCTGTGATAAGCACAAGGACTTTCCTTCATCATCGTCTTCATCTCCCAAACACACAAGTTCACCCCTAATTTCAGCCTGACCTATCTGATTATTATATTCCTTGCCCCAGAATACTTACTTTTCTATACAGATGAGCGCCCAGAGCTGGACTTTCTTAGTTACTTGTAAACCCCACCTCCCCTTCCTTTTCTTTTTTTTTTTTAATTTCAATAAACAGCCAGAAAACCAGCAACAAACCTACCCACACAGCATGTTGTCTTCTTGAACCTGTAGGTGGGTCATCTCCCAAATTTCTGGTTTCCTCACCCCTTCTGTCCCTGTAACGTGAGGTTCTGCCATGCTTATTTCTTGTTTCTATTTCTTCCTCACTATCACTGCTTCCATTCCAATTTCCCCTTCTTGCAATTCGTGAGGTGTACATACCAGCTATGAACATCAAGCTTTGCACTTGAATGAAATTTGATGCACCACTCATAATGGTGTGTGTAGTTGTCACCATTTTTACAACACAAATTACATGTTTTAAATCTCAGCAAAGGTTACATTTTCATACTTTACTGTACCAATTAATGTCTAAAATGACAGGGAGTTAGAAAGCACAGAGGAATTGAAAGACATTTTATGTACAAATGACAGCTGAACTATGGTCACTTGGTATTTTTAATTATATTGGCATCATGCTTTTCATCTTGTAATGAACACCAGAAGAGAAACAAATGGTAAATACAACTTCTGCAAGCCATTCAACAATAAGTCCAGTACTTGAAAGTAACTTTGCTAGAAGAAATTACTAGGATGTAGAGAATTGTACTGAACCAGTACACAACTCCATTATATACTTCTCCAAGGCCAGTGACCAGCACGTCCAGGGTAAGAACTAGAAAGTGTGAGCTCTGATTTGTACCTAAAATGTAGCGGTAACTAATTTCTTGAAAGATATCTGTGAGGCTTGAGTAGGGTTGATGCAAAAAGAAAAAGGTTATCTATGAAATTCTAAATGCAAAAAAAAAAAAATCACTTCCTCTGAGTAAAGTTAATTAAAATGTTAAAAATTTATTTCCAAGTCAATGGACAGGAGCAGACAATTTTGAAAACTGAGTAAAGGAGGATAAAGGGGATAAAGGGAAGAAAAACAACTGCAAGGATTCACCATCCCTGGAGGTGTTTAAAGGCATTTAGACAAGGTTCTTTGGGACATGGTTTAGTACTGGAGGTAGGTTATGGTGGGACTCAATGATCCTGAGGGTCTCTTCCAACTGAAAAGACTATGATTCTAAGGAAATGCTTTGATTTTGTTTGATTCAACCCTTCAAAATATATTTTACTGGTTCTTATTCATCTTAGATATAAAAATATTCTGAATTTTCCTAATACCTTAAGCAGTCAACAACTGACAGTAATGGATTTTTGAACCTAGGTCTCAAACAATTATGATTTTAAATGTTTTGATGAAAAGCTCCACAGGAGTCTTTATTAATTAAGACGGAACCTCCGAGAATTTTCATTACAAATAAATATTGTCCAGGTGCCCTAACTGAGGTGAGGTTGGGAATCAGATAACAGCTTTATCTGTGTGGGGAAGCTGTAATGCAAACGACATCAGAGGAGACGTTCCCTTCTCAGGCAGCTCTCAAGCAAAAAGGATTTGACACATTTTACTTTTGGAAATATAACTGAATATAACCCAGGAAAAATAGCTACAGTTTCAAGATTTTCAGAGCTATTCAGTGACCCAAACGAAAAATCCCTACCCACACCAGAGGCAATTTGAAAATATCTCAAATATCTCAAAATATATCAACATCCTTGATCTGTGGAGGAGGCATTTACATCAGCAGCCCATCACACACTACCTTCTGGCTGATGCCACCCTTTTCTTTTAAAGCACTGATAAAATCTGCCTGCTGGAGGTTGGTAACGGAGTCAAGCAAGTCTGGCTGGGTAGGTTACAGCTCCCTGCCTCTGGGAAGGAAAAGATGTAAATTCTCAAGAGCTTTCTAAGCCCATAGGGGGACTTCAAAATGCTCTGGTCATGTCTTGATTAAGGTATATTTTTAGGAAAGTGTAAGGAAACCTATAGAGATCCAGTTCTGCTATGCAAGAGGTGATAACCAATTTAAAATGTTGTTTGCAGGACAGTCTTCCAGGACATAGCATACCAATTCCTTGTCATACAGAGCCTCTGTATTTCACTGGAAGGCTCCAGAAGCATGTATCTGCCTAAAAAATGCAAGTAACAATAGCTTGCCTCCCATGAGATAATAATTAATTTTTGAGAAGGCACTGACCTGTTCCAAGGTATTTTTTCAGCATCAAGTGCATGCATTTGTAGTGTCCCAAACCACCATCCTGCAAACCCTGTGCATGCTTATGACTTCGTATGCAGCAGTAACAGCTAAAGCAAGAGTCAGAGCTCTTCACTGACAGACAGAAGCATTAAACACACAAGAAGTCTGAAGCCTCAAGCTCTAAGTAATTAAATAACAACCTACCATCTCCGTGCTGCTGGCTGGAGTCAGGAAGAAATCCCTTAAATTCAGAAAATAACCCTCCAGTTGTCCAATTAACAGAAGTAAGATAACTCCATCTGCAAACTAGATGAAGAATGAACATCATTTCTTATGTTAGCTTTTAGTAAATTACTCCAATAAATGCCATTTTAGCAATAAAGGAATTTAAATGGTACACTGGCAAGCAGACAACCTAAAGACTCAGCTCCTCAGCCTCTTCTACAGTGAACATCATATTTAGTTATACAAGGCTTCCAAGTTCATGTTAGTAAAAATACATCCTTGTGAAAGTACAGCTACTAAAACTAACTATTCCAGATGTAAAGAGACTTCAGACAACCACAAGCAATGAGCATATAACTATAAAGTAACTTGTGCCTAGCGTCTGAGATTTATAACAAAACACTTGCAAAACTTCCTTTCTTATAGCTGCCCACCACGAAAACCTAGAAGAGCACCAGACCACAGCTCCGCTTTTCATCCACAAGGCATAAATCGCAGCGACCGCCACCGCTTCAAGGTCCTGAGTGCCTGGAGCAAAGCAAGAGGCGTGGGTTGATTTCTCCTGCAGTTATTGCCTGCCTGTTTTCATAGGCAGGGAAGAAGAAGCCAGGAGGGACTTAAGTCCCTGAGCTCATTTCCCATCGCTCGCTAGCTCCCTGGAGATGTGTGGAGACGATGTTGCATTTCCCTGGAGGCAGCAGCCACCAAGGTTCTGCAGTGCCTCTTCCACCACACCGGGGCAAGTGATGCCAAGTTGCCTTATGAGCACTTCTGCAGTTTCATGGACCCTAAAGAAGCTCAGCGTTCAGAGGATGTGACTTGGAAATGGCCTTTCTACTGTGAAGCAAATCCAACACTAAAAATCACTAAGCACCAGCGATCAACTTGGCTTTCGGTTTAATTGTCAGAACACCCTTATTTCCTTCCTGACAAAAAGAGCATCCATAGTAGTTGGGCAGACTCTGAAAATTACCCCCTGTAGCATTACAAGGGCAGCATTCAACACAAAGCCACATTTCTTCACTACTTATTAGCTTCAGAAACATCAGAGTCTGAAGCCTGATATCTTAACCTGAAGCTACAAAGAATTGTTATGTTGCCAAGTTTCAAATTACTACAACAAAAGGGAGGAATCCTAATGGTGAGAGGAAACACTCGGATGATAAAATGTGGTTAACATGCAGCTTAGAGCAGGCTACCTGAGATTCGATGTCTTTCACATTTAATCCTAATTTTCCAACATGCTGGTTGACAAACTGCAAAAATACCTAAAGAAAACAGAAGAGGGTGGAAGAAGAGAGAAGTTTTTTCAGTGAAGTAATGAATTATGCTTTACCTTACAAATTTTGATGTCTGTTAAAAAGTAAATTACCTTTTTTACAGCATCCAGTTTATCTGGAGCACGGCTAAATAATTCATCAAAGGCATCATCTTCTGTATCAAAACAAAATTAATTGGTATTATTTGGAATAGCTGTCAGATCAGAAGTTTAAATGGCTCCAGAAGGAGAAAGGTGTTCACACCTTAATAAGCCAAGAGGGAAAAACATGACAGGGAGACAGGGAAAAATCCTGGGTTTGTATTTATCAGAGGTCAGGGTGACAGGTTTCCCTTCAGCCTCACTACATCAGAGAAAACAATTTACTTCATTCAGCTCTGTAATTTTTGCTTCAGAGGTTCTCAAGATTTGTGCTGCCACCAGTTCGAGCAATGGCTAAGTTTCGCTTTGCTACAGTTTACCTCTTTTCAGTATGTTTTTTAACCCTGAACCTCTGGGATAAAACATTGCAAGCAGAGAAGAAGAGCTATACGTTTTACTGCTCTTCCCCAACAGAAATGCCAGGCACATCAAATTTGCAGGGAAAAAAAAAAAAAAAAAAAAACAAGCAAACCTTGCTTCAAAAAAAAGCAAACTAGATATCAGGTTTGGAGACACTGCCCTCTGAAAACTCACAGACTCCAAAAACAACCAGCACTGCCATCCAGTTTAAAGGCAAGCTCTGAGCCGGAGACAGCAAATCTGCACCAGAGAACTAGCATGAGTTTAAGGATTTCAAAGGAAAAAAGATCCATTGAAGTCCTTGTGAACATCCACCCCCACCTCCATTTTCAGCCCAGGTTTAGCGAGAGCAGGATGCATCTCATGGCAGTAACCTGGCCACAAGACTGCTCTGGTTCAAGCCTGAAGAAAGCATTTGAAACACCCTTAAAAATCAAGGGCACTCTGGCAGCATAACTAAGTGGAGAAACAATTTCTACAGTGCAGGAAAGCAAAGGCAGCTTTGCTTAAGCAAGTTCCCTCCCAAAAGCCAGTGATAGAGAAGCCTCTGCTGCAAAAGGGTTTCCTCAGGCTTCTCCGTTCTCCCTGTTAGGGGGTTGCTGCAGGAGCAACGTCAGGGAATAGGTGAATCCATCAAACAAATCACAGAGCAACAGTCTGAAACCTGCAACCGTCTCCCAAACTAGAGAGCCCTCTCCTGGAGCCACGGTTTGGGATTTCTCTCTTTGTTAAGCAAGCTGTGTTAAAAATAGACAGAGGGAGCATTTTGAAGAGTGAATTGCAGATTTCTCTTCCCAGCAGAATCAGCCCACTGGAAGAAACACCTAATTACAGGGTTGGGTTTGTGTTGTTTTTTTTTTTTTCACAATTTCAGCCCACACCAGAAGCCACTCAGTGGAATAAGTGACAAATATGTACTAAATGATATTGTTTGCACCTCTGCAAAGGATGAAAATACTAACAGAAAGGGCACAGCAGAGAATTAAAACAGTTATGTTGATTCATTGGGGATGCAACATGCTCCTTTGGAGCAAGGAAGAGCAGCTCACACTGAAGCCTGGGCAGTGCCCAGGCCTTCGGCAGGGTCTGCACACAAGGACATTTTTCACCTCTGGTGTTTCACAGCCCTCAAAAGCCCTAAGGGTGAAATCTCAAGGGACACTGGCTTTACTGAGTTGCTGTCCATAATCAAGAACCAGTTGATTTCAAAATCTCATTTTCAAAATCTCATTTTCAAACTGCAGAAAAGAAACTATTAAAACATTGAAACTGGTAGCAACAAGAAGCACAGTTCTCAAGCCATTATGCTCATAAATAGTTCCAACAGTGAATGGGGTCAAGACGTAAATCCAAGATATACTTTGTCCCTCAGTCAGGTCTTCTCTGTTGGGTTATCAACCTACTCTGTCATCTCGTGTCTCACCTCCCATCTGTTTCCTGCAGTCCACAGGAAAAGTGACCACCTAATTCCCAAAATGTATAGTGTTCATATGAACAGATATTATTAGGCATTTGGAGAAAAACACTAGGAGAAATCCAGTAATCTCCATTAACTCTAATGGGAGCATACTGATTTTATCATGAAGCAAAAATGGATCAGAATGTGGTGTATAATAGCACATAATAGT
Source organism: Patagioenas fasciata (assembly GCF_037038585.1). Taxonomy (NCBI): domain Eukaryota; kingdom Metazoa; phylum Chordata; class Aves; order Columbiformes; family Columbidae; genus Patagioenas; species Patagioenas fasciata. The sequence continues at coordinate 141,512,172 of NC_092520.1, read as the reverse complement.
GCAACACTGAACTTGGCAATGCCAGTACTTACTTGACTGCGCTTCTAAATTCTCCCTGTAATGCAATAAAAAGCAAGAATTAGAAAAAGCATTCAGCAGAACTAATCTTATTCACAAGCAAAGCTTATCTGGGTCATCAGCTATTTTGCAAAGCAAGAGATACAGTACAAAGTGCCATTAACTTTATGACAGAGTAACTTTCTAACAGACATTTTAAAATACACTGTATATCTGTGCAGGTTTTTGGAAGTATTTGAGTTTTCAATTGGCCCACAAACTAATGAACATTTATTTTATAAACACAATCCTTAATATCGTCTTCCAATAAGCTACTCATGATATTAGAGTTAGAAAATGTTCTAGCATATAAAAGATGATAGTAGGAAAATCTATTTCTAGTTCTCGGAATTATGTCCATATTTTCTCAGTATGTAAATGGCATCCTACTACTTAACTCCTTTAATAATGACAGTATTTCATGAACTCAGCAAGCTCAAACCTTTCTCTCACAGTAAAATAAGAACTGCCTCCTTTCTCTTTATTTAATGTCGCAATAGCAACAAATTAAAAATAGATTTAAACCACTGTGGCTTTAGAAAATTTCCAGTTAAGTCTGGGACAGGTAATTTTAGAGTACTGTATTTTTATTATTATATTTGTTATTGTATTTCATGGCAATGACAAATACTAAGCCTCAGAAATAATCATACACGTTATTTTAGAGAAGTTTATATAAAGAAGGGCATTATAGCATAATACTGAATCTGAAGAGGTGAAGAAAAAAAAAAAAAAGGAAAGAAAATCAGAGAAATGGTTTGCATGCATATGCATGCTTGGGTTTATGCTTTTTGTCATCATCATGATCACAGCTATTTTTTCTAAGGGGGAAAACACCCACAATATTTCCTTTTTGATTGACAGTGTAAAAAACAGATATATCCCCTCTTACTTGTTTTCTGTGATATATTCCACCGCATTTACTGTCTTTAATCCTCTGGAGGTGTTCTGTTGAAAGGACAATAAATATTTTTGGTTTTGTTAAAGAAAAAAAATCTGTAAGCATTAAGGAGGCTTTTGTGACCTGTTTGCTGCCTTAAATGGTTACCGGAGAGCATTTATTCAAGAAATCCAGTACAATTAGTACTTTTGGAAGTTGCTGCTCCCTTCTGCTCTCCTCACTCTTCAACCAGAAATTACATATTTCTCCATCAGAGGAAGCTAGAGGACAAGCACCTGGTGCCTCAGCTGGTGAAGTTCAGAGGTTGGCATGTTCACCCGGAGTCTTGATGATGCATCAAGCTGCTTTGGGCAGGCAGCGATCTTCTTGTGCACCTCACCGCACTAAGGACTCTTCAGTTTTACAGCACTGGAGGTGGTCACTTCTGCTTTATAATAAATAACCTTGTGCCATGGCCTGCCACCCATCGGATCCCCCATGCAGAGGACCTAGGTTCGGTGGGTTGCTTAGATTTAGGTTAGCAATTCTTACTATTCCTGAAGCCACCTGAGATCCCTGCTTATGTCCTTGCATCTTTTTTTTTCCTCTGTATAAAAGTTAGCACTCCGCATAGCATCAAAAAACGGTGCCTCAACCCAGCTGACAGTTTGAAGAGATAGGAGAGGATGGGCCTGCCTGCTGCTTTATTCAGGCACCTGGCAAACATCTCTTACAGAAAAGTCTTCAGTGTTTGCCACTCTCCCCTTCTACACAGTGAAAAACACACTCTGTTTATACACTGAGTCAATTCCTTTGGGTCAACTCATGGTTGAAGAGGACCCAACCTGCCCCACCAGGGCAAAGGCAGGTCATTCCTGCAGGCACATGTCGCAGAAAGGCCCAGGCCTTCTCCAGTCTCCCTTGGGCTTCCTCAACATTTCCCAATCCTGCTCTCAGCCCCTCTTCTGAGCTGTGCCTTCACAGGCTTTCCTCGCTTTTGACTTAATGACTATCATTCCCATTAATTTCTCCTACAGGAAACCAGCTCACTACCACAACTCCATTTCTCCATTGCTGCTCCTCCCTCTCCAGGGTTAACAGCCCTTTCCAGTGCTGTGGTTTCATGGACAATCCCTCCCAATTTCTGTGCAGCTGAGGAACTCACAGCTCCATAAGGCACTAGATGGTGGGCTGCTTTCCTCAGTCTGGGTTGCCACCAGTCAGACCCACGTGACAGGAGCATGGGCAGTAATGCGCAATTTGGACTCCTATTAGATACCAGAGAGACCACTCCTCTGCTGAAGTAGTCAGCTGGGACAGGGCCACAACAGCAACCTTTGCAGAACCAAGTCCCAGAAGAAGCTGTCCCTCCAGGATACTTTGAAATTTCCTAAAATGGCATAGAATCACAAAATAATTGGGGTTGGAAGGGACCTTCAAAGCTCATCTAGTCCAACCCCCCTGCCGTGAGCAGGGACATCTTCAACTAGATCAGGTTGCTCAGAGCCCCATCCAGCCTGGCCTGGAATGTCTCCAGGGATGGGGCATCCACCACCTCTCTGGGCAACCTGGGCCAGTGTTTCACCACCCTCATTGTAAAAAATGTCACCTCATGTCTGGCCTGAATTTACTCTCTTTTAGTTTAAAACCATGACCCCTTGTCTTGTCATAACAGATCCTACTAAAAAGTCTGTCCCCATCCGTCTTATAAGCTCTTCTTAACTACTGAAAGGCCGCAGTAAGTTCTCCCTGAAGCCTTCTCTTCTCCAGGCTGAACAAACCAAACTCTCTCAGCCTGTCCTCATAGAAGAGGTGCTCCAGATCTCTGATCATCTCTGTGGCCCTCCTCTGGACACATAGCTCAAGTGCACACTTGCTTTCAGTTCCAGTTATGATCCTCCGAAAAGGGAAGAGCGCTAGGTCATGACATACAAACCATGTGCTGGGCTCCCAGCACCACGGAACTGCAACCCTGTAACACAGTGGTGCTAATTTTTGCAATTATATCCCAAGCTGTGGGATATTTGATGTTGTCCTGAAGTCCCAAAGTTGACTTTACAAAACAAAATACAGGAAGAAAGCATGTGGATCTCAGTTTGTAGAGAAAAACAACAAAATGTGACCCCAATGCAGAGGGGGTAAAAACTCCCTTCCCCTAAAGATATAAATCCTCAGCATTAAACCAGTGTTATGATTTAAGAGTGCAGGCTTCTACTTTAAAACATGTAGAGACGTAACAGCAGAATTTCCTTTTTTTCTTTTCTTCTTTACAGAAATCAACAGCTGTTTTCAGTTTGGACCATTTTTTCTTTAATCAAGGAATAAAACCAGCATAGTGTTTCTACCATTCTAAAGATACAGCATCTGAACTGAGCCCAAAATGATAGTCTAGTCCAGCAAACTCAGAAATTAAAAGGCACAGTTCACTGTATCACTTTCACAGCTGTACACACATTTCTCCCTAATTCTAAGCAAAGTAAGTATTGTGAAAGGTCTCTAGGATCTACTGTAAGAAATATTAAAACTGTATTTACCTCAATGGTGATTGTTTCCACTTGAACATTTGGAGGCATTGCCAGGTTGGGTTGGAAGTGCTTTGCTATTGCAACCAGAAGATGCAGTGTGCTCAGTATGTCCTTTGTCAAGATAGCTATTCCATGCAAAGAAAGAAAACAATGTTTAGTGCGCAAAACAATTAAACCTCACTCTAATATCTTAAATTCTCCCTGTGTAGAGGATCACAAAGTCATGGAGGGTCACAACACATATTGGGGTTTATATAATATCACAGTTCAGCAGTACTACACCTTAAAAGTCCTTTTTGTGAGACATATGGATGCTGAAGGCATTAAGTGTTCCATTAGCCACACACTTAGAGAATGCAGCTTGTATGACCCAGTCAGGTGAGATATTCCTGTCTCACTTGTGATTCAACTAGTAATGGAAAACAAGCCATTTAATTACTCTTCTGGCACCCCTTTGCCTCTTGGCAGTCTTATAGTGGAGGAGGCCCCATGATGGACAATTTTCTTCTGCACCTACATTCCACACTCCATTTCAGCTGTCTTTCTTCCAGTTGCAAACACTTGGCCACAGCTTCCAGAATCACAGAGAGTTTCTGTCGCTGTTTTTTTTCTGTTAATGCAATCTTGTCAACATCCAGCTTGAGAGATCCTAGTTTTTCTTTGACAGAGAGTCCACATGAAGAAGAAGGATGTATTTTAACACCACCACAGGGGAAAAAAAAAAAAAATGAAACATAAAATGACAGCAAAGTACACAATGTCTTGTTTTAAATGTTTTGTATGACTCAATAGTTTCCACAGACCCACAGCTTTACACCTTTTTAAACTCTTGTGCTCTCTGAAAGCCCCAGTAAAATCAGTGAAGATCTGCAAAAGGGAGAGGACTCAAGCCCTCAAGCCATTCCTTGCAGCATCATCCTCAAACCCTAGAATGCCACGTTCTTCCTTTTCCTACTGGAAGGTACAGGAATCCAATGAGTGAATCTTTACTGTAGACAGTGCACGAAAGTGATATCAGCTCACATATACAGAAGAAATCCCAGCCTTTTATGAGAATGTAACAAGGTGGATGGATGATGGCAGAGCGGTGGACGCGGTCTACCTTGACTTCAGTAAAGCCTTTGGCACAGTCTCTCACAGCATCCTCACAGCTAAATTGAGGAGGTGTGGTCTAGACAATAGAGTAGTGAGGTGGGTTGCAAACTGGCTTAAAGAGAGAAGCCAGAGAGTGGTGGTCAATGGTGCGGAGTCCAGTTGGAGGCCAGTATCTAGTGGAGTGCCTCAGGGGTCAGTACTGAGGCCAATATTATTCAATATATTCATTAATGATTTAGATGAGGGAATTGAGTGTCCTGTCAGCAAGTTTGATGATGACACTAAGCTGGGAGGAGTGGCTGACACGCCAGAAGGCTGTGCTGCCATCCAGCAGGACCTGGACAGGCTGGAGAGTTGGGTGGGGAATAACCTGAGGAAATTTAACAAGGGAAAGTGTAGAGTCCTGCATCTGGGCAGGAACAACCCCAGGTTCCAGTATAGGTTGGGAAATTACATATTAGAGAGCAGTGTAGGGGAAAGGGACCTGGGGGTCCTGGTGGACAACAGGATGACCATGAGCCAGCACTGTGCCCTTGTGGCCAGGAGGCCAGTGGCATCCTCGGGTGTATTACAAGGGGGGTGGTCAGTAGATCGAGAGAGGTCCTCCTTCCCTTCTACTCCGCCCTGGTGAGACCCCATCTGGAATATTGTGTCCAGTTCTGGGCTCCTCAGTTCCAGAAGGACAAGGAACTGCTGGAGAGGGTCCAGCATAGGGCAACAAAGATGATTAAGGGAGTGGAGCACCTCCCTTATGAAGAAAGGCTGTGGGAGCTGGGTCTCTTTAGTTTGGAGAAGAGGAGACTGAGGGGTGACCTTATGAATGTTTATAAATATATAAAGGGTGAGTGCCATGAGGATGGAACCAGGCTCTTCTCAGTGGCAAACAATGATAGGACAAGGGGTAATGGGATCAAGCTGGAACACAAGAGGTTCCACTTAAATTTGAGAAAGAACTTCTTCTCAGTGAGGGTGACAGAGCACTGGAACAGGCTGCCCAGGGAGGTTGTGGAGTCTCCTTCCCTGGAGACATTCAAGGCCCACCTGGACACATTCCTGTGCGACCTCACCTACGTGTTCCTGCTCCAGCAGGGGGATTGGACTAGATGATCTTTTGAGGTCCCTTCCAATCCCAAACATACTGTGATACTGTGATTACTCAGGCAGGTAAACTATGAAAATAAGCCAATCGTATTCACGCTGCTGTCCTCAGCCTTGGTGGAAAGCAGGTATGATGTGACAGACTCACCAAAGAGAGTGAAATGGGAAAGAATAATGAAGTAGAGACAGGAGAGATGGAGAAATAGAAATGAACCAACAGGCTGTTCCAAAAGGTCACATCTTTATACAAGCACCTCAAAGTGTAGAGAGCCTCTCAGATTTTCAGCAGTTCCAGCCCAGCACTTTAGACCTAGAACTTTTTCCTTTTCTTTTTTCTTTCCCCCCAAGCAGAAGAACACATAAACTATAGTGCTGATTCCATCCAATGTTTCTGGTAACATCACAAGTCACCTTTGTGCTCCTGGCTTATGAAGGCCTTCCTCCCTTCAGAGGCACTGTAATTTCACACTTCAAAGTTAACTTTTTTAGTACGTTAACTAGCAGCTAAAAAGACTTTCTCAGAAGAAAAATAATTATATAAAAACAATAATGGATCATTGGGCATTTGTTCAGGATTGCAATTATCACTGATGGCTCACAGTGCCCTGCTTTCTCCATCAGTGAGAAGTGAGACTTCAGCAGATCACTGCGATTGTGATTTGTGAGGTTTATTCTTTGATCTCCATAATGTGTTTGTGAGCTAAACTCAAAGCAGCAGCTTACCCAAAAGATGATGAAGTACCAGCCCATCATACAGATCTTCTTCCAGACTTCTAACTACTATGTGTTCCTCTTTCAGAGATGTGTTAATCCAGTCAGTCAATACCTGTGGAAGAAAACAAAGCAGCTGGCAGTTCTATTCTTATTGTTTAGACAGTATAGCATTCAATGTTATACTCCCTGCGTTTCACATTTCTCTTTAGTCCTTTTTTGTTTTTGTTGGTTTGGGTTGGGTTTTTTGTTGTTGTTGTTTCTTTGCTTGTTTGTTTTTAAAGACAAGTTAAGTATTAGTTCTTCCTAACAATACAGAGCTCATTGGCCAATTTGGGGCAAATTTTCAAGTGAGATAGACATCTCACAAGTCATACGTTTATTAATTTTGTAGAAATAGTTATACAAGTGGAGAGACAGACCCTATTCCCACTTCCATCAGGGAAAAGGCTGCAGAGTTCACTTCCCAAGCCGTGCCTTCATTTGACACCAGAGAATTCACATATAAATTCAACCATCAGACAAAAGTTTGTAAGAAAAGAGGCTTCACTCATTCTGTTGACTGTTTCATGTAGCTATCCATGTTAGTAGCACTCCTCCCTTTCCTCTCCTATTTTTGTTTCCTTTTTCTTTCAATTTTATACTAATCTGCCTCCAAATACCTATTTTATGTTTTGCAGGAGTAGCGGGGAGAAAAGTGTTTTGTTTATTTCACTTTCTTACATGACAGTCCTCCCATCACCCTTTCAAATATCCTTCCTGCCTTTGCAAGGGGAAGCTGCTCAGGAAGCCAAGAGCTGGCTACAACTGGAAAGGAACCACATTCCCAGTTACAGCCCTTGAGCCTTGCAGCCCCTTCCCTGAGCACTGAACTCCTACAGAGGAGACCAAAGGAGCTTTTCAGCACTTCCCCAACCACGTGTTTTGCCCACATGTTGCTTTAAAGGGAAGGGGACCTGCTGAAGCAGAACTGAAAAGAAGTAGCCCCAGCTGGCTGTTAATGAGAACCTCTCAATATAGCGATGGGTATTGCTTGTATTGCTATTATTGCTGCAAGTGAATGTCTGGAGTTTGCTGTAATATCATCCATACTTGCTGTAAACAGAGGAGAAAATTCAAAGCAGATCTCTGTAAACTAGCCAAAGTTTAAAAAAAAAAAAAACAAAAAACAAAAAACAAAACACAGTTTCAAGAAAAATACATTTGAGATGCTTGAAACCTCACAACAAACAAAAATGCCTGGCTCTGGCACTTGTGTGAAGGGGAAGCTGTCGAAGGGTTTGTAATGTACTTCCTCAGCTACCAAGTAACAAGAATTTTCTAGAGCAGAAAGCTGTGCTCTTCAACTAATGCTTGCAGGTTAAGACCTGGCCATGCTTTAGATGTGTGAGGGACAGAGCGGAACCCCAAACATCATGGTACAACCAGGTGGAAGCTGGAAAAGCAGAAAACACTGCTGAGTACAGATCCATGAGACCCCTCATTTGCTCTCTCGTTTCCTTCCCCATCCTGCAGCTAACCAGCTCTGCTTTCGGTCCAGCTGTGGGGGCCCCACTCAGCTGCAAAGCAGGGTCTTGTGTCTAAAAATGAATAAGTAGGGAAAGGAGTAAAGGAATACTTAAAGAAGAAGTTTGCTTCTGGCTTCCAAACATAACCGCCTTCTATTCTACGTGCGGTTTGATATTTATAGTAACTGCAGTGAGCCATGTCGCATTCCCTAGTTCCCCAAAGCCACGTCAAAATGAAAACACGGTGGAACACAGTCTTTCTCCCAAGTGACTTTCTTTACATCCCTTATTCTTCCCTTGAAGACATCTCCCTGTCCCCTCCTCCACCCCAATCTCTTCTCTAGAGAAGCCATGAACTCTTTTGATCAAGAAGGCAATCAGTGGCACCAATGGACACCCATAGGATTGCCTTCCTTGGGACCCAGTTTCCACCTCCTCATCATCAAAAGAAAATTAATTAGACAGGGAAGAACATTGTTGCAGGAGTCTCTGACAGGAAATGGATTAAGCACTGAAGCTCACAGGAATCTTCATGAACTGAGGAAAGCTCTTCATTTTTGGCAGTCTGGAAAGAACAAATTCAGTGTCTCTGTAGACAACATAACTGCTTTTTGCAGCACCACCTTTCAGATTCTCTCTTTTGTATAAAAACATTATGAAAGCCTGACACAAAAATTAAATCTCTTTGATCAAATGTGCACAATGGTTTAAGAAAACGTAATATAGAAACACATATGTTTATGGATTTTTGAATGCTATATAATATGCACATCAGCATATAGCCTAAGCTGGTTTTCATAAAATTTATAACAATTTTAGTATCTCTGTAACAAAAGAAGTGCTGGTCTCAAAAGAGACACGCCACTTTTCTTCCAGGAGATTTCAGTGTGCTTGCCTTCCCTTGGGCTGTGCCATTAGAGAAACACGGTGATTGAATGCACGAGGGAGATTTTCAAAATTACTTGGAAATAAAGCACTTTCCTGTGAAATAGGATTCATCCTTCACAGTTACCTCAGGCAGACAATGTACCATGCAACAACTTGAAAGCTTTTCTCCTGACTTCCAGTGGCGACTCGCACACACACCCTTCATCCCTTCTCCCTCTGCTCTGTGCCATCCTCAGCAGCCTCATCCCAGCTGAGCCAGCTGCCAATGGTGTCTGACAAACAGGAGGTCAAAAACAAGACAGAAGACTGCTGCAAATCAGCACAGCAACCCTAAAACTTGTTGCCATGAGATCAGGACAGCAAGCTTGCATATATCCAAACATCTCTCTTCAGCCACAGCAAATGCTGATGTGGGTTTGCTTTCAGTCGTGGTCCACGGCTCCAGATGGATTCTCTTTGCTATTGCAAATGAATTAGCAGCTGGGTACTTCTGATGTGACTCATTCACATGTCCAAAGTTAGGAGAGGTATTATACAAGAAGAAACTCAGTTTTTAAATCTACACTTCACTTTACCCTCAGTAGTGACCCCTTTTGGGTGACACAAGCATTTGAAGCATGGTCCTGTACAACCCCAGGTGCTTTCTCACTGTGCTTAAGCAACAGCTTTGGTTTACCTGTGTGGAGCCCAAGTGCCAAAAGCAGAGCTTATCCCCACCCATGGAGTGAGGGGCTGGGGGCAAAGAGTTGAGTAATTTACAGGGCTGAGCATCAGCACAACAGGTTAAAATAACCTCAGGTGGGGGTTAAATAATACAGTTAAAGAAATTGTACCGATTTTAATTCTTCCAATTTGGGATTGTTGCTTGAGGTCGGTTTTATGATTTTCTTCTTCTCACCTGTGAAAGGAAGCAAAAAAGATACATTACAATTATCAGATATGACTAATGCAAATTTGCTGTAAAATCTGCTGTCGGTTTAATATTACGCAATATCACTAATTGCCATATGTAGAAACACTGTCATTTTTTATTTCAACTAATTCCTTATAATTGAGAAAATTGTATGTCAGACTATTAAGATTGCTGTTGGAAATTATGTTTCAATGTAATTCAAATCAGTGAGACCTAGACAGACCGTTCTGGAAAGAAGAAAACAAACTTGGTCAGATTCTTCATGCGAAATTTAAATTTCAGTTAAAGAGTCAGCTAGAATTTGTGTTGCTTCTTCATGATCCACCTCTAGAGAGTCAGCAGCCAAATTACACACACAGAGCTTACTTATTGCTGCCAAAACCATGGGACCACTGCTGAAAAATACACAATTCATTTGTACTGCACATTTTCTGCTTAGTTCTTCAGGTCATTCTTTGGGCCTTTTTCTGTCCTGGGTCATAAAGTACATACCTTGAGCGATGACAATCTCATCCAGGAATTGATTAAGTGCAGCAGGCTGTGTAAACACATTTAAGAAGTCTGAGTCCATTGTCTTTTCTCACTCCTGGCAAACTGGTAAAAAAAAAAGGTGGGAAAAGGAACATGAGTAAAGGCATGTAAAGATCAAAATTAGTACTAAGAAGAAAACAAACAAGCTGCAGGGTTTTTGTTGGTTACTATTTCATGTCTGATGGATTGCTTAAAAACAAACAAACAAACAAATAAAACCTCAAACAAACAAACAAAAAAATCCCACTAAACCAAAAACACCTGAAAAGGTATTTAAATGTGTGTAAAGAAAAATAAGTTAAAAATAACTTCCCTTTTTTTTTTTTTTTCTGTTAATCATCAAAATGCAGGGGAAAAAAGCCCTGAAGTACTAAAACTTGCCTTAATCCATCTAATTCTGTTTCAACTGAATTACATTAGTAAAATCCTATTTCAACTGAAATTAAAAAACTTTCCATTTCTAGGTATCAATTAATATCTGCTATAAAAATGACCGATACTGAAGTATTAAAGCAGGAATACAGCAGTTACATCACTGAGACAAGCTTATAAGCAGTTTCCTTTACCAGACCAGCTGGCATAGCTATGGGGAAACAATGATATGTTTCTGGGTAGATAATCCCATCTTTACGCTAGATTAAGTTGCATGGCTTCTAAAAGATTTTTTTATTTTAAACACAGACTGGAGAACGGCTTTCCTTCCAACCCAGATGTCCTCGAAAGCAGAATGACAATACTCCATACAGAGGTGAAAATACTTTGACAACAAACACAAGACTATGGGTGAGGTTTTCCAAACCATCATGTTGGAGGACAGCAGAAGTCAGAGAAAGGAATGGGGTTGTTGGAGCTGGGTGGAGAGGTTGCATAGCCATCCATGTGTTCTGTCCCAGGTGAAGTTCATCTCTATTGTCAGCAACTATCTATGAATAAGAGCCTGGCAATGGTATATCTCAGTCTTCTAGAAGCCATGAATCAAAGTACAGTCCAAGCAGAGAGGAGTCTGATATTTTAACCCTAGGTGTGTAAGGTTGTGCCATGCTGCTTGCACAGGCAACACAGAAGTGAGCCAGGTTTTACAGGCAGCTTACGTGGTAGAAAATGTTCAGCTTTAAGTGCTTGCTTTTGCAATCTTAATGTTTGTGTAAAGGTTTTGCAGCCAAGTCCAGAAGACTAAGAGAACAAGAATGTTTTAGCTTGGCAAATACTAGAATTACAGCTAGTAAAATGATGAAAGAAGTAGGATGGCTCTTTATTAAACCAAATGTATGTTTATTCAAGCACAAGCAACCAGGGTTACATACTGGAACGGTACCAACAAATGGTTGTCTGCAGAGGTGAAGGGAACTACAGAAGGATCAAATCTCTGAGGCCTGGACAATGGTTTGTGTCACGGCAGCATCTGCAATGGCATGAGTAAGAGATCTCATCTTTCTCAACAGTCCTAAAATCTGTGAAAGCCAGAGCAAAGGCTACAACAATATGATGACCAGTAAGACTCTTTACACTCCTCTGAGTCATCAAATCCCAGCTGTTGCTGGACATGGGGTTCCTGGTGTAATACCTCATCATGGATGAGAAATGCTCTCACTTCTCTCTGAAGTTCAGTGTTGCAGGACCACTGTAGGAGAGGGCAGTCAGGCTCTTTTTGTTCTTTTTTGACAGAAAGTGAGATGTCCATGTCAGAGGCTCACACAGGAGACGACTCCTACTGTCTACCAGAGATGCCTGTATTAGGACCCCTCTCTCTCTAGGCTCCCTCTGCAATGAGTGGACATGGACATGCACCTCTATGGTTGGACTCAATGATCTTAAGGGTCTCTTCCAACCAAAATGATTCTATGATTCTATGGTTCTTTAAAGAGCAACCCAGAGCATTTAAATGAGGGTCTACCCCTGGCTCGCATTTTTCAGTTACCCCCTTCATTCGCATCCCAAAGAGGCAGCCTCAGCTGCTAAGACAGGTGCCCAAAGTGAGATGCTATGGTGACCCAGCCCCACAAGCACAGTGGAACAAGGGACTTGCTGCAAATGCTGTTGTACCCTGCCTGTGGAAGATCTTCAAAGTGACCTTTCTCTCACTGATAGCTTTATACACCAAACAATATGGTGCTGCTCTGCAAGCTCTCACATATTTACTAAAGGCTTCAGTCAAAGTGCATTACGAACATGGATTTTAACATGGATTTTGCCAAGCCAAGGATATTGGTAGAAAACAGTGATTGGATGCTTTTGCACATCAGTCTGGTAAAACAAATTAGATACAAAATTCCCAGCACACCACTAGGGGAAAGGGTCACAAGAGAATAAGTTTAATTATGGTGGCTGCAAAACTGAATGTTGTCTCTAAAACAGTGTTTGGTAAAACAAGATAGGAGAAATTGAGTCATTTAGTGCCTGAGGAACAACCAAACTATCTGAGATAAGACTGTGCAGACGTAATTACCTGAGAGAAAAAATTTAATTAATATAGAGCAACCTAAGGACAGCTTACTTTTAAATTAAATTTCTGACAGTTGTTATGCCTTGGGAAGTCCTGCTTATAAGTCTTCTGTAATCATATGTGTAAACCACAACTTACACTAACTCAGCTTTGCTGCAATACACAACTTGTGTATCTCTTGAACTTTCTTTGACTACTTACATACGAAAAATTCAGATGTACTGCCTGCCACATTCTTGGCCTCTGTTTGGCCAATGAACCAGAAGTCGCTCTTTAAAATATAGTAGCCTGTATGAAAGGGCCTGATATTAAGAACTTGCAATAGCATAAGTTAATATCCTCTAAGGCCTCAGTCCTGTGTGTCCTCCTCAGAGCATTGCAATTGCTATACTGGGTAAGACTAGCTTGCCTAGTGTCTAAGTCCCTTACAGCACCCAAAAGCAGAAGCTTAGGGGGAGAACAAACAAACAAACAAAACAAAACAAAACAAAACCAACCAACCAACCAAAACAAACAACGACCACAAAACATAAACAGAGCAAGCACATACAGAAACTTCCCTAAAACAATCTCCTGAGCTTCATCAGCCTGCACCTCAGCCTTATTAAATCAAAACTTGGGCCCTGGTAACTAGAAGCGGTGAATGTATTTACTTCCCATGAACTTCCTGACCACCCCTTGAACAGGTTCAGCAGTTAGGGGCCGAAGGCTGTGGCTTTACCCTGCGTGAGGCAGCACCTCTTGTTGTTTGCTCGGGTCTGCCACTTGCCAGCTTCCCCTGGCACTCCCCACCACGCACGATGCAAAGGAAACCAATGGATTCACATTCCTCACGTTGCCATCTTACTACTCCATTTTTACTACTCTGTTAGTATCCTATTCCCTCAGCAGTCATCTCTTTCCAAAACTGAGGAAGCACAGCCTATGTCTTAGCCGTCATTCACAGGGAAGCCACTCCGTGATACCTTTGGTCATCCCGGTCGCCCTTTTCTGAACTCTCTCCGGCACTGTCACAGCCTTTCTGAAGTGCTGGGAACCAGACTTGCATTTACACCTGGATTTAGAGAGGCGCACCACAGTGTTTGTTGCATTGTTCTCCACTCCCCTCCCCCTAATTCCCAACATTGTTTGTTTTTTTGATCACCGCTGAGCACTGAGCAGACACTTTAATGGAGCTATCTATTATATCCCCAAGATCTTATTCCTAAATAGCAACACACCACTCAGAGCCCATCATTTATCTGTAGTGCTAGTATTGTTTTTTCCCCTCCATGTGTTTCACCTCACATTTATCAACATTGATTTCCCACAGCCATTTCAGAGCCTGAGAACTGCAGTTCCTTAGCATTTAATAGACTTGCTGCTTATTAGTAATAATTAGCATTCTCAAGCATTCATGTGGTAACTTTAATTTCTGTGAGGTTTGATCCTGGACAGCAGCCTTTTAAAAAATAACATACCGTGGAAACAAATGGAACATGACTGTGTTGGGACTCCTTTTTGGGGTTAGCTGTTTCATGAGAAATAGGAAGGGATGGGAGATTTGGTTCTCACATGCAAGCTTCTGTGTTTGCCACAACCAGCCTCTGCAGCTCATTGCTCAAAGTTGCTGTTCAGAGCTGTGAGTGACAGGCTGTTTTTTCCTGCCTCCCCCCTCCTGCAGGCATTATTTATCAGTACTTGGAGAAGAGATCATTGTAGGAGACAACTGCTTGAATACTGATTGTAGAGGTATTTAATTATGACATTTTAAAATAAAACTGAAGTTTAATTATTGACTATTCAGATGAAACAGCATAATTCGGTCCTTCGCTCTATGAGAACATCATAGATGTCCAGGCTGTCTGTTTTAAAGTCAAGAGGTGTTTTATTTCTCCTGTGCCACCTGCTGAGGCAGCCAACAAGTGACTATTTCTTAGGCCAAGAGCTAGACGATTGCATGATGTTGCAAGGCAACAACCACCAATAAAACAACTAATTCTCTAAGTGGGTCAGACGAGTTCCCTTTTCCTCCAGGATTCTTCACACAGTCTAGCTCCCAGGTATCCCTGATATACAATATAAAGCATTAATGAGCTACCAGGGGTCTCTGGCATACAAAGTAGCTGCACAACATACACAAGGCACTTACCGGTGTTACCAAATCCTTTCAACTTAGTTCCTGTTTTAAAAGACAAAAGCTCTACTCTACATGAGCTTAAATACATTTCCTAGGAACAGTTGTCCAAATAGATCACACAAAGGAGGGAACAAAAACCAAGTGGGAATGTTGATGTCAAGAGTAATATTTCTGCCTTCAGAAAATCAGAATTTAAAAAATCAGAAAAAGAATGAGAATAAGCATTGTGTGTCCAAGTTTTAAAACTTACTTCTACTTCCTTCTTTAGTACTGGACTTTTCAAGAGCCATTTTTGCTCATTAGCATCAGAAGAAATGTTGCCTTAGCAAGAACAATACACATGGACACAAAGTCTTACAGTTAAAAAAAAATAATAAAATAAAAGCACCCAAAAGAGTCCCTTTTCCCAAACTTACTATTCTCTCCTGTAGCAATTCTCCAGTAGCTCTTCCAAGATCTTCTTGCAGCAAATACAATCAAATTTTTGGGGAGAAGGGCCTGAACCCCAGGCTCAGAGCGTCCTGCACCGGAGCTGCAGCCTCCCATGCAGGGTGGCGCGGGAAACAGAGCGTGTGAGGGGGAAGTTGCTCGGCGTGGTACTCGCTGCTCTCAAAAACGAAACCGCGGTCGTGTCCGGAACTTAATTGTCTGTGTGGTTGGTCCCTTGCTGGAGACTAAGGTAAACAGAAACACAAATGCAGGAAGCATGCAACCCTGCAACTCCTGAAACAGCAGAAAGTATTGGAAAGATATGATCGTTCTTCCATGGTACTGCACAGCGTGGCTGTTTGCTGGTCTGCGTCTTTGGGGCTACTCACAGTGCACTTTTACACGTAATAATAAAACAGTCAACAACAAAGTCATGATGCTGCATTACACCTTTTACTCATGGTCCTTTGAGCATTTTATGAAGCAGACCAGCACTACTCTACTTACCTGGTAGAAGGAGAAAGCTAGGAAGGAGCAGATTAACTCATTTGTCCTTATAGAGCTAGTTAGCCACACTGGGGCCCAAAACACACGCCTGAGAGCACAGTTATCTCCACCAGGCAGTGCTGCTGCTCTGCCCTCCCTTTTCCATCATCCATTACAGAGGGAAAGCTCCCTACAGCAACCACTCGCCCTCGACATTTCCTTCAGGTACCAGTTGAACTCGTCAGCTCTTCCAGAAAGAAAAAGCAACTGTAGAGTTCTCCATGAAATCCCCAAATGAGACAGTAAATGCTTCACTAATTAGGCTGGTCTGGTTTGACACTGCTAAGGGACTGACTCCTGTGTTTAGCCCGCTGCTATTGAGAAGAAGGGATAGTTCAGCACGAGCTAAATGGGATAAAAGAAAGTGGGTTGCAAACAGATTTACAGCTGCCATGAATTCTTAGTAACTGAGAATTTAACCCAAAATTCCTCACCAACAGGCAAACTTAACTGCATTTTCTAAGAACATAACAAGCACGATAAAATTAGTAAAGACCCAGAGCACCTTCTTACCTATGCAGATGTGCATGCCACAACCTAGAAATGTTGTGATGAAAAAAAAAGGAAGGTATAGCTGGAAATGCTATTGGAAACTTTGAACAAAGTCAGTTTTGTATCACCAGGCAGAGGAAGCAGGAAGAATTAAACACTGAGAAATTAATCTGTAATTACTAGATCTCTGGCAACTCAAATGTCTTCTCAAAAGCCTCATTTGCAATACAGTGTGCCAATACTAAAAGAACAAATCTGAAATGTATCTTTTCCAAAAACTGATGTTGCCACCCATGCAGGAAGTATCCTGTCTTCTGTAGAATGGCATCTAGTAAATTCTGTATCAGAGCTGCATTTGATTTTATGCCCCTCTGCCCCCCGATAAGAGTCTTTCTGTACATTCCCAAAGCACACCTCATGCACACATCCCCGACACACACCTGGCCCTCACATAAAAATAGCCACTGAAGAACAATTCAAGGAATCAACAGTACACATGTTCTGATAAGGCATTTTCCTGCTTCCCCACACGGCCTTGTTTTGTTGGAGAGCCACTCTTTGCTCCCTTCATATCAGAGCAAAGGGAAGCACATAGGCATTTTCAAGTGTTACTCCAGACTTACTTGGACTTCTGGCTTCCCAAGTGCTCTGTGAACCCACACAACACTGATTTTGGCATGTCAGGCTTCCCTCTTGTGCCCCCTGCAGGAGAACTGGGCCCTAAATCTTCCAACATTATCAGAGGGTGTAATACCATTACTTTTCTCTTGTGGAAGGAAAAAGGTAAACAGCTTGATCAGGTCCAGTACCAGGACAATATTTAAAAAAAAAGTGGTTGATGAAACCTACAGAAGAGCTTATTTGTATCTCATCATATGTCCTGGTTTTGTTAAAAACAAGTTTCTCTTTTAGTGAATTAGCCTGTCAGCTAAAGCTTTCATATTAGCTGCATTTTCCTGGAGAACCAGATACATGTTTTGGTAAACATAGCAATGGAATGTGAAGTTATGATAACAATTAATGCACATCTCGTGAGAGGGGCAACAAGAAACAGGTGACCAAGGACATGACCAACTGTGTATAACATTCCATTAACATGAATACTTCATATAAAAGTGGGAGATCACGAGGATCTCGTCCCTTTCCTTCTTTTCCTTTTCCTTATGGCCGACATTAGGAGAGGACCTTGCGAGTCGTCTCTGCAAACTGAGGCCTAGTGAGAGACTGAATCCAGCTCCGGTTGGCTGCAGAGTCCAATCCAGGACTTCGGGTGCTGGCTCTGCAGTTGCTGAGACTTTCAAGATTGGTTTTGTATATTTTGTATTATTTTGTCTATTCTTATTAGTAGCATTAGTAAAACATTTTTAATTTTCCCAACTCTCTTCTCTCTGTCCTTCTTTCCCTCCCGATCGCCTGTCCTGAGTGGGAAGGGGGGAGAAGGAAGGGCTGAAGGGGGAAGGGGGGCAAGAGAGGGTTAACAATACATCTGGCACAGTTTTATTGTCACCCCGCAATCAAAACCCTCGACACCATAGAATTTCATTACCTGTACCAGGGCCAGAAACCTGAGATCACAGCTTTTCTAGGTCTACATAGATCACCATATATCTAGGACACTTAATAAAGAAGACGACTGAAGATCACCTTCCTTTCAAAAGTTCTTCCCACAGACTTGCCCATTTAGGAAAAAAAAAAAAAAAAAAGACGTAGAAAACTGAGTGATCATCATTTATTTATTTGAATAAATAGTACAACTGTCACAAACAATGCTCAACACTCCTGCTGTGATTTTTAGCAAACATAGCATTGCATTGTAACTTGCTTACAGTACACAACTCCTGTCACAAAGCTGGATGTCTCCAGTATATGACAAGTCCAGAATTTTATCTGCAAGGCTGGTTTTTAGTAGTTAGAAATCCAGAGTAAACACTTAAAAACAGTAGAAAAGAGTCTTAAAAAATACATTAATACTGAAAGCACTGGGGTGTGGGGAAGAGGGGTAAGAAGCCCTACAAAGTTTAAACTGATTTTTAAAAGTCTGCCACTGTTGAATTTTCATCTTGAGAAACGGGACATATCTGGGCTTCTTTTTGTGGTAATATAGCCCACTGGAACTGAGTATGTCAAGCAGATGCACCTAAAAGGCAAGTTGTATTGGCTGGGAAAGACAGGCATTCATTGAGTACTCAGAAATGCGGAAGCTTTAATGCTGCCGAGCATCCAGCATTCCAGATGAACTCAACAGGATTCAGATCTAACCACTGGCAGCCAGAGAACATACCTAAAGCTCCCATAACACAGAATTCATGAATAACATTTTAAACACTGATTTAATTTTTCTAGAGGAAAAGAACTTAAGTATCATGCATATCACAGAATCACAGAATGTTAGGGATTGGAAGGAACCTCAAAAGATCATCTGGTCCAATCCCCCTGTCGGAGCAGGAACACTTAGATGAGGTTACACAGGAATGTGTCTGGGCGGGTTTTGAATGTCTCCAGAGTAGGAGACTCCACAGAGCAGCCTGTTCCAGTGTTCTGTTACCCTCACTGTGAAGAAGTTTCTTCTCAAATTTAAGTGGAACCTCTCGTGTTCCAGTTTGTAAGAGAAAAGCATAACAAAAACAGGTGGTTAGAGAAGCTTCACCTACATTGCTCTTCCTGTAAACTGGACTGCTTGAAGCTCCGGTTCAGCTAAATCCACCCTGCTCTCAGTCTGTGCGAACAGAGACCTGGCTAGACAGCAAGGAGCAAAAGAAAGAAAAATATTTTTTCCCTATGCAACATTTACCAACAGACTTAAAAACAACAAAACAGGCTATGACACATGCCCAAAATGTGTTCAGGGCATCAAACCTGCAGTCTTCACTGACAGGGTTATTAATCAAAGGAACCCATGCCTCAGGTTGTAGAGGAAGGACTCTGGTTTCTGCAGAGCGACCAGAAACACTTTATTAAACATTACAGAGACTGCCTTAAAACTTGGTGGTATGCTCATATATGCTCTCATGCAGCGAGGATGCCAGCTGTAAATCCCCACCTCAGAAACAGTCATCCCCCCTCACAAAGCCAAGCTCCTCTCATCAGTCTCTTCTTGCTACTTTCTCTCTGCTTGTGATATCAATATTCCTTGCAATTTCAAAAACTAGATTTCTCTGGAGGTCTTTCCCAGCACCTCTGAGAATACAAACAGCATTGACGCTTCCACATCAGCTGAAGGGAGGTGGGTGGAATGACAGCTCTTTAACAGACTGGTTTCCCACAAGAAACACTGCATTAAACTAAAAGTTTGAGACACCTTTCAGTTCACTTTCCGGACTCATGCTACCCCTATTTCACAGCATGAAAGAGCAGTTTCATTAACTTGCCAGGAGAGCTGACCCACCAGGCCTTACTGCCTCTGCAAGTCTTCGCTGCAGTAATTGCTGCCATTGTGGTAGACTCTAGTGAAATCTGGGCCCAATGGTCACAGGCTCTGTATAAACAGCAAGAAGTCAGCTCGCTCCTGAATTACAGACAAGCAATGATGCCCCACAGAGCCTTGTCGAGCACATGAGATGTGAATTTTTCATGGAAAGAAAACAGGAGCTTCCTTCTGTCTTTGTTTTGAAGGTGTGAGGGAGGTGCCAAATAACTCAGTACTAGAACTCTGAACCCCAAAATATGAAACAACGAAGTAGAAGCCCATTTCTCTCCCTTTGAGATTACTAAGTACTTAAGGAGGAAAGGAGAAAATCCCAGTTGTAAATTATACCATTCAAACAGCACTTTTCCTCTTGAACTCAGAAGAGTAAATAAAGTTTGGTACAAGAAATCAATTTTTAGGGAAAAAAAAAAATGCCTGCTTACAGCTGGACTGAAGTGAGCCCACGGAGCAGAGCAATGCTGCCTGCCTCTTCCTTCGGGTACTCAGCCCAATGTTTCACACAAAATCATGGCTGCCCATAAAAGAAAAGTTGCTGCTGTGATACATAAAAGCAGTAGTCAAATCTCTCCTCTATGCACCCCAAGGAAAGGACTGCTATTATATACATATTACAGAAATAATTAACTCTGGAAATTGTGATCTCATTTCCTTTGCACAGCTCTCTTCAAAAACCTACTCAGTTCACATTCCAGCACAGCCTCTTTGTACACACACCTGCACCTGCACATCACCTGCCAGGAACAGCCCTACAGATGAAACCTCTTGAGTACTCTGAGGTAACTAGACTCTACCAGATAAATCCAGCAATCCTTTTTTAAAAACTGATTCCCACTGAGATCCACAACAGCTGGATTTGTACAAAGCATTTGACACAGTCCCATGCAAGATCCTTGTCTCTAAATTGGAGAGACGTGGGTTCAACAGATGGACCACTCAGTGGATAAGGAATTAGCTGGATGGTCACACTCAAAGAGCTGTGGTCAATGGCTTGATGTCCAAGTGGAGACCAGTGACAAGTGGGGTTCCTCAGAGGTCAGTATTGGGACTGGTGCTGTTTAACATCTTTGTCAGTAACATGGACAGTGGGATCGAGTGCGCCCTCAGCAAGTTTGCTGATGACATCAAGCTGTGTGGTGCAGTCAACATGCTGGAGGGAAGGGATGCCATCCAGAGGGACGTGTTAGAGCAAGTCCAGAGGAGGGCCATGAAGATGATCAGAGGCCTGGAGCACTCCTCCTATGAAGACAGGATGAGAGAGTTTGGGTTGTACAGCCTGGAGAAGAAAAGGCTCCAGGGAGAACTTATAGCACCCTTCCAATACCTAAAGGGCACCTACAAGAAATCTGGAGAGGGACTTTTTACATGGGCACGTGGTGATAGGACAAGGGGTAATGGCTTTGAACTGAAAGAGGGTAGATTTGGATTAGATATAAGGAAGAAATTCTTCACCATGAGGGTGGTGAGACACTGGAACAGGCTGCCCAGAGAAGTTCTGGATGCCTCATCCCTGGAAGTGTTCAAGGCCAGGCTGGATGGGGCTTTGAGCAACCTGGTCTAGTGGAAGGTGTCCCTAGAACTAGATGATCTTTAAGGTCCCTTCCAACCCAAACCATTCTATGACTCTATAAAAATACTAGCAGGCCAGAGGCTAGCAGAGTATGCCTTGGGATGGGACAGGGCAACTTCATGAAATTAGTTTACAGCATAAGGGATTACTGAAGAGCTTCACATCTGAGTGCTAGCCATTGGCTTGCACTATGTATACCATATCTTGCATAGCCCAGTGCAATCCATAAGCTCTTATTTGTACAGGAATTCAGTTCTGCTCTTTAGGAAAGAAAATATATAAAACTCTGTTTATAAATGCCTGACCCCCAGAACTGTACAGCTGCCAGTAACTCCAACAGGAATGAACCTGAACCTTTCAGTCAGCCTCATGAAACGAAGAGTCAACCTATAAACTGCCAAGTTCATTATTGCCCATGTTTGTTTCAGAAAGGACCAGCGGCAAAATGCATTAATCCAGCCTGTGCCTATCTGACCAGCTCCTGACTGACCTGATGGAAGCTGCATGCTTAATGCACGGCAGTGGCTGTAGCAATCAATTTTATCCTAGAAAGGAGATGAAATAAAAAACAGACATCAAAAGAGTAGCTGGTTATCCCATTGCAATACTTATTTTGTGTAAACACTGAATAGAAATAACACTGAGTAGCATGAGGTTAACACAAAAACTGAAACTTTTACCATTAGCTTCAGATAGTGCCTGTAATTCCCCTCAGCCCCACTCACCCAAGAGAACACACAAAACCTTATTTAACAGAAAAGGCTCAGCTTCTAAATAAATTCCAATGCTGATTTCCTATTGCTAACACTTAAGCCTGAAAAAAATTATCAAATGCCAGTGGCAACCAAGGAGTATGCAAAAGAGAATCAAAGAGTCTCCAGCCATGAGGAAGGTCTCATGTTTTCCCTGCTTTTTAAAGTAGCTAGTGGTATATTTCCTTTATTAAAAGAACATTTGTTGCCTATAACAAACAACAGACCCAACAGTATCTTCTGGTAAAAGTGTGAAATATCTACACATTTTCAGGTGACCTAGAGAATACACATGCATTATTTCTAGTGGGATTGTCATACAAACAGCTACAGAAAGATCATATCAACTGTAGAAAGAATGCATGGAATATAGCATAAGGCACAAAGGGAGCGTGCAGAGGGTGTGTTTATTGTGATTTCAGCCTAAGGAGGTTGGAAGGATGAAGGCCTCAGCAGCTTCCAGGGTCATTCAACATTCTTGTACTTTGTGAACAGGTTGTATAGAACCCTGAGGGTGGACTTCAGATCCAAGTTGACAACATCTGTGGAAAGAAAGAAGAAATCCTTAATTTGCTTTCTGTTCTCCCTCATTTCTCCTCATCTCTGACCCAGTGGGACCATCAATAAAAAAAACAAACCAAACCAAACCAAAAGAAACCAAATACCACCACACAGAGTTCTGATCTCCTCAAAACAAGCTTTTTAAATTCCCACATGATGCACTTCAAAACTCCTTCACAATAATACATTCACAGTTAATTTCTCTCAGTAATGAAATAAAGATAATTCCCTTCCTCATCTAAAATTGGTTACAGAGAAAGTCTACTTCTGTCTGAGACCTGGGATAAAGGCTTTGGGAAAAATTGTCAATTATTTCACTGGTCAGAGAAGCAGCAAACAAGTAGCCACACACATCACATGAGATATAGAACCTCACATGCCCACCACTCTGAAGTGATACAGTCCATGAATAAACAAAGCCTGAATTCTCTCAGCAGACTAAAAACTTTGTGTTCTCTCATATCCCTTCTTAGCATGCTAGGCCAGGGAACAGGTCTGGAACAGTTCTCAACAGAAAGCTTTTCTGCCAGCACCTCCCAACCTTTTCTGTCATAAAATGCTAGGAAATACCAAAGACATGTAACCCAGGGACTATGGGGGAAGGAAAAGCACAGATAAGGCTGAAGGGCTGGAAAGAAAAGCTGGGTAAAATACATAAGAAACAAGGAGGAGGAAGCAAAAAATACACAGGAAACCATATATATGGAAGCAGAAGTAACAAAGGACAGATAATGAAAAATAATTCAAAGAACTAGGAAGACAGCAAGCAGTTAGCAGACTAAGTATAATTAATGTGAGGACCAGAGGAAACACCTACTGTCTGTTTGGAAGGATCATTTCCAGGACCTCTCCACCCTTCCCTACCACCCCACACTGGATAATGCTCTAACCTCCCTACTTCCTCTCGTATTGTCAGCAAATTCACAGACTTTTCTTTCTACCTCTTTCCTCTTTATGTATTATTTTACATATTTCAATTATGGTTTTGTATTTTGCACACACAAAAGAATCTTCCTCTGCCCCAAATAAAGGAAAGGTCCTTACTGTGAAAAATGTCATACCTGGATAACTGAAATATGAAACATTTCTAAGTTTTCCAAGTATCACAGGAAGTTTCTTACTACCATAGCATTCTCAGTAAGGTAACGGGCAGAATCAATATTGGTTCCTCTGCACCAAGATCCAGTTCCCTCAGAGACAGACTTGAAATGTAAATTTAGCCATGGGAATCAACACTTAGCAATAGCCACACATCTCTAAAGCTGGGAAATTAAGGCAAATAACTGGAGAAGAGAGAACTACCAGCAAATTTGACCTGCTGATGCTGGCAGCCACTTTTGCTTGCTAAACAATTTAACATAATAGTGCTGTCTCTTTGAAAATGCCAAAAAAAAAAAACCTCTGGCCCAAGCAGCAAGCTCTGCAGTGGTCAGAGGTTTGTAGCATGTATTTGCCCCATTCCTCCCAAATAGTTCTTCTCCTCATGCCACCTATTTCCACCTTCCCACTGAGAGCAAGATGGGTCTTGTCCCTGAGCCACCGTGAGCTCCATCTCAGCTGCCACAGCATGAAGTCTTGCAGGGTTCAGCTCCTGCCTCCAGCTGACCACAGTTCAGAGACAGGAACTGCCTGTGCTGTAAACCAAGTTCAAGGTGCCAGCGGAGGGAAACAGAAATCTAGAGGGTAGAAGCAGAAACATCACTGGAAGCCAGAAGGACAGTTGGGAAAACAGGACATGGCCCAAGGAGAGAGCAGCTGGGAGTAAGAGGCAGTGAAGTGCCAGAGCAAGAGCAAAGGCATCAGGAGGAGCCCAAGCAGGAGCTGGGAGGGGGCCCAGATCTGCAGCTCTGGGCTGGGCAGGCATTGTCCATCTGTCCTCATGGAGGCATCTAAGGCTGACTCCTGCTGCTCTGCAACAGCCATCTGAGCAAGGTACCTGCTGCTGACCATCCCTGGCAATTACCCTGAGGAATGAGAGGTATGGGAAGCCCCATTGCTAAAAGGAGAAATGGACCCAGTTCTTCTATTTGGCAGCGTAGTGACATGTAAATTTAGGGTCAGAAGACACTATTGTGGTCATATAGTCCAACCTTCTGTACAACACAGTCCTTAAAGAATTTTACAGCAGAAATCCTGTAATGAGCTTACTAACCAAGCTGTGCTTGATTAAAAAAAAAATGAACTTAACATTGCATTTTTTTTCATTTTTCAATGGTGGAAATTCCACCTCCACCCCTTGACAATTCAGACTGATAATTAATTACCTTCACGGTTGCAAAAGTTACACTGTACATCTAGTTTGATGTTCTACTAACTTTCAGACCTTGTTATGCCTTTGTTTGCTGCATTTAAGAGTGTGGTAGTGTGAGACACATCCTCACTGTGTGGGCAATTACAGTGTTCCTTCCTGATAAGTGTCTAACAGGCATTTCCAGGAACAAGCATATTCTTGGCCTCCTGTTTCTTATTTTAAGATGAAGCATGCACATTTATTACATTACCAAAACCAACTAATAAAATGTTAACTGAAAGTGGCCATAAATCATCAAAATAGTTTAAAATATTCCATTAATTTAAAACAGTCACACTCCATAACCCCATTAGAGGCTAATAAATTAATCCACCACAACATACTTTTGCAGCAATAACTCAGCACCAAGTGCTGTTGCTGGCTCAATCTACCAAAATGAGCTGGAAGAGCAGAGAAGAGGAGTTGTCCTGTATGCTCCTATTTTTGTATATCACCTGTACAAAGACACACTAAAATATTAAACAAGACCTCTTCCTTGCATGCACTGCAGAAAACATGGGCTATAGAAATAAAAATTGTGATGTTCTGCTCTACACAATGTTTTACATGCAAATCCTACAACCAATTCAAGAGGCACATACAACCCAATTCACACTAAAGGACATGGATTCACCTAACAGGTCTTGCAGACTATTTAGAAAAAAACAATAAATCAATATGGTATTAACATAGTATACTATACACAAATCCTTTTGCAGGGCATCAGAGTCTGTGACAAAATTAATTCTTCTTCTAAGAAACATGTATTACGTGACTGTATTGACTATCAGGATCCTACAGAGGATTTGATGAAACTATGGCGACAAGCGAAGTCCAAGGTGTTCCCATCCTTTCCAGAGGAGCAGCATTCCAAGAGTGACAGTTTCAAAGGCAATTGCAGCCACACAGACACTACAGGAGCACACTCACTCCAGCAGCCGTGACCTGCTGCCAGTGGGAATGGGTGCACACACAGAACCACAGAATCACAGAACCATAGAATGTCCTGAGTTGGAAGAGACCCACAAGGATCATCGAGTCCAACTCCTGTCCCTGCACAGGACAACCCCACAGTTCACACCATGTGTCTGAGGATGTTGTCCAGTCTCTTCTTGAACACTGTCAGGCTTGTGGCTGTGACACCTCCCTGGGGAGCCTGTTCCAGTGCTCCACCACCCTCTGGGGGAAGAACCTTTTCCTAATCTCCAACCTAAACCTCCCCTGGCACATCTTCCTGACCTTCCCTCGGGTTCTGTCATTGGTCACCAGAGAGAAGAGATCAGCGCCTGCCCCTCCTCCTCCCCTTGTGAGGAAGCTGTAGCTGCCATGAGGTCCCCCCTCAGTCTCCTCTTCTCCAGGCTGAACAAACCCAGTGATTTCAGCCGCTCCTCATGCGGCTTCCCCTCTAAACCCTTCACCAAATTTGTGGCCTCCTCTGCACACTCTCCAGTATACACACAAGGAAGGAATACACACAAGAGACCATATAGCTTGCAGCCGCAAAAACTGTAAAGGAATGTTTTAGTAGCTAATTTGGCTCTCTAACTTCTAGTAATACTTAAATTTTCATTCAGCAAAACACTTAAACATATTCTGCTGCTTACTGAATCTACACACCTTGATTGGAGCAAAGAAAAGATCTGCTATCATGTTGTACCACTCATGATCGTGGAAGGATATAAGATAGCCTTATGGGAAGGTAATCTCTGTCAGATCAACCAATGAAAACAAAAGACAAGCTTTCAACTAGAGAAGTCTTCTTAGGTTTTTAACATTTTCTCTCTCTCTCTCAAAACAGGCTTATCTGGCTTACCTGGTCTCCTACTGCTATCTCTTTAACCTTTCCACTCGAAAATCTGCTCTTCACATTTCTCTAGCTTCCTTGTCCTCGTCATACACCCGCTGACTCAGTTCCAATACTCAGAACAGTCCTTCATTTTCTCAAGTTAGTGTCTTGTTTCACCACATTCTTCAGGAGCACTTTTCATCCCCAAATTTAAAAGAACAGCACTGACAGGATACAGATGCATTTAATAATGTCTTTTGCTTTTTTCACCAACAATGTCCAGCTCCATGATTTGTTAGTCTATTTACTATAACAACTTTGGCTCATTTTAAGTCAGATTGAACATTTCTTAGAGGCTCCTTATTTTCCTTTTTTCTGCAAAAGCCTCTAACACATATGTAGTTTGTAACACCAGGAATAAAAATTGCTCATTTAGCATTCATAAAGTTTTAATCCCTCTTTTTATCCCTGATGCAAATAACAATGCAGACTTTATCATTAATTAATTTCAAGGTTCAGAGACTTTAAAGGAAAACTCTGTTTTTATTACTACACTTTTCAGTTCTGACTCCCTTGTCCACATATATCAAGGAGAGTTTGCTTCTGGTTCTCCTAAAAGAAACACAAACCAAAGCCTTTCTTACCTATCACTGAAATTTGATCACAAGAGTCCAAACTAGTGCTAACTGTAAGAAGTATGAGAATTAGACCATGAAAAGCTTCCTGCTTGGATTGTTGTTAAGAATACCAGCTGAATTTATAATATAGCACTGAACAGCTCTTGTATAATTCACTAAAGCCAGAATTGAACACCTCAGTGAACCTATTCCAGACAAGAAACAGGTAAGGATGTACCCCAAACACAGACAATGAATCCTCTGGAAAACTGTCAAGGGCAGCATTTACAGCTCCGCTTTGTAGTACTCCACTCCTGTCCCAAATGGAGTTGCACTTGAAATGCACCTGCTGTTATGTCTTAATTTACAGGTTAAAGCTACACGGAACATCCATACCTTCAGGGCGAGCTTTTGGTTTCTTTAGTCCTCCATCTTGCATCAGCTCAAAAGCAAAGGAAACATTATGGACCTGAAAGAGGTAAAGTATTTGGAATCTCAAAGTTATGTAAGCATTAAAAGCCTTTAATCAAATTTTTTAAATGCTTTATTCTCTCTATACTTGACATATAGAATGACAATTCTATTTAAATCAATATTAAACATTCACATGCTCAAGCATGGCAGAAAGCACATATGGGTGATTAAGAAACGAAATCTGGTATCGTATAGGGCTGATATTCACTTTTTGATACAAAGGAAGTAATTTAAAATTTCCAAATTTCAAGTGTAAAAATGTGACATCACATTAACCAGGAAACCCCATTAAGCCCCGATCTCAGTCTCTATGGCAGAGGCCAGAGAGCTCCCAGTACCAAATACAGAAAAGCTGCATTTTGTTGAGTTCTTCCTGAGCTTTTTTTTTTTAATGACTACAAGGCAAGAGATCCCTTGGCACCCAGGCAACAAGGAATATAACAGAAGTGACATAACTGAACAGAGATGAGAAAATACATATGGGTCCATAAGAAAGAAGAAATAAGGACACTAAATGAAATTATTTTCAAACAACATTAGTCTTTTCTGCATTATTATCAGCTGCATATCAAGCAACATCAACATCACAGCACCAAGGAGTCAGGCTGTTTGTTGCATGGCTTTGTGCTAACCCCTTAGTCTCCTGGTGCTTTGGTCTCCTCTACTTGAAAACAAAGATAAAAGTCAAATTAAGTTCCTCTAATGAAGGTTAGAAAAAGGCTTCATGGTGGCAGATCCTGGACAGACTGTGCAATGAACTCGCAAAATAAACTGGGCTCAACTGTGCAGAAAGAGCTCCCTGAGCAAGCCACAAAGGATCATCCATGAACATGAAGTCAGAGTAAAGAAAATGGACAAAAAAGAAAAATGCAAGAATGTGGGTGTCTTCTTTTCATCTCTCCTCTGAGGAGCAAACATTATGGTTTAAAGAGATCTGTACAGCAGCTTTCTCATCCATGCTTACCGAAATTTAAGCAAAGTAATTTGGATTATGAATTCTGTGCATTTTTGCTGCTGCAAATGACGGTTCTGGAGATAAACAGCAAGGGGAAAAGATTTAATTAAAGCTACTCATCTTGAAAATCAGGGAATTACACATCCAGAGACCACCTGCAACAAGGCAGAAAGGCCCCTTTCACTGGCTCAGGACTTCATTTATCTTTCTTTACCTGCTACAGTTCCTCCTCATTCATTGTGACAAAAACTTTCAAGATGAAAGTATTTTTCCCTTTCCCAAAAACACAGAGTCTCCATATTCTTCTTTGATTTACAAATTCCCTTTCCTCAAGGCAGAGTCTCCACACAAAACCACAACATTACTTCAGGAATACCAGTTAATCTTTATGAATTTAAACCAGTAACAACAAAATCTTGACTGAACAGGTGCCGGCTACAACTCAGCATTTCTACAAGGGGAAAAATTCAAGATACTAGGATAGAAGAGCAAAAGAAAGTTATAAAGGAGAGCTTGTATAAGATGTAACAGATAACCATTTTCCCATTGCTCTACCAAGTTCCTGTGCAGTACACAACATTCAGAATGAACTAATCCCCATCTTACCCACAAGCTTAACAACTAAAGAAGATCCTCTTACCAGAGCCTCATTTCCTACCTTCAGGGAGCCCCTTTAAGCTCCCAAATAGCAACTACTCACCTTCCGAGGAAGTCAACAAACCCTGTATATAGAACCAGGAGGCTCAGTACGTTAGCCTTGGTCTGTAACAGCGCTCATTCAGTGCAGCTCCATTTGCTCTTGCAATGCTGATATGATCCACCCGGGCAAAGCTGGGATGTTCTACCAGTGATAAAGTCCCATCTCTCAGAGAGCAGGTACTATTACTGAGGGGTGCTTGACAGCGATAATCTGCTTCGAAGTCTGAAAATCTGCACTGAAAACTCCACCATTTTAAACAGCCCTTGCCTTACAAAGCATCTGATCTTTAAATTTTGCCAGGGTTTCCACTCCTAACTGACCTAGACATCTCCTGCTCCAGTTCAGCCAACACAACACTTGCATCCTCTCCACTGCAGAACCTGGCAGAATAAAATGCAGAAGGCTGATGCATTACTCCAGCACAACCAAGCTCAGAGTATTCTGATACCAGGCACTGAATATACATAGGTGTGTATGCATGTCCAGGAACAACTGCAGAAAGAAGCAAACTTTTGGTTATGACAATAAAATATGTGCTAAGCACTCTTCTCATCATTAACACTAGAAAGGACATGAGACAATGGAGCAAGTGTGGGGCTAAAACCAAAACACTTATTTTGTCTCCTTCCATCTCTAATACCCTAAGAGTAAGACAATCTAAGACTGCAAAGAATCCACTCTTCTTCCTCAAAGCTTGTTTCAGCAGTATTTGCCAGCAAGTCATTCACTCCTTACTAAATAGAAAGAAATATCAAAAAAAGTCAAGATAGCATTCTCTCAAGTTAAAGTCAGCAATGTTGGCAATGATCCTGGACACAGAACCAGAAGTCTGTCCTCACAAATTTACTTCAGACAGGCAATTTTTGGCATGCTCCCTTCCTGGCAGGATCAGGGCATCCATCCTGGGTTTCGATCAGCTCCAAAACATGTTACCTGTGAGCACCCAATATATAGTTTCTAACCCCAGATCAACCAAAAACCACGGCCCAGGTAGCACCTCTTCTACTACAGTATCTCATTTACATTTCAAGTAATTGTATTTGTTCATTGCGTTTGTAGGAACATTACATACAGAAAAAGGACTAACGGGTATTAGGTAACTGATACTAATGAGATGAGGGGGCAGTTTTGGGGGATGACATTCTGTGACACTGAGAAGCAGCGCTATCTCCATGTCAGTTCCAGTGTATAGAATGCAATTAAAGCAGAGGTTCCCATCTCTCATCTTTTGTCTTTCTTGCCTGTTTTTACATAGTACCTATTAAGCAAGGCCAGGCATCAACTCTGCTCTCTAGCACAAGGCATCCCTGCACACAAAAAGACTTCAGGCAGTACTGCAACTTAATAAGTCACTTTGATTATGCAAAGTGTTATACAGTACAAAACACTTATTACTGATTTATTCATTCTGGATACTCATGAGCATTATGTGTCACTTGATGCTAGTACCAAAATACCCTTCTTGCTTTACTATCGGGAATTCACCCATTCATTTCACAAGCAACTTTTATAGGTATTATTTAACTGTCAAGTGTCACACCTGGTGCATCTTTGCTACAGCTCCTGAACAGAAGAATGTACCAGGTTCTGATTTACTGTGCACAAAGAGAAAGGACACAAGGATTGGAAAATAGCATGTGTTAACAAAGCAAAAAGAATATAACCCGGAATTTCTACTCACCTTTTGATCGAAACTTTCAGGTGTTAAGTAGAAGTTGTGAAGTGGAACAAAATAGTCTTCAAGAAGACCCATGAGCAAAACCAAATAAACACCATCTGCGAACTAAATAGAAATAGTCATGACATTTCTAGGTGAAAACATCTGTTTTCAAATAAGCGTTCATAAGCGAGCAGGACAAACAATGTTTGGCCCAAATCACGTGCATTGATTTCTACCACTGTTGTTTGCTAACACAGAAACGCAACATGGCTCAGGAGTCACAGACTGCTCCTTTCAGGCAGAGCAAGGAATTGACAGCAAGTGTAACAGGCATTCAGGTCTTTGTTTCATCTGCATCCTGGATTCCCCTCTACCCTTGCAATCACCAGTGCAGCTGAGCAAGCTCAATCAGCCTGGTTCTTAAGAGCCTGTTGACATAGCTGCTTTCTTGCCAGTTCTCTGAAGAAAAGAAAAACACCACAGGATACAAGGCTTTCTCCCTACATCTGGTAGCATTATTTCCCCTACTCACTTCCTGAGCAAAACAAGAAGCCCATCAGCTATTGCTGTAGCATTAACCCATGCAAGAGCATGTGCCAATGACTATTTATATTACTTACACAGAGTAAATAGCTTTAAGCAAAAGAAGCTGAAAGCAATTCACCTGGGAGCTATCTACAATTTGTACTCCTTAGTTGCGCAGAGTATTATCTCCAGCCAGTTATTTATTTCCAAGTATTCCTATTGAATACTTTGGGGTGAGGTTAGAGTATATATGTCTGCTCTTGCTTTTCCTCATGCTCATTTTATTTGCCTGAGGAATCTTGGCAACCTCGCTACATTATTTAACAAAGCTTTTTTGATTTAAAAAAAAAGGAAAAAAAAAAAACCATACACACACAACCAACAACAACAGCCTCCTGGGAAACATGTTTAATCATTATATACTCCCAGTCCTACTGCTACAGCACCTGGTCATTTCAACCACAATCCCTCTTAAGTCATTTGTATTGGACATTCAAATACCTGTCCTTAATCAGAACTTGAAATTGTCTCCTCTATCACAGGTAGGAAGTTTAACTTCATAAAATAATTGGTTTCTCAAGTTAAAATAGATTGTTTACCATTTCAGTAAATACTAAATAACATAATAAATACTTTCAGCAATACTGTTTGGTATTCCTACCTACTGGCTACGGGGGAGTGGGTAATGTTATGTATTTCAAACAGACTTCTCAGTTGTGATCCTTATCTGGCATTTGCAACACTCTCTCTAATCTTCTCAAAAATAAACTGTTGGGTACTTCCAAGGCATTAAACCACAATTTCTTGTGACAGATCAGATCCGGTCACCCATTTATTCCAGCAAAGATATAAAATAGCAGTGAATGACTGGCATTAAACTAAGCCAGGCTCAGACCAATTACCCATATCCCTGGCATAATTCTCTAGATGCCATGCTTCTTTTTTTTGCCAGGACAATAAGATAACCATCTCAGTGAACTCCGAAAACAATCATTGCTTCTGCTTAGTCAAGACCATACCCAAAAATTGCTTAATTTTACTTGTAAAAGGAGAACTACCCCAGTGACTCTGAAATCCACACTAACTTGCAGTTTCCAAGACAGAACTGGCTGACAGTCCCCTCCACCAGCTTTAAACAAAACAACCTGGATACCACTGGCAGCCAAGCCACCGCAGCACAGGAGCTCCAAGTCATTAATCCACGTTGCTGAGGAGCAAGCACAGTGCGTGCACTCTCAAGATAACTGTGTAAAGAGGACGATTCAAAGGCCGCAGCGAAATTGTTTCCAGGCCCACTTTGATGTGATCAAAGCTCGTGCTGATATCTCTATGATGAACTGCACACTCCAGCCCCCATATAGCAAGCGGTCCAGAGCTCGTACCAGTTCATCGGGAACCGTCACAGCTGGAAAAGACATAGCCCACCACCTACCCATCAGTGCAGCAACTGCTCTGCAGCACTCCACTTCGATCCCAGAGACAAGCTCTGGGGAACAGGCAAGATCCTGCTACTATGACTGTATTCTACAGTCATTTATATGGCTACATTAAATACTCAGGAATTTCACCTGATACAAATCAAAAGCCACATGAAGTACGTGTAAACATGAGTAAAAGAAACAAGCATAATATCATTGCTACTGAAAAGACAGATCCCCAATCCCGTAAATTAACATGCCCAAGATAAACAGTTCCATAACAAGGTTTTATGGAGCAAGGGCCTAGATTTGCCATTTACACACTTAGATTACATACAAAAAGATAAAGTCTCCTACCTGGGTTTCTAACTCTGTTACTTCCAAATTCAGTTTATTCAAGTGTTTGTTCACAAAGGTGATCAGAGACTATAAAAGAAAACACCAGAAACAGTGATGTTAGAAACTACAGTCAGTGCCTATGTGAAAGGGTTAACATAATGTTTTAAGACATTTTTTAAGCTTAATAAATATGCATATGTGCTATTTGCTTTTGCATAAATAAGTACAGAAAACTGAAAATAACTCAGTCATACAGTCATTTTGTTGCACCATATGCCAGAAGTCACCAGATGGTGCTATTACACACACCTTACTATAAGTTATTTTTCCTGGCACGTACACGTATTTTAGTGTCATGGGAAAAAGCTGTGATGACATTGGTTCTTTTGTAGGTTCTTTGTGAAGATGAAGTAAAGAGATTTGTTTACTGTTCACGCTAATCTCTTCAGGTTCCTTGAGAAGATCCACTGCCTAGGTGCAAGGTTCCAGCAGCACTGAGCTAGAACTCCCAGGAGAACAGCACACAGTCCTGCACACACCTCTGCTCCTGGAGTGCTGTGTGCATGTCAATTAGCAAATTACAGTCAGGCTGTAACCCAGGTCTGACATTTCTGTTTCCCCCAGGAGGCAGACAGGCAAGATCCTGCTACTATGAACCAGAGACATGCTCACGTATTGAAGCGCAGAGATTTGCCAGCCTACTGACATCA
This sequence comes from Patagioenas fasciata, assembly GCF_037038585.1. Lineage (NCBI taxonomy): Eukaryota > Metazoa > Chordata > Aves > Columbiformes > Columbidae > Patagioenas > Patagioenas fasciata. Next base: position 141,478,156 of record NC_092520.1, on the reverse strand, counting down.
CTTCCAGAACGGACACAGATAGGGTGTTAAGACTTCTGTTGTGTGGACAGTTAACTTCATTCTCCATCAACTTTAAGAACACTCTTCTAGAAGGTGTTTTAGATCAGAAAGATAAAACCTTCCAGAGACTTCAAAGCATTACTTTAAATGCATACATCATCTGTTTTATATAAAGCAAAGGGACAAATTACAGTGATCTTCACATACTACACTACTTCACATACTAAATAGCTTAACATCAATGTTGGAACAAACTGATGGAACAATGTGGAATCTCTTCATTATGTGTTCTCCAAGACTAACAAGAGCTGGCAGAGATCAACAGCTACTTTACCCCTCCACTTAGTCTAGCACAGAGATCTCTTCTGCAATTTTCCAGGTATTTCTGGATATCCTTCAAAAAGCGTAAGAAAAAAAGCAATGCAACAAACAAAACTTGAATTCCATTTTTTACCTTTTTGACTACGCTGAGTTTGTCTGGTGCATGATCAAAGAGTGTGTCAAAGGCATCACGCTCTGGTTTTAGGGGGGGAAAAAAATGGTAAAATTAATAGACCTCAACCTGCTTCCCATACTTGGCTACTGATGTGCCAAAGGCTTAGAGGTCCATCTCAGAAAACTGCAAAACAGAGACTCAAGCTAAAAGCTGTCACCCTGTTTTGGTGTCTAACTAAACACCAGACTGAACTCCCCCAGGAACTTTATAGGTAACAGAAAATCAACATATCATTCTCTGCTTGCCCTTTTCCGCCATTCATATCTGGTAAACAAACCATCTTGGTGGAAGAAACATTAAAATGCAACACCAGTTCTGACTGCGCCCCAATCCTAACTTAAACTGTGAGGCACTGAAACATCACATGGTTTTGGTGCACTACAACTACAATCATAGCTATGGTTGCGTCCACCTCTCAGCATCAAAATCAGAAATTCACTTGGTTAATTTAAAATTACTGGTAGTACCCATGACTTCAGTAAAGCTTAAAACTGAACATGAGTGAAATCTGATTCAGTAATGAAGAGCAAAGCTTACATACAGTATGAAGATTTAAATTCTGTTTAGACCTTCAAAGCATTGTACAACAATATCTAAGCCAAACTAAAATCTACTAGATTTACTATATTAGTGCAACATTTCATATTGTGGCAGCTTTGGGTTGACTGAAATTTTCCAAACACTAAGTTTTTTGGATGACAACTGTCATCATCAGGTAAAACAAGAAAAAACTGTAAATCTAACCAATTGCAGTTGCATTAAAAAAAAAAAAAAGCATAAACAATGCTGTAAAAGTGTACACATTTTAAGCTGTTGTAACTTTCACCATGGTTTTCAACTGTTTTTCCAAGTTCAAATTATTTTTATTTACAGAACACATTTTAATAGGTTTCTGTTGTTAAATAAACATTTACTATCCAAATTCCTTTGGTATCTGAAGATATGTTATCCAGCCCCTATAGCCCCCTGACATTACTTATTTTCTGAGTACCTTATTAATGTTGATACTCTGCAAACGGGAAAATGGTAGTTTAATTGGGGAACAGAGAAACTAAATGACTTGTTCTTCATCACACAAAGGTGAGAAGTGGTTACTCAGTGCCACTAACAAAACTATACACAAAAAGAGAAGTCTCTTGGCAGTGACACCAAAATAACTTATTTTTCTTCAGAAGAACAGATCTATGGTTGGTCAGGTCTAAACTCTAGAATCTAGTGAACACGGAAGAGATAAGACACTCCATGAAAAGGAATCAGAAAAGGATGACTGGAAGCTGAAAATGGACAGAAAAGCAGAACTTTCTTAGACCTCGTACCATACACTTTTGGTTCAGTAATTTTCATGTATTCATTTATACATAAAATAAATGGCCACATTATGAAGAAGGTGTAACTTTTATTGCTGGGAGTTGCAAAGATTTTCACTTGAAAGCCACTAACAACTGTACTAGGAAATATTGCCCTGTGCAGCACTTTTGCTATTTGCTGCTTACAAATGAAAACAAATCAATAGAGACCAGTCCAAAGAGCACAGGCAGTATACTGGATGATCTGGTTCTACCAATTATGCTCCACATCTGTATGGTGTAACAAAACCTGCCCCCGCAATGCATTCCAACCCCATGGGATTGCTCTATTCATTGTCTTGATGTGCTGAAGGAAAACAGACAAGGTTTCTGTGCCTGACATAAATCTAAAAGAAAAAAAATCAGAGTCAACTTTGTTACTTACCAAATCTTCCCATCATCATCCTGCAAGTCAGAGCATTGAAAAATATCACGTTAGTTCATGAATAATCACTTTGAAAAGACAAGACCATGGGTTTAACGGGCCTTTTCCTGCAAGATGCCGAGGGCTAACCACTCCTATCAGGTCAGGAGGCTGAGTATGCTGCAGACCAGATCCAACCTGCTGCAGGAACAGGGAGATGCATTTGAAACGAATGGAAATGCATAATTATGTTTTACACATAATTACGATTTCTTATGCATAACTATTTTTATCAAGAGTGAATGAACAATTGTACTTCTGAATGCAGTTTCTACAAATATAGTCATCAGACGCTACACCACACAGCTCAGAAGGAGCAAGGCTATCTATCTCACTTTAATCTGTTTTCTCTGCAGAAAGAAACCATACATCATATTTGGATATTATGTAAATAAAACTGCCACATATGAATTATATACACAGCCAGTGACATCACCAGACATATTGCAGATGTTTATCTGCTGAGAATCAGGCCCTGATTTGCACAGAGGAATTTGAAAGTATTCAATGAATGTTGGATTCTGCTGACCATTGCATTTTCCATAGCTATACTTTTATCTGGGTACACAACACATTAAACAGTAAACCTCTTAGTATTGTGTAATATTAAATAATTTAATAAAATAAACGTATAAACACACACGCAAATCTGTAAATGTATTTCATGCTAAAAAATGTCTAAACCCTGCTGCACAGATTACATCTTAGAAACCACATCTGAAGGAGAGGACTAGAAAACTACATTGTTCAAGAGCACAGGAGTGAAGGGAGGTATTTTGGCCCACAATCCTGTGGCAGAGCTCTGATCCTACAAAAAACCACTATGAGATCTTCAGTGTCTACACAGGGATGTTATGATCTCATTTCTGAGTGTTTCCATCTGAAAGATCTTCCCCACTGAGCTAGCCACATGGTACTTCATTTATCTTCAAAGTCACGGAAAGCTGAGCCAAGATGCTGATAAACTGAAGGAGGGCTCACGTAAGCCCCTCTTAGAAGAGTTGCCTTCAGGCCATGCGAAGGAAAATCTCAGCTTTTATTTGCAGCCAAAGTGCGTGCCTAGCCTTCTCCTTATAAAAAGGACTATAAAAACATAAAGCAACTCAAAGCTGTTGCAAAACTGCAGAGGGAAGAGGTTTAATTATTTGATTTATTTTTGCTGAGCTCTAGTCCTGAGGTACTATATGAGAACAGAGACCATCTCCCCTTACAATTTTAACAGGGTATCACTTCAGTTTTGAGTGGTATTTCAAAGAATTGCCTTTTGTCAAGATAATTCTTCCCCAAAATATCTACATTGGCCAGCTTGTCTAGATTGTGCTTTTGCCAAGAAAGGTTGGACCAGATGATCCTTATGGTCTCTTCCAACTTGATATTCTATGATTTACTTGAGAGAGGCAACAGCACTGGGCAGAATTAGTTATATACATCTACCTGCAGAAGGCAGGGTGGGGAAAGGGCCCACAAAGGTCACTTTCAATAAACTATTCAGTTAAATGCTCCTATAAAACCCAAATGACAATAAAACACTTTTCTCCTTCGTGACATATTTCCAGAGCCCGAGTCATTTCTATATAGATAAAAAAGCACCATGTTAAGGGATTTTGTTAATTTAGCAGGAGCAAGAGGAAGATTACACTTCTGTTTTGTCTTTGCAAATGGTTTCACATCATGCACCACAAGCACACGCTGAAGCTAAAGAATTTTGTGCTTACTCTGTCGTAGTCGTCAGCTCCTCTGTAACGTGAGTTGTCTGAAGGAGGCCTTCACGTTTCTGGAAAGCAAGACAGTGTTAGAAACAGAGATGGCATTAGTAAAGAAGAAACTCATTAGGGGCTCTGCAGCATTCAGTGTCTTTCAGAATACCAGAGTAGAAATCTGGATAAAGCATGCTCGCTGCGTTTCATAGAGGTAAGAGGTGAAACATCTGACACAGGAGGGCTCACTCCCAGAACAGTGGCATTTATCAGGCTGACAGCCAAATGGATGCTTGGGAAATGTGTGTGTATATATATATTTGCAGCCAACAAACTCACTAACAATTCTCCTCCTGAGACCAGAGTCAACATCGTGCCTGGAACACAAATTAGAGAGAGTTTGTCAGACCTGTCTTAAATTCCCCAAGAGCACTTGTTCATGTCACAGTATCAACCAACAATTCGACATAATTGGCAGTCTGGCTCTCCGGAGAGCTCCGTGGCTGAAATAACACGGATGGCTGCCCCAGGCCAGGGCTCCAGTGTGCCGGCAAAGCTCTCCGGGCATGAGGGCAGCTCGCCTAGAGCAGGGACATTACTGAGGCCACCAGCCACGTGTCTGTCAGGAAAACATCCACCAAGGAAACATAGGGAGCATAAAAAGCCCAACTAGTGATCTCACAACAAATAATACTTCCTGCTTACTGGGTTTTCTCTCCTTGGGATTTTCTGCATGAATAAGGACTCTCCTAACTGACAGAGAGACATCATGCAGCGAGACCCAGTTTCAAAACAGCTGCCTCAGCTCTGTTCAGACACAGCCCCCTGACACAGAGAGGGCCAAATGTTTTTGAGCCTCTCCAGGGTTTTGGAGACACAGCACATGCCTCACAGAGGCTGGAAGTGGTTATACCCGAGTCAGAAACTTTCTTAATGTTTCTATGGGTCCCTTACAACATTATGGGATAAAGCCTTATGCCTGAAAGGGGGAATTTCTTTCCTCCTTCCTTTATACTTAAAAAGCTGACACAAAGAGCTCAAATCTCAGCAGTCATCTGTGGCCAACAGGACCAGGGAAGTGATTGTTCCCCCGTACTCGGTGCTCATGAGGCTGCACCTTGAATCCTGTGTTCAGTTTTGGCCCCTCACTACAAGAAAGACATTGAGGTGCTGGAGAGAGTTCAGAGAAGGTCAATGAAGCTGGTGACGGGCCTGGAGCACAAGTCTGATGAGGAGCAGCTGAGGGAACTGGGGCTGTTTAGCCTGGAGAAAAGGAGGCTGAGGGGAGACCTTATCACTGTCTACAACTCCCAGAAAGGAGGTTGTAGCATGGAGGGTGTTGGTCTCTTCTCCCAAGTGACAGATGACAGGACAAGAAAAAATGGCCCCAAGTTGCATCAGGGAAGGTTCAGATTGGATATTAGGAAAACCTTCTTCACAGAAAGCGTAGTTGGGCATTAGAACAGGCTGCCCAGATAAGTGGTTGAGTCACCATCCCTGAAGCTGTTTAAAAGACATGCAGATGAGGTTCTTAGGGACATGGTGTAGAGGTGGACTTGACAGTGTTATGTTAATGGTTGGACCTGATGATCTTGAAGGTATTTTCTAACCAAAACAATTCTATGATTCTACCATTTAGGGACCAGGTCCTGCTAGAATGACTTACAGCACAGTCAATAAAGCTGCCCAAACAAGAACTTATTAGAGAGAACAGCTTTGAAAATAAACACATCCTTCCCAGAAGCAATCTAAGAAACAAAAATTGCAATCTAAAAAGCAGTAAGAAGAACTCCTGCTGTTCCACTCTCTGCTCAACAAACAAAGGCAGCATTGCTTTCTCCAGCCAGCAGCCAGGGTGCCTGGCTGAAGCACCATGTGGGAGCCGTGGTCTCCCATGGCTGTGCCGTCACAGCTCCGCACATGAGCCGGGCCCTGGACTGCATGCTGCCAGCTGCCCACGTCTTCACAGCCCCTCACCTCCCTCTCATGCACACATCTCATCCAGCTCCCCCGGGAGGACCAGGGGACCAGAGCCAGAAGGTTTGGTGAAACAAGCCAGGACGACAGCATGGATGGAAAAAAGAGGAAGCATCTTATAGGGCAATGTTTTCTTGCATGCAAAACAATGTTGTCTTTACGCCATCACACCGCTTCTCTGCTTTTTAACACAGGTTTCTGAACCTTCCAGACACCACATACCCCAGGGAGAAGATGCTATAAACTGTGAACAAAAACTCAGTATGTGGTGACGAGTGAATAATGCCTCCAAATGCCCGATGAGAAAGAGGAATGGATTCCAACACAGACTCCCCCAAAGATGGAAATGGCACCATTTCTCTGAGGCAGCTGAACATGCTGCTCATACAGCAAGCTTAGGCCCCTCAGCCTTCCAATCCAAAAGCAAATGTCATTATTTGATAAAACTTGTATTCTTTGTACCACAGCCACCAGACACATTTATTCTTCATGCTGCCTTGCCTCTGACCTTTCAGTCTGCAACTCAGACTACAAGGGAATTACTGCAAAAATACCTCAGATCTCCCAGCAGCCCCAAGGTGGGACATGCTGCAGTTTCAGAAGTGATGAAGAGGAGAGCTAAGTTCAAAACAAGGTAACTGCTGAGCCTTGTAAAAATAATCAAAACAGGGAACCTTAAGAAAATTTTTACATTTATTTCTGAGAACATTTTTGTTTTCCCGAATTATGGTATTTCTTCATCATGGAAGTTTACATTTCAAATATAAGGCAGTATGGTCAGCTGGAAGAAAAATCTCAGGATTTTCAGTTCTCACTGGAAGCACACACTGAAACAATAAAGTTTGTCTCCTCACTTGGGAGGGCTGGACTGAGAGGTAAATGCTGAGTGACACCAGTATTAAAACATGTACTATCTTAGACTCTTAACTCAGCACTTGGAGTAGCTATCAACAGGATCTTAAACAGGATCCACCTAAATCTAAGCTCTGCTAGGACACATCATGTAAAACGTGGATGTACATTGCCAGGGTTACAAAATTTTCTATTTCACACAAAAAACACCAAGAAAACTAATTCTGCAGGTTGATTTCAAAAAGGTTTGAATGTATCTAGGTTTCCAAAACTCTGTTCTTGAGAGATGCTACCTCACGGTCCCTGTTATAAAATAATGTGAACAAAAGCGGTCTTCTGATGGGTTAGTCTCGCAGTTATTCTAGGTAATATTGACAGACGAATAGGAAGGCAAAGCAGAAAATCTTCTCTAAAACACTTGTGGGTTTCTTAGTAAACTATACAGTGCAGGACCAAAAAAGGACAGTGTTTTTTTGACAGATAAAAATCCAGCTACAGATCTTTCTCCGACTGTAAATTAATTATTTTTAATTTTAAAAATACAGAGCCTTAAGAAAAGATCTTGATAAATACTTTCCATGTAGCACACTAAAAATCAGGGAAGAAAAAGTACGCAGCACTTACACAAGCTAATAAGATACTCTTCATAGCTCTGGGATGGGCTATGGAAATGCACACAACTTGGCTAAGCAATAACTTGCTAAACCAGTATGACTTTCTTATTTTTATAGTGAAAGCACAGCCCTTCTGGGCAAGAAGCAACTCATGTATCTGCACAGTGTGAGGACGGCTCAACAAATTTGATATTGATAATCCTAAGTGCCAAAGTCACCCATGAAAGTGGAACTTCACTAGTTTTGAAAACTTCCATGTGAGTATGTTCTTGCACAACACTCCCAAAACAACTTGCAAGGTTTTCTTGCTGTGGGATCAATTCTGCAAAGCTTACAAAAGTCACTTAGTAAACCGTTGATTAATCCCCTTAAATGCATATTCAAGCATTTAAGCTAAAACCTCTGAGAGCAGACATGTTATATTAATTATGAGCTAGCTTGACAGAACCCTAATCATTATTTGGATTTGTAATAACAGATCATTTCACAATAAATTGATAATTATAATAATAATCTTCTTAATAATAGTTTTCTTGCTTGGATTAAGAACAATATTAACAAACAGAATGGTAATGAGGTTATCAGTATAACAAAGGCTAAATAAAATCCATTTAAAGAGATCTGTGTTACTGAACCACCACGTATTTTTAGACTAATTTTGGATGCTGAACTACAAAAATTCAGTTTACCAAACTATAAGGCAAAATGTCCTGTTTCAGAAGAAACATGCTTCAGTTTACACTGTGCCTTGCTTTCCATTTAAATAAACAAAGCTGAAGAGGTGCAAGTTTTTCCTAGCAGTGGGATGGGGGGCTGAAATGAGACTCCTCTTGCACAGAGCCAGCTGAGGTAGGCCCACAGCCAGCAGTTGCCATAACCATCTTCAGGACTCCAGGCTCTAGGTCCAAGAGTAAGAGTTTACAGCCTCTTGAGCATAAATTAACTCTCATTGTACCACTGCTCTGATACCTTCAGAGACTCCCTTGGTGACACAGGAGTCTCTTTCTTCCTTTCTTGCTTCCTTCCTTTCCTCCTTTCCTTAGTTTCTGTCAGCCATTATCTCATCCTGTCTTCACCACAGCCTTGTCTATAATCTCAAGACACAGGGACACTGGTGAACGAGATGGCCTCAACAAGATGTCTTCTCTATATCCCTCCAACAGGAAAAGACGTGAAAATATTTTCACCACAGCCTTCCTTCTGCTACAGGGGTGGAGGGTCCTGAAGCTTGAAATAAGGACAGGGAAAGAGAGGCTTTCCATATTTACTTAATGTTTTTTTCTGACTCATCAGTTACAGAAGACATTTCACTGTAGTGTGCAGAAGGATATTTCTAGCATCAGGGTGTCAGAGGACTGTAAACCACTTTATATCTACCTTTTGCCCTTCACCTATCCAAGACAGTCAAAAGAAATTTAAAAATAAATCAGTCTCTTATTACCCTTCAAGTTACTTTCTACCTAACTCACTGTTCTTAAATTGAAAGAACTACAGCAGATTGAAAGCAGTTCAAAATCACCTCTTAAAGATAATACATACATTTATTGTGAGCCAGAGAGTATCCATCAATTACTCATTTATATCACACTTTGTACCTCTAGAGCATTCAGCCAGACAGCCTGGAAAGTGCCATTATTTAAATGTAAAGCAAAATGAGGCTTGCCTCATCAACCACCATGCAATTGCATCTTGTAAGGGGATCCGCATTTGCAAAGCTGAGTCCAAGATCATTTTATCTTCTTTATTCTTGAAAGGAAACCTACTATAGCCTGACAGCTCCAACAATAAATGGCATGTACAGAAAGGATTTCCACAGCCTGCTGCCAGCAGCTGAGGCTGCCTTGCAACAACAGCACTGAGCACCACAGCAAATGCCTCGGCATGATCAGAGTCCCAGCTGGAACAGCTCTGCGTGGGGTTTCAACAGCTGTTGAGAAAAGCTGGGTTCACATGCCACAGACTGTAGCGTCATGGGAGCTTCGGTGCGGTTAGAAGGCGAGATAAAAAGCAAGAGTATATATGTTCCAAAAGTAGAGTCTTTGTAGAGTGAAAGGAAATGGTCAACACCAAGCAGAGAAAGAAAACTACAGCAATATCTAGGGCAGGAGGCAAGGAGTCAGGGTTCCTCAGGTCAGACCTCTTCTCCATATCTAAGGAAAGCTAACAAAAACACAAGGCTGTGAAAGAAATGATGAAAGCCTATTAGAATGCCAAGGAAAACAACATGTCTAAGTCTGAATAATAAGTCATTGGGGAAAAACAACATCAGTAACAGGCTTCCCAGATTAGGGAGATTGTACATGCTGAAACTTCTTTTTGTGCTTTTTGTGTTTCAATGGGTTCTCTACAAAAAATGTAAGGCAAAAACCATTTAATAAAGTGCCAGAAGTTACAGACATAACTCTCCCTTATACAAAATCCCATCACGTGTTTTTAGCTTGATACTGAAATAGCAAATTGTAAACCTAAACATATTAAAGCTATGATGCTCCTGTGATCACATTTAAGCACACCAAAAATGCATTCCTAGGACCGTGACTCTTAATTCCCAAGAATTTTTGAAATGGCAAGAGACCAGGAGGCAATGAATAGGAGCAGCTCAGTAGCACAAAATCAGAGTGATAAATAATGATTGTTCTCATCAAATTTTCTTCTGAGTTTATACTCACCCGTACAACTACCACTTGTACAGATACATGTTCAGGCAGTCGAATAGGAGCCCGGAAATGCATTGCCAAAGCTACTAGGAGATGCAGAATGGAAATCAGATTCTTGCCATGGATTGCTGCAGGGAACAAGGAAAAGGAAGCAAATCAGATAATACTGCGGCCTTATTCTAAACAGACCGTTCTTGGAGAAAGGCAGGTAAAAGGCAGTGAAAACTGCCTCTGGTGAACAGTCGTCTTTGTTTTGTTTTTTTTTTTAACCTCTCTACCTTCTTTTTTAACACAGCCTACAATACACTTTTACAGGTTGCAAAGCCTACATTTAACCCTCCCTTCAAGTTACATGCCCAAACTAAAAGTCCAGGCTCTTCAGTGCCCTCTCTAAGTCAATGAAGAAAATGAGGAGGACTCCATCACTTGCTTTTCACCATACTGTAGAATACTGGACCATTCTGCTTCTAGCAGACTTTCAAAGCGTTAACACAAGCTTTCCTGGCTGTGAGAGATGAATGCCGCCCACTACCTAGGTGAAGTGACTTCTCAAATTCCATTCTCAATTTTGGATTGTAACAGGCCATGCTTGAACAGAGGACACTTTCTGTTTAGCCTGTCAAAAGATGAATCCTCAAGCAGGGTGCACGATCCTCTGATTCTCAGCATGGTGGCCTGAAGGATTAGACCAACCTCTGGTACTAACAAATTCCTCATATCCATAGGGATTCAAATTCAGGAAGCAAACAAAAAAGCTTTTTAATGAAAGCATATGCTTCTAGGAACTTCAATTATCCCATAGCCTTGTATATCTGTCCTTAAAGACCACAGAAGGAGGTACCAGTTACAATCCATACATGGATGTGATAAAACTCTACGCAAATAGTTTTTAAAAACACTGCATCACAGAGAATATGATCAAACTATTGATTATCACACCCTACTTGCCTGTGAAGCTGAGACAGAAAGTATAATAGAGCCCTTACAGTCAACGTTCCACTTGATTGTCCAGCCATGGGGTCGGAGTAAATCATGGACAGCTTCCAGGACCGTCTGCAACTTTTGTTTCTGACCAATTTCAGATTGCGTCACTTCTGCCACGTTCAGTTTACGGTCAGCCAATTTTTCTGTGTTTGAAAAAAAAAAATAAAATAAGAACAACAAAAAGCACAGGCAAAACCAGATTAAACAGGGCCTGGGTGGGATGAGCATAAAGCACTGGGCAGAGCTGAACTCTGCTAGCAATTTTCCAACAGAATGATTTTCTTCGGAAAGCAAAATAGCTGAAAGCAAACCTTTCATCACTGTGTGTCAATTCCGATAAAACCCATGACAGAAAACTGGTAAGGTCTGGCCAAAAATATTCATCAATCAGATGCCAAAATGTAGGCACCAAGTTAATGATAACATTTATTGTGCCTTCCATTTTCTTTCATTGTTGAAAAGCACTTGGCACAATACAGCCTTTCACTACACAAGTGATCTACACAGGCTTAATGAACTTTTCTAACAATAAGTTAATTTAGAACCAAAAAAAAAAAGGGAAATACTGTGTGGACATTCACTTCAGTTTGATGGGCATTATTTCAGGTTAGCTGTAGGTATAAATTTAAGCTAAAGCAAACTTTGCCTTCTCAAACCATCGAGAGTCATATACTCATATGACCTACAGACTTGTACTGGCTTAGTAGAACTGGTTTAAAGAAAGAAGTTGGTACAATCTTGTTTGTCATGTTGTTATGGTATCGTCACGTCGTGGTTGATTACTTCCAAATATGAATTAATGCAGGAAATTTTGTAAAATGCTATTACTAAAATTTGAATTTTGTTTCTGTAATATAATTATTTGTTGCCAAAGTCATAGACAAGTTATTATTCTTTCCCTCTGCATTGTGGCTCTTGCCAAAGACAGAGGAGCTGAATTTCTCTCTCTCAGTTAAGAGAGCTGATGAAGGTAAGGTAGAGTTCTCCATCCACCAGAGAAAAGCTGATCCCTTTTTCACTTCCTCTCTGTGGGAAAAACAGTCAAACTCACTCTGCTGCTGAATCTAGGAGATCAGGACTGCTTTTGACTGTTTTTATCAACCTACAGTAGAAAATTTTTATCAGCATCTAAATAATATTAATGGGAAAAATGTTCTTTAGCCAAGATGTCTCTGAGGCTCTTTTAAACTGACTACTAAAATAGGCAAATATTTTTTTAAATTATTTTAGATATTTAAAAAAAAAAAAATCTCCTACAAGATTCATTTTTTGATCACATGTTATGGCTCCTATCTATTCTCAGCCTAGATTAGCTGTCAGTCAGCACACAGAAATTTATTTCCTTCCACCCTGACACCATGTGTAGCAAGCCACTTCTAGCCTCTCTCAGTGGCACTATTTGTACCTCGATAAAATTAACTAAACAAGGAGGCCTGCCTCAATCAGCCTGCAAACCATTTGCTAATCTCTTACTCCAAACTGCTTCAGAATAAGCCCACCGACAAGTTGTTGTCTTTCATCTTTTTGTGTGTGTCTGCCTATCAAGACAGATCTTCTTGAAACATCTCTCACACGTGAGGAATGATAACTACTACTTGAAGTTTAATGACCCTACTTTGCTAGCTTTTCTTGCAGACAGAAGAAGAGATGACTTCCAAAACAGAGACGCAACTTAATTCTGAGGCCTCAAGCACCAGGAGCACCACCAAAAGCATGAAGTGCTTTGCCTCTTGCATCAGTGAGACAGCACAAACATGGATAGATTAAACAGCATAGGTCTTGGTGGATAAACCAAGACACTGCTGAAGAATTCTTTTTGTGACAACACAAGACTGAGACATGATAGCTTCAGGTCAGAGGAGAAGCATTTGCTCTCCAGTCAGAGGCTCAACAGGAACAAAATGAGGAAAAAACAGTTCGGTTAAAGTCTCAGGCTGCAAGATGCACATGCTCACCTTTCCTCCTGTAAGATATTCTGAGTCCAGCCAAGATATATATATATGTGTGTATGTATAACTAAGCACTTTCTAAATGCCTGCAGGCCTGAGGGTGGAACCATGGCCTCCACAGGCAACATAAGAAACCATTAATATCTGTGACAAATGGCTACACTAAAATGTGCTACCAGCTGCTGAAGCAGAAGTGTCTATATGTTACGAAGTAAAATTGTGTACACACAAATAGTCCCCAGATAAAATTAACTCTACATCCCTGCACCACACCATGTCTGGAGGGTCCCAGCTGTAGCCTAATCAATAAATTAAAAGTACTCTTGTTTTATTCTTCAAGTTATTTTTGAGGAGTTTTAATTGCATACAGAGTAATTGTTGTTAACCAATTTTAAAAGCTTGTGAGTGTTCAGCAAAATGCTGCAGGTCTATTATTTTGTGGATATATGCAGAAAATTCAGTAAGCAGCATCCATTAGCACCAGTGGAATTAGCACCACCAAGTCCTCGTGCCCCACTCTGACACACACATCCCAAATCCCAGCCCACTCTTGAAAACATGTCATAGGTTAAATGAGAGGAGTTTGACTATCTTTCTCCAAGAAACAGTGTGGATTTACAAGGGCACTTGAAGTTTCAAGTCTCTTTGTTTGCTAAAAGCACTCCATAAATCACTGTGCCATCACTAGAAGTTTTTCTCCATTGTGCTTCGTGCATGAACATACACATTGCAAAGATGTAAGTGGGCTGCAGATTCATGGTTGCTTAACTGAATATATCTCTTCCGGAATCATTCACACATAAGTGCACATTATGAGTATGTGCCTGCTGCCATGCATTCTTTCTCTCATTTTTTTCCCCTAGAATTCATTCTACCAGGACCTCAAAAAAGCTCTCAGCCCAGAAAGCTTTCAGAAGAAAACTATACAGACAGAATTTTGGACCACATGGCTTCTGCTTGGGCCCCCCACTGTAATCACTAGTCTCTTCACCTTTTCTCTGCCACATATTTCAGTTGTCTGGACTAGTTTTAGTCCATGAAACAGATACGTAGGAATCACCTGGATTTCTTCCCCTTTCAGCAGATAGCCTGAGAAGAACAGATGGAGAAGCTGATGCCATAGCTATCAGTGAAACAAAGTGTATCCCTGGTGAGATGGTGAGTTACTGCACAGACTTGTTGTCTGCAGCTTTGGAAGAGATTAACTTTGGGCCCCTTCAGTCCTTCGTGTATTCTTCTCTTATGTGAACTCACCAAGCAGCTTCTGCAGCACCTGCCCATCATAAAGGTCCTCTTCAAGCTGTTTGACAATGATTCTCTCCTCCACCAGCACATCATTGATCCAATCAATGAGAACCTGGAAGGACAGAAAAAAAAAGGCAAATGTCTAAAAACCACTGAAATATGTACCTTCCATTTAAGGCAGTAATCAGGAATATAAAACAGAGTAGGAGTAACCATATTTATGTATTTCAAAGTTATAGAGATATAACAGACGAAAAGATGGTTTTGCTCTTTTTGTTTTTAATTCAGGTCTTGCAGTATGGCAATTTTAGTGCCCTCTATTTTTCCTCATTAAAATGTCTCCTTATTGCACCAATTCTAAAGCAAGTAGCAACTAGCAGCTCTGCAACAAACATCTTTGCTAGTACCTATGTTCTCCAGGACCCAAATTCAGGTCTTACTTGTTTTATGTGAACAGCAGACCTGCCAGTAGATGACAACAGTCCCATGATCCCACCTTAATCTCTACCCTGAAGAGACCTGAGTGGTACACTACAAATAAGAGCTTCAGAGGGGAAAGAGTGAATGCTCCTACTAACATGAGCTAAACAGACCCACTAGCTAGATCCCTGTCATTAGCAACAGGACAAGGCATTTTATTCTTACGATATTGTAGAATACAGAAGTCTGGAATTACAATTTTGGTTAACTGCGCCTGATAACCATTCTACAACATATTTAACTGTCCCCATATGCTGACTACCATAAGTATAAAACTCATTTGATCACCTGCAAAACAGGAATGAACATAAAGGACCTTTAAAAAGAAAAGGAACTGAGTTAGGTTTTCCAGGTGCCAAAGATAATAATTTCCAAACAGTTACAGGAAAAACAGCCTTGACTGCCTGAAGCTGGCAGTAGTGCTTTCCTCCAGTTTTTTATTTGGAAAATTAAATTATTTTCACAAAAATAATATAGTTCTGTGGGAAGAGATGGAAAGTTAAATCCTGCTAAATCTTTGATTCTATAAAGGGAGATGAGTATTATCAATCATAGACATGCAAAATCCAGTAACAAGTTACCTAAAGCAAAAAAATTCTGCTTTTTTTTTTTTAATTTTCTTCATTTAAAAGTGCAGATTCTTTTAATTCATCTTCTGATTAGATTCCATACTTTTTTCTGCCTCTTACTCAACAGTCACGACGGTGAAGAAATTTTGGGGTTTTTTTTCATATTCAAGAGATTGTGAAACAAAAAGCAAATAAACAAAACATAAGACAGGCTGGCACTGGAAAATACACACCATGGCAATTCAAGTAAACAGGAGTATTTGAATATGTTATTTAAGTAATTCAACCTGGCTACTGAGGTTCATCGAATCTACCAACCTCAAGGAAGTTTTGCTAGGCTTTATGTTCAAAAAGAAGTTTACAACCCAAACATGAAATATTAATGCGTCATGTACCTCTAACCTATATCTTCAGTACTTTCAAGGCACGCTGAAAACATGCAGGACTGAAACTCAGTTCTAAAAGTAGAGTAAGTACCAAACTTTAGCTGGGAGATATGGCAACCAGACAACTAATGGAGATGAATGATCTGCATCAGTGCTCACATATGTACATCAGTTTTGCCCTCTAAGCTGCCCAGAGGGCTGAAAAATCTCAGTAATAAAAATTACGCCTCTAAAGGGCTTTCTTTTGAAACAAAGGTTTTCTGGTAAGTTGTTGACTACTCAATATCAGCAACTTGTATCAAAACTGGTCTTCCCTGGAGCAGGTAAAGGAAGGGTGGAGGTGACGTTTGAAAATAATGTGGATATGTAAGGACACGGCCCGCAGCAGTATTATTACCCCATTGCTCCCCTGTGACCTTGCAGGAACCTCGTCTATCACTTGGGCAATTCCCTCTATCAATCAGATGGCCTCTGCTGTGCGGTTACAGCTACGACCACCATTTCAACATATTCAGACAAGTTCCACACTCTTAATGCCACTTGTTGGACAGGAGGATCACACTTTCTCCCTCTCCTTCCCCTGCCTCATGCTGCCTTGCTGCAGCACTTTCACGGAATCATAGAATCAAAGAATCATTTTGAATGGGAAACACCTTTAAGATCACTGAGTCCAACCATTAACCTAATACTGTCACTAAACCATGTCCCTAAGAACCTCATCTATGCGTCTTTTAAACACCTCCAGGCATGGTGCCTGAACCACTTCCCTGGGCAGCCTGTTCCAGTGCTTGACAACCCTTTCCAATAAGATATTTTTCCTAATATCCAATCTAAACCTGGCTTGCACTGCCAATGAATTGACAACCGCCTGAGCAGCCCAGCCCGCTGCCACACCAGCTTCCACTGGCACTTGGGGGCCTAGATTGAAAAGGACATTGCAGCGCCATGCTCTGGAAGGTACCATCGTCCTCCCGCTCTTGCAGTGGTCATAGGAGAAATGATGGGAAGCTTGTCCCCTGACACATGCTCCAACATGCCCTGGAAACCATCTTGCTCCTGTGTTGCAGGGCCTGATATCTACATCACATACGGGCAGAAAGAAAAATGTCTAGGCAATTGTTCTTCCAGCATTTCATCCTCTTGCCATTCTCAGGGTGCCCCTTGAGTAGCCTTTGGGTCAGGTAAACTCTCCCTGCCCGGTCTTCTGCCTCTAGACTTAAAGCTGTGATTTTCATACCATCTTTGGCCTCAAAATCCGTTCACCTGCGATACAGAAAAGTAACTCCTAAATAATGAGATACTTTCTTGTCTCAGATCATCTTGAAAGAGATTTTTGAAGCCTGTCAATAAGGCGACTGCCCAGTTCCAGAATGACACACATTTGACACATGTAGAAATTCGTAGAAAAGCAAATTAAGAAATCAAAGTCATGGAAGATTTGGGTTGTCCATGAGATTTACAGAGCAGACTTTAAAAAAACATCTCAAGTTCAGCTTCAATTATCATTTGATAACCAGATCCCATGGCAGTCCCTATGGAAAGAGGCCAGATTTTCAGAAGGCCCCAGAAGCTTTGTTAAGGAAGACTCAAAAAGCTGAACTATTTGAAACCTGTAATTAACATTTTTGTCTTTCCTGTGCTGAATGGTATTGAACTCAGAATCTAGAAAATACCAAGGAATCTAAAATAAAAATCTGGTAGCACTTTCTAATGTAGGAGCAAACAATTTCCAAGAGCATAGGTACACTGGAATCATAAAGCAGCCTTGGGTACAGGGTGTTAAAATACAAAGAATTTAAATGTTTCAGAGAAACTTAGCACCGAGAAACTTTCAGCAAAAAAATACACAAAAGAGATACAAATTAAGCAAGGTCTGGCCATAGTTGTTTTATTATTTTAACAGTTCAGCATCTAAATGAAAGCAAAATATCCCAAAGAACATTCTAAATTCTTTAGCATTCAGACTATAACTCCAGCTCTGCTTGAGCAACAAATTCACAATTCTTATTTAAGAAAAAAAATCCAAGTTTTTATATTTTTTTTTTAATGGCTCTTGAAGCCCAACAAGTGCTGTAATTAAAAAACAAACAAACCCCAAAATTCTGCTGCCCTACCTCTTGATTTCCTGATTGTCTCTTAATTAGGAGCCTGGAAAATATTTCTGCATAGAAATTTTTTAACTTTTACAAGGGAAATAAAGCACCATGTTCCTTATTGAAATAACTAACATGAAGAAATACTTTCTGACTCTCTGCTCACAGAAAATCAGCTCTACAGTTCTTTGCAGTTGCTTCTTCATGCAAGGAAAGAAGCAGAAATTATTCAATAACCTGAATGTCTAAAAATTTAAACAGGCACAGAGTACTCGGTGTGAAGCAGACAGAAGGTACAGCCAGAGAGCTTTTCCTGTGCATGAAAATATGCTTAACTTGGCTCTGTCTGGTCTCACACTCCTCTACCCATTCCTTCACTTCTATGCCTGCACTTCATACAACTACTGTTCAATATCGCCTTTTAACTTAGAGCTCCATTTGCTGCATTAAATATTGGGTGTAAGAGAAATACCGCAGGCCTGAGGAAAAGCTTTATTCCAAAGCCTGTTGTCCCAGCATCAGCCCTAACACCAGCCTTACATGTAACAGCTGGTGAAGCCACCACAAGATCCCATGTGTTAGCTAATGGTCTTCAATGTACCAGAGACTCATCTTCCTCTTCTGTACTTTAAGAGCATGCAGGTGCATAGATACGTTTGTTAGGTCACTTAACTTGTCATACCTTCATAAAAAGCTGCTTTTTTACAGTCTTCTATAGTATTTGGGATTAGCAGCATGATTTTAAAACTTTAATATAATATCCTCATATCCTTAAAACCATGTCAGCCCTTTCATGGATATCCACGCTCATATAAAACACCTCTGAACCGCGTCAAATGGTCAGACACAAGCATTTGTAGTTGTAAAATTTCCAGTGTGCTTTAAATTCTGACATTTCCATTTATTGTATCATTTTTAGGACAAAGGCATACGTTCAGTGAAATGAGCCATGTTGCATTACTAAAAACTGGACTGAAAACTGATATCTGCCATGAGGCAAACAGCTGAAACAAAAGAGTTCTAGAAATCTAGAAGGAAAAATGAGTCTGCCTGGTCAGTTTGTTGTTTGTGGGGTTTTTTTGATTTTTGGTTATTTTTAGTTTGCGCAAGATGGGTTTTTTCATCAAATTTCACCAGCTCAGTGAAGTATTTTTGTTCTGCAGGATGACGGTGAGGCACACTCAGAGTTAATCTGCAGAGTTCAAGGGCATAAGGACCCCACAGTCACTGCTATACAGTAATGAACAAAATGAAAAACAAGACAAAATACATCAACACATCTGGCACAATGGGAAAACAGGAAGCCCAGTCACCAAAAACAGCAAAGAAAAACCCCCTGATTTCAATGACCCTTTTCCTCCCTGACTTGTCAGAGAATAAGGAAGCAGAGATCAAAGGTATCAAAGTTAAACTGGCTTCAGGGTTGAGCATAGACATTAATATTAAAAATTCATATTCAGACCTGGAAACAATTGACTCAGCACAAAGCACTGGTAGCCTGTAAAGAAAGAGACGGCTGCTTGTTTTCAAAAGCAGTCCACAGAGCATTTAGGAAGCTGGGTTGCATCTGGTCACACATGAAACCTTAACAAAAGGACAGTGGCTTCATTTTGGTTTTCTCTACACCACAGTGAATGCAAAAAAGCCATAAAATTAGATATGGAAAAGGTGATATTTTCTAGGACAGCGAACGATTTACTACAAATGAGAATTGTTCACTCATTTCAGAGCAGCACTGTTTGTATCTGCAGCAGTTTAAATGAGGCTTCAAAGGCCAAATTTGTTGCAGTATCAACCGGTCTTACAGAAGTCCTTGAAGGGAGAGAAACCATCTTGCAACTGTGGCTTGCTGTCTCTCGTTGAGGCAAGGCACCTTCAGAAGGGACCCAATTCTTGCAAGCTGCTGTTCTAAAATTTTGGATTCAATTAATAGAAGCTCTTCTTCATACTTTTCCTACTGAAATACATGAGAAATCCCTAGGAAATCCACCACTCCTGTGAAATCTTAAAATATCATTTCAAAGTCTCTGACTCAATTCCTACAGCCTATTAACGCTATCTTTAGGATGACAACTAGCAATGCAGCTTTTGAAACTCTTACCTTTCAGCCATATCTGAACCAGAAGAGGGAAAAATAGATTCCTTCCGCCTTTACACCCAATACACAAAGAAACACACATGAACAAGGAAAGCATGCATCAGACTCCACTTGTTTTTAAGTATTCAAAAGAGAGCTAGAAGAACCCCCAAACGCTCTTTAGAATTAGTGACATGGACCAACTGAGGGGTCTTTTGATACTAATGGAAACTGAATTTTAAACAGATTCACAATAACATACAGACTATATACAAATATATACTATACTGTATCTATATATACTATATACAAATATATAAAGGGTGAGTGTCACAAGGATGAAGCCAGGCTCTTCTCGGTGACAACCAACGGTAGGACAACGGGTAATGGCTTCAAACTGGAACACAAGAGGTTCCACTTAAATTTGAGAAGAAATTTCTTCTCAGTGAGGGTGTCAGAGCACTGGAACAGGCTGCCCAGGGGGGTTGTGGAGTCTCCTACTCTGGAGACATTCAGGACCCGCATGGATGCCTTTCTGGGTGTTCCTGCTCCAGCAGGGCGACTGGACTAGATGATCTTTCGAGGTCCCTTCCAATCCCTGACATTCTGTGGTTCTGTGACTAGAATCCCAATCTTGAGGTACAAAAGAAGACACAATATATCACACAACACCTCTGTACTCAATCACAAACCAGTCCAAATTTATAATTTAAATGCTCACTTTAAGTTAGTTGTGCACTTGTCATCTGGCAAATATGGGACAATGAATAAAAGAAGCTCACACCTTTCAGGCACCAGAGTATTTTGTGAATAAATTATTTATATGCATATTTATATAAAAATAAAACAATAACTCATCTCTCTTTCCCTGGTCTGGATTTTCAGCTTTGGGTCTGTTCAGCCATGTACCAAACTGTGTTTGACTACACAAGGCAAATAAAGTGATGAAAAAAAGGCTGCTGGTCACAGAGGGAACTTATTTGATCACATCAATTCATATTGACAAATCGTGGCCAACTATTTTTAGAGTACCATCAATGATGATAACAAACAACACTTCGAGGCGTAATTCTAGCTCCTGATGATTTTCATATGTGCAAGAGGATTTAAAGCATGTATTTTAGCATCCCCAGCTAAGCAGCCTTCAACAAGGGGATTCACTGTATATTTGCTTTAGTAAGAGTGAGGAATGAGGCTTTTTGTTGTTTCATTTTGTTTTTCCCCTTTTGGTCTCTCTGCATTACCACAATGCTATACAATCTGTCTCTCCAGAGTTACAACAGCTCCATCAAAATCACTTCCAAACGCTTACACGAGCTGGCACTGTTCACTTTCACTGTGCATATAATTCTTGTTGCATGAGGCTAGCAGAAATTAAAACAACATTTTGTGGAGACAAAGAGATACTAAAGCAGAGTCAGCAACAGATATCTCTGCTGCTTCTTTTCACTGAGATCCATTTACCCAACCGGATGTGACTGACAGAACAGAAACACTCAAAAATCAATGATGGCAAACCCTTGGCATGTCTAACTCTGGTGTTGAAAGAGATTTGGGCTCGCACCAATTAAACTAAGTCGTACTGCCAAATTTCAAAAGGATCTATTGCTGCTATTGACACATTCCTCTCCGAGTGGAAGAGCGAGAGAACCACTTTGAACTATAAAAACCTCTATCTATTCAACTCCTCACTCTTTGCTAGACCATGGAGATCTTTCATTTCAAACTCTGTGGGGCAGGCAGCCTTTTTTGCTGGCTGCTGCTGTATAGCACTTAGTATGGCTAGTTCACATTCAGCGCTAGGGCTCTTGGAAAATGTCATTAACTACTGAAGAGCAGAAAACAAGGAATAAATTGCTCATTTTTTTTGCATTATCCAAACTCTGTGGCATAAAATAGGTTTTGCCAACATAATTCAAATCTCTCCCTGTCTTACAGGTTCACAGCAACATAGTGTTAAATATTTCTCTAGCTGAATATCTGTAAAAAACTCTCAACTGCTGAGAGGTAAGCAAATGATTAGCAATTACCTAAATTGCATAATTTTCAAGTAGGCACTTTACAGAACACGTCTCTCCTTTGAGGATGATCCCAAGGCAACAATCCACAGTTATATGCTGTTCCCTGCACCAGCTGCTCTGGTTCAATGGGTAACATGCTACTCTCTTCACTCAAGTGTAAACTGGCGTAGTGAACCAGAGCCTGATTTTGCAATGTGCTCTGTGCACTCAGATACATGTGTGAGTGCTGCTCTATCCCTCATTTTCATTCCTCCTGAAGGTTTTCAGGTTTTGAAACCAGAAAATATAACCTTGCTAGACTACGACATCCAGGGAAGACACACCAACTCATATTAAATTCAACAGCAAAACTGCCAATTTAAAAGCAATTCTAATCTCAATATCAAGTCTCCCGCATCACAGTGCATCTGGTTCTTTCACTGCAATGACTGGTTCAGCTGAATTATTCATTATAATATTGCTGCTCCACTATCAAAGAAACCACAGTATTTTTTGAAAGAGTGGTGCAAGACCACTGTACCTTTTGAGAGAATTAATGGATTTAGGTACTAACAAAGAAAGAATGTGCAAATTCACTCAATTTAAAACCACAATGTATTCCAGGTGAATTAGAATAATAAAGAAATTCGAGTACAGCTCCTTGCTCAACTCAGTTTGATGTGGTTTTGTAATCTTAAACATGTTATTGCAGTCTTAATAACAGATCACTGGGCTTGTTTTAAAGATGTACCAGGTAAGCAGTTTGCTGAGGCATTCTGAAGCATTTGTGTGCAGCCAGGGTGCACAAGGTTTCTTGAAAGGAACATGCCACAGCTTGACCCACTGTCTGGGGACAGTATACACTATCTAAAGTTTTCAGACCCACGCAGCTATAGCTGCGTTGTCATTTCTAACAAAAAAAAAAATTGTAAAATAGTAAAGAGGAAGTGCAGTGGGAACTGTAACACAAGCACAAATGCTTTTTGGAAAGAGATCACATTTGTTCAAAGCTGCCAGCCCTTCCCGCCCTGCTCAAGTTTTCGCTGTTAAACTCAACAACTTACCACATCGAAAAGGTTCTCCTAAACACTAATCCCTCAGGCCTAAATCCTCCATGATAAGCACTGTTGAGGCAGAAAGCCACACCTCACATCAGCACAGCTGGGAACACCATTATCAACACCTTCGACAGGTGTCTCTAGTGACAATACAGATTCAGGACAATCTGGCCCCTGCCCTAGCTCATAGGAATAATGAGGACTTTTCTTCTTAAAAAACCAAACAAAAACAACAAAACAAACATAAACCAAAAGCCAAAACAAAACAAAAAGGAAAAAAAACAAACAAAACAGAATACAGGACAAGAAGAATGTCAATTCCAACTTTCTTATAGTACCAAAGGTCTCCTCATTGTCCCCTACCATACCCTTTCTCATTTCAGCCCTACTCTTTCCTCTCTGGAAATCTTACTAACGCTTTCCAAAGCTCCTTCCCTGTTTCCACAGACAGAAGAAACTCAGGTTTACATGCAGTGAGTGCAGGTAGTTTCAAGCTAAGCACTGATCCTTGCTGTGATAATCACAAAGATGTAAGTGGACAATGGAGCCTTACCCCCTAACTACCATGCACACCCTGATATTCAGCCTTTTCTTGTTGCTCTCATTGCTTTTAGCACCTTACCTGGTTGATGACCTCAATTTTTAGAGATTACATACTTCAGTAACAAGTTACGTTCCTCAACTGTATTTCTTGGTAACCAGCTTGTCAATTACGCCATCTCACCAGTTGAACTGAAGAAGGACAAAATAGTAATTTCCTACCTTGATCAGTTCTTTGAACTTGGGGTCTTCTTTTGAGTTAGGATCAATCATGGTGCGTTCCTCATTCTCTTCTGTCCAAGAAAAATGGGAACCTTTAGTTAGAACCTCTTCAAATATACACTGCTGAAATACTGCAACAGTTCCTAATCATGAAGTGGCCTGTCAGCTGATCAAGAAATGACAGTACCTACTCATCATCTGAGCAAGGGAATATCCTATGAACAAAGTGTTAGGCATTTTAGAGATACGCAGAAAGAGAGCACAGTCCTAACTTCCCTAAAATAAGATTGTTACCACTGACCTTCCCCAGCTCAGACCCTGCAGAATACATCAGGAAAACCACCGTTCTCTATACCCTGTGGAACATGTTAATATTAACATACCAAAAAGTGAAGTCGACTACTTTTCTCCCTCTCCTCAATTTGTGTTTAACGTATATTTTAAAACACTTGTTCCAAATTACACCATTTTGAAGAGTATCCCAAGCTTACGGAACTGCACTCATTGCAGCTGCTGAGACCTGGACTGACAGTTTGTGTCTCTGCTCTCTGGTTCCCTGAAACTTGGTCACACACACGGCCCTGAGCACATTCACCTCTGGTTGAGTTGCAGAATGAAAATTAGCCCAATTTACATCAGTTGTACATGTGCATGGGGGAAGAACATAAAACAGATTTCTCAGGCGTGCAGTCTTTATTTCGTTTGTTGCTGTGGGATGGAGAGATATGAGAAATGCTCCCCAATAGCCAGCAAGGACAACCACAAGAGGCATGAATAGAAAGAATAATTTTTAGAAGGGATTATTTGATATACAAACAGTGGCAGCAAAATCAACTTAAGCTTGACGAGGCCAACAACCAAACAAGCTTTAGCAGAATTATCTTCACAACAGCACACATGGACACACGTATGTTTGTATGTTACCATAGATATGGATACCAGCATTTAGGAAACAGCTGGAACAAGTCTAGTATCTTAAATTCTGGTGCTTGCTTTTAAGTACCAGATGTCTCCTTGCACCCTTCATGTCAGCTCCTTCAGTAGCAAAGTGGTAGCTGTGATCTGGGTTAGATCTGTTCCTCTAAGTGGAGAGCAAACCCTGGCTACTACAGCAACACAAGGATAGCTGATCATGTCACAGCTACATGAGGTAATCCCCATCTCTTCAACTAAAATCACTATTGAGAGCCCCCATGAATTTGTCTTTAGCTGAGTGTAGATAGGCCGCACAGAGTCCTATTTTCCTACTGATTTCCCAATTCCTTCCAGCATGACGACAAAGGAGGGTTTTTTTGGTATGACCACAGGTCAGGCCATTGCCACATTGCACAGAGGAACCCTTTCCAACAACAACCAACCTACAGTGACTTCCTGCTGCAGTGCCAGACCTCACTGCTGCCAGATGACAAACACAACACTCACACATCCTAGAGATAAGACAGACTATACCATCTGACTGGGTTACTTTAGAATTCACCCAAACACTTGGGTTCGGTATTTTCCAGGGCCCCTTATCTTTATTAAAAAAAAAAAAAGACCCTGATTTCTGAGCACACGTGACAAATTTCCAGAAGCCTACGAAAAAACATGAATTCTTTTGCTGCTCTTCTTCCCCTGTTCCTTGACTTCCTCATTACTCCCTGGGATGACTCAGGCAGTCTAGTCATAAGGAAATGACAACCACTACACACCCAAAATACTGCTAACTGAAACTCTGAACAAGGTTTGACCCATAACGGTATACGATTCACCACAGAACTTTTCTTAAGGTTCACCTGTGGCCATGTCTTTGCATGACAGGCCTTCAGGAGTGGTCCTGTATCTTCTGAAGTCATACACACCTTTAGTGGTACCCAGAAGAAATCACTGGAGACTCTCCTGATCCGTACATATACACAGAGATATCAACACTTTTCACACGTCTTAGAAGAACAGCACTTCGCATTTCCTACTACTCTTCTAATCAGAAAATCTAAATGACTAACAGTTTTTAATTTCCTGTTTTATTATTTGTCTCTATGACAGCTTGCTTCAGCTAATTCCATAGGTTAGGAGACATATGGCCAGAAAATAAGAAAGCTTTTTTTTTTTTTCCAACAAGTTTTAAGCATTTTTTGCTATTAAATTATGTTGCTGCTCTTGTAGGGACTCAGGGAGGGCAGGGAATGGAGAGAACAGGAATTAGAATAGTTACCTTCTTTCTATGAAGCATTTATATACTTCTATCCTAATCACATTTAATTACTATTTTTAGCAGCCTAAATGCTCACCTGTTCATTCAGTAGCAGGACTCATTTTGTCATTTGTACCACCACTTGCAAAGTGGCAGCAATAACCCAAGAAAGGACATAGCATCCACTAGTTAACAACAGTGTAGCATGTACATTGAGACAAGGCAGTCTAAGGGTTCCATAGGAACAACCACACGCTTCTGCTACAGTCTTACTGTGGGTTGGTCCTTTCGCATTTCAGTTTCCAATCTATATATACAGAGAACATACAACTTTCTTAGCAAAGCAGGATGTCTGTGAGGACAAATAAAGAGAGACATCCACTTGGCCAGTAGGTTAATGGAACTGAAGTAACTCTTAAGCAGACAAATTCAGCAGTATTTTCCACCTAATTCTTTGCAAATCTCAACATTCTGTTTGCTTTCAGGGTGACCACAGAAGAACAAGTTTTCTGCCAATTCACTGAACAAGTCAATTTTCCCATACACTACCTAGTTTAAGTGTATCTACACAGCTGGCACTGCTCTTCAAATTTCATTTTAGCCCGTCTAATTTCTAGTCTACATGTAACATACAACAGTTCTAAATCCTCATGCCCAATTCTTGCAGTTTCAACTAAGCAATCTACATTCAACAGTAAAGCAATGGATATGGGTGTCACAGTGGCCACCTTTATTAATAATTGCTTAATTGAGGTCTGTATCTTGAATACTTTACCTAATAGTGTGTCTTCTGGGTGGATGTCCACAGCACTTGGGTTCATTGGTGCATTGATAGCATTTTTACCTTCTTCTTGGAGGTCACTCACTGAAGAGGAGGAAAAAGAAAAAAAAGAAAGAAATACTGTAATAAATGCAAAGTTTGCAGACATGTAGGGGTTAAAGTGGGCATTCATAGTAAGAGAAAACATCTGGTAGATCCATTTCAAAATTGGCCTACAGTTTATAGAATTAAGAACTGCAGCCACAGTGGAAAATAAAAGCAGAGAAACATCCTTCTATAGGTTCTTATAAAACTGAGCCACCACACTACTGGCTGAAAATATTTTGCAAGAAACCCAAGTCTGCGGTAGGAGCCACCTCAGAGTGCTTGTTTCTCCAGAAGGAAGGGGTGTGAGCTTTGTCCACAAGATGGCCCAGATCTAGAGCAGATGCAAACTGTAAAAACAAACTCCATTTCTGATAGCATGTCCAGCACTCATCACCACCTTTTCCAGCTGCAGAACACCAGGAGCTGCAACTTGCTATTGGCCTTATTAAAAGCCTCAGAGAATCCCAGAGAGACCTACTAAATAAAGACGAAAATGTATTTAAATCTTCCATTGCCACTGGCTAAAAATAGACGTAGCACGATCTGGTGAACCCGAATCTTGAATTTGTGATTTCAAGCTCTTATCCCAAACCTACAGCTCTCATTTGGTAAAGTCAGTAAAGTATCCTTCATCAATGAAATGGATATTAAAATACTTTCCTACATCCTACCACATGGGAGGAAATGAACTTGAAAAAAAGTACTGAATAATTGCTTAGTATCTTCACAGAGCTTTACAGTAAGAAAAGCACTAGCAATGCTGTAGCAATTTTACACTCTCCAAGGTATATTTCCTCCTAAACTCAGTTAATGATTATTTATTATAAGCCAAGCTATTGAAGTACGCATTTGAAATAAGCAATACAATGACACTGCAGTAACGCCATCTACTCAGTGACAGTTCTGTGTTAGTGTGGGCTAAAATAATTTGTGGCAGCATTTGTGGTATTGCAGTCTCTCTGGGAGACGTCCAAGTCACATACTTAGGGGGAAAAAAGCACAAGGATTTCCAAACAAATAAGGTCTGCAAGACAAACTTATCTGGGGAAAGAAAAGGAGGAGCAGTTAACTAATAGTCACAGTATCTCAACAAGCACTTCCTTCAAGAATAGTCACTATTTCCCTATTCAGATGGAAAATCAAACCACAGGCTATCATTTGCCTGCAGTCTGCAAAGGTTCCAAAATCCTGTAGCAGCATTTGCTTTTTCCATGTGCAACAGAAGGGGAAAAGAACAGTGGTCCTACTGCCCCAGGAGGAGAGTGAAGACAAATACACTACCATCTCCACTCCTCCTCTCACAGATACTTGAAAACAAGGTGCTTAAAACTAGTTACCACATTTCTTAATTGGTGCTTAAAACTAGTTACCACATTTCTTAATTGCAGTTCCAAGATGTTACTGAATTCTGGTTCACAGCATGATACTGAGCATGACTAAAATCCTCAATTATGAAATGCAGTTCTTACGTTCAGCAAGCAACCGATCCCGTATTTCTGAGAGCTTACGGCTTATGAACCATGTCAGTGGCTGGTTAGAGCGAACACAGCACCAAGCCTGCGGGGAAGGGGTCTGCAGCAGCAGGCACAGCTTGTTTTTGGTATTGTCTAATCTCTGCAACGGGAACAGAACAGGATTCTCCACTGCAAAGAGAATACAGTGTCTGCAGGCTGAGATTTAACCTCATGAATAAATGTCATTATTAAAGAAGCTCTTAATTATCCCTTTGCTGCATTCATCCTCATGTTTTGGAAACCTCTACAAAGGAAGTTCAGGGAGTGAAGAGGCCTCATGCAACAGACCACAACAGCTCTCACAGCATGCCTTACCCAGCCCTGCCTGCCTTACACCCAACTAGAGCTTTCTCACCCCAGCAGCTCCTACACTGTGATGCCAACAGGAAAACAGCCACCAGGAGACACATGAAAAATCATGTTGAAACTGGACGTTACAGGTGAAGATGGTTAAAACTCTGCTGGGACTATAAATGTCCAGATTCCACTTAAACCACACTGTTTGAAAGTACCAGCCTTCTTTCTAGATGTAACTCTTTTCATTACTATAGCATTGCTGTCATTCTGGGAATGCCAAGCATTCAATAAGGCCAGGGCACCGCTGCTCCTAATGCCCTGGAAATGCAGAAAGGGAGCTGCCAAGTTCCTCAGGGCAGTGAATACACGGTACCGTCTTCAGTGGATGCTGTATAAGCAAAATACTTCATAGATTTCAAGACAGAATACTCTTAAATACAGCAAAACTGGTTTTATTCCTACAAGTTAAATTAGATGATACACTTTTTAAAAAATATGAAAAGTATCACACTCTTCCTAACACGAATACCTTGTTTCTGAGCAATTTACTGAACCGAAAGAGAATGTTCACATGGATTTGAGTATTAAAGCCCCTTCTCTCAGAAGGTGAAGAGCCACATAAAGCTCTTACACTTGACTTCCGATCCCATGTGGCCCAGCCAGATCCCACAGGACCAAATCATCCTTGCCTATGGCTACCAGCAAAGCACAGCTAGGCCAGCAGAAAGTTTCCCACAGCCTTCTGCCCAATGAGAGCCCAGCTTACAGACAGCTCATATACCAGGTCCTAGGCAGACAGCTTAGGAAGAGACTCTTGCTGCAAACATAATCTTTCCTACCTCCTTTTTTGCGCCTTTTACACAGGAGCCCAGCCATCCCAGCCCCAGCAGCACACGCAGGTCGCTGATGAACCGCATGGGCCGTCTGAATGCTGAAGGAGAGGCAGCAACTGGATAAGGGGCTGCCACCTCGGGACTGCCAAACCTACGTTAATTCAGGCACGGTGACATCGGAGGAGGCACTAAGATAGCCTGCCAGCTGCTAGGTGGGGGTGGGGGCCAGGAGGGAGGACACAGCACTTGGCCATGGACTCCCAGACAGGAATACCTCCCTATCCTTGCCAGTTCTGCTGCTGGCTGCCTCAGAGCAGGCACAAGAACCTCAAAGATTGCTCCTCTGCAAGGAGCTTCCTGAGAAAGCCACCTCCAACCTCTGGCCAATGCACAGATGGGTTCCCCACCCTGACAGCTCGCCTCAGGAACATACAAGTTCACAGAGCAATAGCCAGCATGCAGAGAAGCAATTGCCCTCAGGAACATACATTTGCCAGGGGAGTCTGTATGGAAATTTAGCACAAGATTGGCAAGGAGGTTAGGTAAATGTAAATATGCTCAAGTGACTTGCACCTGTCTGTAGAAAAAGCACACACATCACACTAATTGTTTTACTGACCTTGTATGCTTGATGAGTAGAACCTCTGTGTTAGATAACATAGGCCTGTGAGAAACTCTAGGCACATTGTCACTATGCCTGAGATTCCTGCTTTGTTGTGTGAAAGAGCGGGAGGCTGCGCCTGCCTGAAGCCTTGAAATACAGGCGAGCTCAGCAGGCCCAGCGATCGTCTACCAGGGCTGAACTGCTGCAATGCCTGCACTTGTGTCACCTCTGCCTGGAAGCTTAGGTGTGTCTTCGGAGGTCCCCTAGTAGAGAGGTAACTAAAATAAAACCTGCTCTTCGCAATGCATCCATGGCCTCTGGCTCTTCTTGTGACGTGCCTGCATATGTGTACACAGAGTCCCAGCATCTGCTGTACTCCAGAACCCTTTCATGCTGTGCTTGAACAAACACTGAGGACTTTTTCCCTGCTCGCTGCCCCCAGTATTCACTTATCACCACTAAGCAAAGAAACAGAAGCAGGAAAAGGAAACCGAGCCCCAATACTGGAAAAAAACAGAGAGCCCACAAACGAGCAAGTGAAGATAGCTAAAACAATAGTCAGGATGGAGCAGAAGGTACATTTCTGAGAAGAACCTGATTAAGTCTTTTAAAGCAAATTTACAACAAAGAACAGCTTCCAGCCCATGCTTTCACAAACCCAAAAGTACTGTAAAAGACTATGGATGTGACTCAACTGTCAAATGCCAACCTTCCTGACTTTGTGTCAACAACAGTGACTTCGCTCTAAGATTTATACTTGCACTGAATGAGCCATCCATGCAAGAGGGCACTTTACTGGTAGAGCAGACCTGTGCTGGCACAGCAGGTTATAGTCACAGTATGTCACACATGAGGCATTGCTGCTCCTTGCCTGCTCTCCACCTGCCCGTTCATTTCCCCTTCCCTTCCCCACAAGAAACATCTTCCCATCTTGTGTCGCCACAGTTCTTCACCCTCTAAATGAGACCTGTGTAAAACATCTTTCTCTAAAGCCTGATAATTTCATAGATTGGTCAGAGGAATCCTGCACTAGGGGAAGTCAGGAAGGGGTAGGAAATTGAGGACAGGCTGGGATAGCATCACTTAGACTAAGACTGGTCCCCTGGTCCCCTTTCCTGTATTTGTTGCCCTGGGCTGGTTTGTTTGCTCCTGATGGGGCACTCCACACCACACCAGGGCAGAGGTCTCCCTCAGACATGCCAACAGAACTCGTACAAGCAGCCCCAGCATCAAGGGAACAGTCTCCTGCTCACAAACTAGTTTTGCACCCACCTTTGCCCACAACACAGGCTCTGCTGAAGGCTTACAGCCTTAATATAAAACTTGCCAATTGTCTAAATGACTCAGCTGTGAACTAACACACGACAAGTCAGATGTAACTACAGAAAGATGAAAGATGATGCCTGGGAAAGGTATCTGGCAGAATTAGCTATGATTTCTCCCAGATGTCTGTTATAACCTCCCTCCCTTCTGGCTTGAGATCTCTCTGAGACGACCCTCAGTTAACCAGCAGCACTAGTCTCCCAAACTGCTTCAGTACCCCACTGGCCGGCAGCTGCAAAACCCAAATGTAACACGGACGGGCAAGTGGCCAAGGCACTCAGCAAAAACCCTGCTTCCCTAAACCAGAAATTTAAATTCACAGGTAAAAGGTCACTTCTCTACCGGTCCCCAGGAAAGCAGCAAGGGCTCCTGGCAGCCCTCCAGTGTTTTAGCGATCTCCTGGCCATGTCAGCAGTCAACATGATTTAGTCACATTGGAAGCTGCGCCGGCCTTTCAAACAAATTAATATAATGAGTGGATTGCATACACACATGCTACACACCACTACATCTGGAAACCAGGCAGGCTCTCTCGGTGCATGGAATTACACACAAACTGCAAAGAAAAGGGGCAATTCGCTCCAGAAAGTTGGAAGCTCCACCAGGGCCATCAAGGATTTCTCACAAGTCAGGAAATGGCCTTTAAAGTCAGCAGGAGAGCTATAAAAAGAAGTAAAGTCCCCACTTTCTCCTTTTTATAAGAAAGAGCAAGCTGATGTCAACAATTTGATCCTTTCTATCTTCACTCTTAATAACTCTGGAGTAATTTTAAAAGGTATCAACAACAGCACAGTTCACTTCTTAAGTCTGTACCATTCACTGCCTTATTATTAAAAAATTGACCCCAAGCCTCTGCCTCTTACAAAAACAGATGGTAAATGCTACTTAATTTTAGCCCTAGTTATTTCTGACTGCAGGGCTGAATCCCACCCCGCAGAAAGCAGCAGCTGTCGTGACGCTAATCACGGGTTCCTGGATACGGTGCTTTCCTTCACATTCAACCAGTGCCCAACTGGCGCCGCAGCGCTGCCTGACCGCAACTTTCACACAATGTACTTTCATCTTGTGACTAAACCCTAACTTGGGAAGCTATTAGACTGGTTTGTCACCCTTGGCTCCATTACAGATGATTTGTTCAAGTGACTTTGTCATCCTCTTAGGTCAGAGCAGCACACAGAAGGGACACATGCAAAGACCATGTAACATGCACTGCATGGGAAGCTCTTTTCCTGCCCCCAATCTCTTACTGCTGCCCAAGTTTCCTTGCTCTTCCCAGAGATAAAATTGCAACCAGCTGCACTTTTTCAAATAGTGACCCACCTGCCAGCAACTCATAAGAGTTCAGATAATCACGCAAAATAGAAAGTCCACATTTAAGACCACTTCTACCCCGTTCAGACCAGTGACATGACCCTCATTCATTCGTATCTCAAGTCAGACGTGGCCACGGGACAAATCCCTCTGATGAAACAGCCAACCCCTGCATAAAAGATCAAGTATCTGCTGGAGCTTTTGCTTCCCACATGAGGTGTCAGAAGCAACAGGTCCCTGGTGAGTGAAGACCCTGTAGTGTCTGTCTCTTAACCTGTTCCAGACCAACAGAGGCAGGATTTCTACCTGACACCTAAAACCTTTCAGCAAAAAGTTGTCTTCAAAATTGTAAGGCTTTCAGGAACATTATTAAAAGAAAAAAAAAAAAAAAGGTATTTTCCAAGAAAAACTGTTGCACTGAAAGGCCTGAAAGACTTAAAACCAGCCCCAAATGTAGTGCATGCTGATACACTGAGACTCTTTGTCTCTCTTCTAGAGACAAACCACACACACAACTCATCAGAGTCTGTTAGTGCATTACTAATCATTTAACATTTACAAAAGGCTTTGAGATTTTTAATAGAGACTGCAGGAGAAAAACAAAGCCTCCATTAATTGTAACAGAGAATTAATAAACCCAGGCAGATCAAAGGCAAAGACTTGATCAAATTCACATAAAGGCACTGTATCAAGGGACTGCATTCAAAGCAGAACTGTGGTAATAAAGGAAATCATTTCTATGCCTCGGTAGGCAGACAAGGCACTCATACAGCTAGGCTCTATCACTTAAAGAAATGGAAAAACTTAAAGCATCAGAAGAGTAAAGCTAAAGGCAATCTCTAGGAAAGGGCTGTGATAATGCTTTTGGTTTCACAGAAACACAGAATGTCAGGGATTGGAAGTGACCTCAAAAGATCATCTAGTCCAATCCCCCTGCCAGAGCAGGAACATCTAGGTAGATGAGGTTACACAGGAATGATGTGTCCAGGCGGGTTCTGAATGTCTCCATTCAGAAGAAGACTCCACAACCCCCCTGGGCAGCCTGTTCCAGTGCTCTGGCACCCTCCAAGTAGAGAAGTTTCTCCTCATATTTAAGTGGAACCTCCAGTGTTTCAGTTTGTATCCATTGCCCCATGTCATATCATTGTTTGTCACCGAGAAGAGCCTGGCTCCATCCTAGTGACACTCACCCTTTACATATTTATAAACATTAATAAGGTCACCCCCCAGTCTCCTCCAAGCTAAGGAGACCCAGCTCCCTCAGCCTTTCCTCATAAGGGAGATGCTCCACTCCCTTCATCATCTTCGTTTCCCTGCGCTGGACTCTCTCCAGCAGTTCCCTGTCCTTCTTGAAATGAAGGGCCCAGAACTGGACACAATATTCCAGATGTTTAGCTGCAAAGAGTACGTCGTGCTTGCTTATATGGATGTGTTAAACTTAACACAGATGAGTGGCCTGTTCTGTGACTGCCAGAACAAAGATCTCCCCTTTATTTTTGCCAGGAGTAAAATATGTATCTAGCACGGCAGCAGTACATTCGACACTTTGGCCACTCAGAAGTATTTATGGGAAGACGAGGCTTTGTTTTGTTTTGTTTATGAGAGTGAAATACCGCTTTTGGGTGTTCTCCCATGAAAATTTTTATCTATCAAGTTTTGTATTCGTCTGATTTAAATTTTGGTCAAAAGAAACGAATTTGCATTTTTGGTGGGTGAGACCTGTGTTGAGATTAACTAACATTAACACTGCTACAGCTGCACACATACCAGCCCTCCTGAACTGAGGAAGGTGCGCTGGGGCAGGAGGGCAGTGGACAGAGAGGCAGCAGCTCGGGAGAGAGCAGCACTTCACAGCCAGTGGCTTTCAGCATCGCCAGCAGTGGCAGCTGAACACCCAATCAAACAAAATCAGACCCTGTAATTGCTAAGCAGCCTGTTACACGGCCCACTTTAATTCAGCGAGAAGGCTGAATCCTGCAAAAAGCAAGCTGCTTCATGTAGAAGCTACATAGTCTTGGTGTACATTATTTTAGTGCTTAGGAAAGCTGGGCAAGGGGTAGATGATTTAGAGATTGTTTTATTTTTGCCTTAGAAATAAAATACACACATAAGGGCCTGAGACCATTTTTCCGTTTATTAACAAGTCTCTGCAAAAGCTAGTGCTTTTTTGCCTTTTTTTTTTTTGTTTCCAGCTTGTAAAAAGCAAGGAACTGTGCAACCAGTTTTCTGTTCCAGCTGTTTGCAGGGTCCTATGAATGCAGCGCTGGCTCTGTCGAGAAGGAAGGATGCTCCTGTCCTCACCCAGCCACTGCCCTGCTGGGCACCCTCACCTTCCTCAGTCAGCCGTGGACAACACAACAGCAGGACTGACACTGCTGACATAACCCAACAGATACAGCCCCCTCCTCTGGTATTAATCTGGCTCTGATAACAACTGACAAAGCCAGAGCTGACTCGCAGCTGCCTGGGCATAAATACAGTGATAAAAGCCAAGATGAGCCCACAGGACCAATGCAGAGCCACCGTATTTAACATTCGGGTCTTCTTTCCAGCAGTTGTACTGATCCCATTCAAGCCTCACAGCTACAAAAGCACCAAGCCAGAATTCAGCTCAGCATTTGGCTCCCCGGCTGTTTTAGTCCATTTCTGCTCAGCTCATTCAACAGGTCTAACACCCACTCAGTAAATACTTAAATAGGAATCCTTCAAAATAGGTTCTGCGAGGCAGAAAAGCAAGATGCAGACTTTGACAAAAGCCTATGGAGAACTACGGAACTAAAAGTCATACTTGGGATACATCATTTTGCTTTAAGTCCCTGTTTCTTGTTTATTTAATTATTGTCCTAAGTCATAGTTATGTAGCTGTCTTTATCAGGCACAGGCAGGCATGCATGCTGTCACCAGAGGGGCACTCCAGACTTTACCTCCACCCCCGGCTGCCACTCATTCCTTCCCCTTTGCTGGCACTAGTGGTTGCAGAAGCCACATTGTGGCACAGACTGGGGATACACTGTGCCTGAAAACTAACCAGATAAGAAAGGAAAAAATATATACTATATATAATAAAAGTGTGGACAAGAATGGTGTTTTAAAGTACTTTAAAGTATTTATAAAATTGCACCTACAAAAGTGAGGTTTTCAAGTACAGAAAAAGCCACCCAGTAGGGTACTGAGCAGACATACTGACCAAGTGATCTAGTCAGCTCTGCCTCAGTCTCCCTGCATTGACCTCACAACAGCAAGCCCATAGCTTTGAAAATTGCACATCTTTTTAAGCACATTTCCTTATGCCTGAAAGGCATAAACTTTTAAGCAGCTCCCAGCAAACAGTTCTGACATTTTGTCCTCCCTGCCCACAACAGAACAACACTCCCCTTCACGCCGATGAGCAAGAAGAGGTCAACAAGCCACATTTGCTACTCATAACATGCTGCAGTGTTCTCGGGATGCTCACTGGCTCTTACAGCTCAGCATCGCTTAGACCCTTTGTGCCTTCTGGGGTCTGGAACCAGCACCAGGCTGGGAGCAGGACCCCACAACTTAACACTGTGTATGTGTTCTCATTCCACAGACGTGAGATTTTTCTCCCGTTTCCTGCCCCTTGCACTAGCTTTTGCACAGATTTTTTAATAAATGGGAAAATGTTTCAGGTAAAGATGGTCCCAGGCCCTCATGTGTGTATCTTATTTCTAAGGTGAAAAATAAACAATCTTTAAAGTATCTATCCCTTACCTAGTGCTCCTAAGCACTAAAATAATACACACCAAAACTATCCAGCTTCAGCACTCCAGGACTGAAGCGAGCATACCTTCGGCACTTGTGTTGTCCTGTTCCTGTAAACAGATGGCTTCAATCCCAGAGTTTTTTGACAGGGAAAAGCCAAGCTGTTGGGTCAAACATCACAGGCAGTAACTGCAGCTTGGAAGCACCCTAAAACAAACTAGGGAAAGCTACACTCCACCCTTCTGCACAAAACTTCTACTTGAAAATGGGGAAAATATACCTTCTCAGCCTTCCCCAGTTACAATTCCATCACAACACAGAAAAGGTCATTTCTTTCCAAGAAGCAACGGTGGAGGATTATGTTCTCCCAAGCACACCATATGAGCACCAGGACAACTTCCACCTGAAAGAAGGATGTGGAGTCAAATCCACCTTATGAGAATGGAGGGAAAGAAAAAGTCTGCTAAGAAGAGCAAAGGACTGAAGGAGACTTCTGGCCTGTATTCAATCCCAGTAGAAAACCTGCAAGGCATTTTAAATTTACTGTCATTAATATTCCATGAAATACTGTATTTTACTACTCAGTGCTTAGTACTCCCCAAGGCTTCTGTGTATTCCTGCAACCAAAGTGGATGGGCACAAGCAGGTAGGGAACAGCACAGTCACAGTCTAGGAACTCAGTTTGAGATCCCCCACAAAGCAGGTTGATTTCTGCAAGGTGCCGAGCACCAAAAAGACTCCTTTATCCAAAAGCAACTCCAGAAACCACCATCGGCTCGCCACTTAAGGTACCCATGTTTGATGGGTCTGGGCAAAGCAAATCACCAAGGGAGAGACAGCAGAAGCTGTCAGAAACAGAAGCTAATAGGACTACTCTCCAAGAGAAATGCCTAGTCCATTCATTCAATTCTTGTCTTCTCCATCATGAAGAAACCAGGGAGAAATCAGCACTTCAGTTTACTGTCTCCTACAAACTTCATTTCTGATCCCACATACAAATACAACTGTGCAAACTTTATCAAGCAGAATGTTTAGCATCAAAAAAATCACTACTACTGCTCATGGTAACATGTTTTATGACTGAGCTGGTTTCCATCCCTCCATCGACTTCTTTCTTCCTTCTCATGGTTTGACACCTCATTTCTAGATAACCAAATGAAACCCCCTTAGTTAATTAACAGTCCAAGCAGTTTTACCTGCTTCAGCTTGCTGCTTTCCCCATATTCTCTGCCCCCCTTTCCAAAGGCATGAAAAGGTTAACAGCCACCACCAAAAGTAGTCTCCTGTGCAAATATGAAAACATTTGATGTTGCTTGTTCTTCTGAACATGGCAAGAGAAGTACAGAGGAACAGACTCACTTCTGAAGGCAGTGATGGCAGGAGAACACAAGAAGTAAAAGAAAGGCACCGTCTTCTCCAGCTGGTAGTACAGACCTCAACAAACAAACTTCACACAAATAGAAAGGACATGACAGCTATGACTTGCAATTCCAAAAAAGCAACTTTTCTGCTGTGCAACATAATTCTACAGGACGAGTAAGCTAAGATAAATGGCCCTGCGAACCACAAAAAGTGCACATGCCCAGTTGCTGGAGTTGCCAAAATGTCACCCAGAAAGACAAGGAAAACCCTGAAAAATACTCATATACAGCAACCACATTTGCAACACACACATTGAGGGTTTTCTAGTAAATATTAGTTTTCAGTTCAACAGAACACAGAACCAATGGAGGGACAGGCAATGCTCCAGACTAGAAACTTTATCCTAAACATTCAACACAGAGTTTTCAGAATACTGTATACTAAGGTCACTCATGTCCAGCTTTTCCTTTCCTTTGTCCTACCTGCAACCAGAGCAGTAAAGCAGTTTATTGAAAATGAGCTGAAATATCTCACTATACAAGCAGATGCTGCAAAATACAAAGAGGTTTTCTCAATTATTTCCAGGCAAGTCATATCTGGAAAATTATTTTACTTGTTGCTTTGAGGATCAGAGGAGCCTGCCAAGACAAGCACTGCAGTGATAAGCACTAGAGACCTCACAGTGAAAGCAAGGCTGGAACTCAGAGCCCACGGTCAGATAAAACTCCATGAGGGGTAGGTACAGTGAAGATAGTGTCTGCCATAAAAGCACTCAGATGTTTAACTCTGCCAGGTTTAAGTAAGAAATAGACACCACCACACCCTAACTGAGCTGCTAAAGACCATGTAGAAAGAGTGGAGCCCAGGCCTCCAATTGGCATTTCAGTCCAGTCTCCCAAATACAGCCCTCACAGGATAACAAAATGCAATCAGCAAACAACAGCCAGCCCAACAACCAAATGAAAACAAGTCCAAAGCACAAGAAAATGTCACATTTTCACCAAGTATCAAAAATACCCGCAGCTGTTATTATTTGTTTACTTAGCACATGAAAGTTTTGCATGATGTGCAGTTCTAGCTTTCTGTGGTCTCTTTTAAAGCCTTTGCACCAACAATACCGGGTCCCAAGAGCCAATAAGGTGGTGTTTCAGTGGGGTAGACATCTTAAAGACTTTCAAGCTCAGCTACTGGCCAGTCTCAAAATAGCTTTCTAACTACACAGAAAAAGCCTCTCCAACTCACCCTCACTAAAGAAGCAGCCAGAACAGCAGCAGCAGCCCACTGGAATCTGTGCTTTCTTCCTCACTAAAAGGTTAGACCAAAAAAAAAAAAAAAAAAGAAAGTTGTCCTCTTACTAGTGTCTTGGTGCAAAACCAGTAAAAGGACCCTGATGAGAAGCACAGCTCCACTGCACACTCTTGTATTCACATGCTCACAAATCATTAATCCACAGACTTTGCACTGTTTAAGAAATGTCCTTACTCTGGTCTTTGTCAGGTCTAAGCTGCAAGAAAGCTGCGTGAGATGACTGGATAATTCAGGGTGGAAAGGACATCAGGAGGTCTCAAGCTGAACCTCCTTCTCAAAGCAGGGTCAACTCGCAGATCAGGCCAGGTTGCTCAGGGCTTTATAGTGTCACATCTTAAAACCTCCAAGAATGAAGGCTGCACAAACTCTCTAGGCATCCTGTCCCACTGCTTCATTGTCCCCAGCAGGCAAAAGTTTCTCCCTTTGTCCAGACTGAACCTCATTCGTTTGAGTTTATACTTGCTGTCTCTCTCCTCTGCTATGCACAACAGTGAAGAACCTGGCTTCATCTTCTCAGTAATCTCATAAGTATCAGCAGACTGCTTATTAAAGATCTGCTGAAGCAGACTCTACTGTAAGCTGAACAACCTCAATGCCCTCAGCTTTCCTCACACGACAAGTGCTCCAGCCACCATTCCGGTGGCCCGCTGCCTGAAGGTGCTCCAGTTTAGCTCTGTCTTTCCTGTATTGAGGAGCCCATAAATGGACACAGTGCATCAGCTGGAATCTAAGGAGTGCAGAGTAGAGGGGGATAATCACTTTGCTCTATCTACTGGCTGTACTTCTGTGAACACAGCCTGCGATATTGTTGGTCTTCACAGCAATGGCACACTGCTGGCCCATGGTCAGCTCGATGCCCACCAGGGCCTTCCCAGCAGAGCTGCCACCAGGCAGGCACTGCCCAGCCAGCATCACTGCAGGGGACTCATCTTTTCTGAGTGCAGGACTTTTCTCTTGCTCTTGTTGGATTTCAGAAGGTTCCTGTCAGCCCACTTCTCCTGTCTGTCTGCCTCTCCCTGAACAGCAGCCCTGCCCTCAAGTGTATCAGCTGGTCACCCTGCCTGGTGTCATCTGTCAGCTATACAAGCATACACCCCATCACCTCCTCCAGGCCACTGAAGATATTAAACAGGACACG
Source organism: Patagioenas fasciata (assembly GCF_037038585.1). NCBI lineage: Eukaryota > Metazoa > Chordata > Aves > Columbiformes > Columbidae > Patagioenas > Patagioenas fasciata. The sequence goes on along the minus strand of NC_092520.1, from coordinate 141,438,036 downwards.
TTCCAGGACAGACCACAAGACACGACATAGGGGCAGTGCCACAGGCAGACATGAGGATCTTCTTCTAGCTTTTCTTGCAAGGGGATAGGTTACTCTGTTTTTATTCTTTTAGTATTAAGAGATACAAAATCTTTCACACTCCCAATACAGCTCCACAAAATCACCTGGCCTACTGTGCCGCAACACACCAAATTACTCAGCCTCCCTGGAACAACAGTGCTCATCTCCTGTTCATTCAGTACAAAAGCGGAATTCCCCAGCTCAGTTTCAAGGTAGTTGTGTTTGCATTCTCAGAGAAACCTCCTACCAATCACTGTATCAACAACACGTTTGTTTAGCGAATGAAGAAACCCAGTGAGGATGCCTCCTACCAAGACTCTGGGCCATACAGCATCTGCATGTAATGCCATTCATGGGAAGAAAAGTCACTCACTAAAAATTATAATTTGTTTTACCAGTTTGTCCACAGAAAAGAAAACCACAGGTGTTGCCCACTGGTTAAAGAGCTGACAGAGAAAGGCTTTTTACCAGGTGTTGAACTAGCCTGGCAAATGTTGGTACATGTGATCTGTTTGTTAACATGTAAATTACAGAAATTAAGAGTTCAGAAATATACAGTTGGAAAGACAGTATAAAGCAAACAAACACCTTCAATGTCAAAGTCATGGCTTGGTCAAGCATAGTTCCCTAGCCTTCTTCTTGCCCTTACTACTGATGTCAGCAGAGCAACAGCCACCATAGTTTAGTTTTTTTAAACTAAATGATATGAAGCCAAATGATACTGAGGATCCAAGGTGATGATTGAACTACGGCCCCTCACTGTGTTAATTCAGCTACAGCTGCAGTGCTGCAGTAAAAGTAGGCATTTTCAAGACAGCAGTCTAATTAAGCACGTCATGTGTGGTCCAGAGGGAAACTATTAGTCTGAATCTGTGTGAGCAGCCAGAGAAGAACCTCTCGAGCACCCAGTTATCTCAGACATGCCATGGAAACAAATATATACCTTTCGCCTTCAACCATACAGCAGAGGGTAGATTCCAACACCAGTCCCTCTCCCCTGTCAGAGAAATGCTGCTTCAAAGGACCTGCAAAGGTCCAGCTTGAAGCTGGACAACTGTCATATTAGATGAGGTCAGTCATGACTGCTTCTCCCCTTCCACATGCAAAAACATCCCCATCAGTTTGTGTGTCACACAGCATCAGGTCTGCTACAGAGGCAGCAGATCTGCTTTGCTCCTGGCTCTGCAGGACCATTGGGAGCACAACATCCTGCCCCAAATTAAAGTCTAGTTTCCCAGTGACAGGTCTCCATTACACATGCTTATTTAATTACTTATTATAATTAGAGAGTTAAGATGCCTGTCGGACCAAATTCAGCACAGATCCAAGATATATCTATAGTGTTAGCATTCTTACATCCTGCCTGATTTTCCAACAGAACCAATTCACTGTAACAATACTGAGAGCCATATACAGGGAAGAAGGCAAACAGTAATCCCAAGGGACAATTTTCTAACCCTACTCCTGAGGAGGAATATTAAGCAGAAGATGCAAGCCTGGATGCTCTGGTACTTTCTCCTATTCTACCATTTCTGAAGAAAATTCTGTCGATTCTCTAAAGCCTCTAAATCCATCTGCTGGACTAGGAAAGCCACAGAGCAAACACTATTCTATTTTAAAATGACAGGAGTGTCTGCATCTGTTTAATAACATACGTGCATACATCTGCCAAGCAGACCTAGTGGAAAGACACTTTCTGAGGGTTACACATTCTTCGATTTAAAGACAGCAAAAAAGACACTCTGCCTCTCTACAGACATCACAATAGCTTTCCTCCTCATCCAGCTCTCACAGTCTCCTTCCTTACTTCAGATAAATTGTGTATGCAACCATCTCAGCTAATTAAAAATTAGCAATAAGGCCATATGGCAGTTATAATGGAAAATACACTATTTCTTTTCACAGTGAATTTCATTATGGTTCAACCACACAATGAAAGAAGTACTAAAGGAGGAACTAGAATTCAGGAGCCAGAACAGCTTGCTTATTTTATAACCAAAATGCAGCATACATTGAAAAGAGATTTTATAAGAGTTTATAAATGGTTGCCAGACAGGTCTCAGGGATCATAAAGAAGCCTTTTTTAACTTGGAGAAACAATCACTGAGAGGTAAAACAGAATTCCCAAAGATCCTGTTGCTCACCACTAGCAAAGCCAAAACCAGAATCCTGTCCCATGGCCTCCCCTCTCAGCCTAAGGGCTCTGGAGAGAGGTCTGCAGCGGGTGCACAGAAACAAATTGTGCGTACAGGATTCATAATTAGAAGTTTTGTGCGGATATATGTTCTTCCATGAGGAAGTGAGAGTGATTTAAGGGCCCGAAGAGTACGTGGTCACTGCTCTAGGCCAGCAGACACTGCCAGGTGTGCATGTTCTCTCCACATCTGGTTTTCAAGCTAAGACTTAACCAGATTCAAGTCGCAAAACCCTGAAACCACATATGTTAGCCATAATACTTTTCCCAGCTAAACTAGACATACACAACAGAAGTAACAAATTTCTGGTTGCAGCTTTCTACTTGGACAACAGAAGAATCCAAATTAGGAAATCTACACCTAAGCAGGCTGGATATGCTTCACCCTGGAGAGATCACTTGGCCGCTGACCCACTAGTTGTGCAACACAGAGGTTTCTGTTCCCAAAATCCCTCCATGCTCAGCCCACTCCCAAAGAAAACTGGGGATCAGTGCCACTCACGTGGGAACTGCTGAATTAGAACCCCTGCACACAGCGATGATGGGGACAGCGTGCACCACCGCTGAGCAGCCTGTCCTGCAGCAGAAGTCCCAAGATACAGCCCTCCTCCTGAGAGCAGCCTGGAAGAGACCCCTGAAAATCAGGGCTCTCCCACTGCTCACCTTGCCCCTCCTTCCCTTCTGCTTCCCTCTTCCTCAGCACAGCACATGCCTCCTTCCCGTAGCCCTGGGAAAGAAGTGCTGATGGAGCCCATGACAACAATCAAGAGGCAGGTACACCGCAGCCGCCGGGACTGCACGTAAAGCAAGGGCCAGTCCGCGTATGTCATACACGCCCCAGGGGAAAACCTGCCAAAGTGCATACTTTGCAAGTTACAGTAAACAATACTGACAACTGCATCAGATGATCTTGCTGTGCCCTGAGGAAAAAAAAAAACCAAAGCGACAACATAAAACATGTTTCACAGATCAGGCAGAGGACGTATGAGGGAAGAGACAAGTTCAGTTTTTGGCCCCTCACTACGAGAAGGACACTGAGGAACTAGAGAGTTCAGAGAAGGGCAATGAAGCTGGTAAGGGGTCTTGAGCACAAGTCTGATGAGGAGCGGCTGAGGGAACTGGGGTTGTTTAGCCCAGAGAAAAGGAGGCTGAGGGGAGACCTTATCACTGTTTACGACTCCCTGAAAGGAGGTTGTAGCACGGAGGGTGTTGGGCTCTTCTCCCAAGTAGCAAGTGATAGGACAAGAGGAAATGGCCTCAAATTGCACCAGGGGAGGTTTAGATTGGATATTAGGAAAATTTATTCACAGAAGCGGTTGTGAGGCACTGGAACAGGCTGCCCAGAGAAGTGGCGGAGTCACCATCCCTGGAGGTGTTCAAAAGACACGTAGATGAGGCTCTTAGGGACATGTTTTAGTGCCAGTGCTAGGTTAATTGTTGGACCTTATGATCTTAAGGCTCTCTTCCAACCAAAATGATTCTATTATTCTATGAACTACCAAAGTCACCATGCAGAAGAGCTCAATCAGAGGGCTGTGCAGAGTAAGGCATGTGGACACCAGGACAGATAACCAGAATAGAGCCTGTGCCATCAGTCAAGTCCGGAAACTGGCACAGGTCAGATCCTTCCCTGGAGCCACCTGGTTGCCTTCCAAGTTGCTCACTTTTGCAAGAAATACCCAGATCCCATTAGTTCAAGAAACCTGAGGGTTTGCTGAAGTCACAATTGCTATAACAAGCACAGGTCAGCACAACGAAAATCCTTCAGGAAACAGGCCTCCCCTTCCTCCCTCCTTGCTGGCCTTCAGGTCTCCTGAAATTACTGTGAGGAGTTAGTCTGATGCTGCAATGAAGACCCTGCCCCACTGCCATAAGAACATGGACAGGTGGAAAATGCTGAAAACAGAACAAGACTCCAGGGTTAGGGAGGCAAGCACAGAGCCTCCTTCCATCATCAGCAGCAAGGGTGACAAGGATCACAAACAGATGATGTTACAGCAGAAGCAGAAAGCTCCTCCCGCTTATGATACATGTGAGTGTTTCTGTACAGTCCTGTGTTCCTATTAAGACACCATGTCTCAGGAACCCTGACACAGGCGCATATTTGCAGGCCAAGATTTCTAGTGGTGCTCAAGAGATTTACTTGTACACTTGACTCCCTTTGAAAACTAACAGCAATCTGGCATCTAAATCCCTCACTATAAGCTTTGAAGTATCAGCTACATGGACAGTTCTACTGCTACAAACTCTCCTCAGTTGTGCCCATGACACTTGGATGCATAAGGTACAGACATTAAACTTACTTCCCAGTTGAACAGCAAAGCTGTAACTGCTGAAACACCAATTCCTGCAACCAGCAGACTCTATATCGAGCTGGTCTTGCCACAGACCACATAACCCTGGATCCCTTAGCGACAAGTTGTTCTAACATGCTTTCACAATGGAAAGAGCTTGCCAGCTAATCACCCAAATCTCCTAACAGCAAAGTATGATCTAAAGCCCAAAGCTATGCATCGGAAAACTCCATCATCTCCATGCATTTTTTGATCAGCTGGCCTGTAGCAGCTCTTAAAGCACATAAAAAGATGTTTAGCACTCTCATGCATAATTACACTAAATCTTCTGGACTGCTGTATTGGTGAAGTACAAATCAGTACGATGCATTTATATTTATAAAGACCTTAGATATTATAACTCAAAAATAAAAACACAAGTATTTAAGTCAGTATGATACAATCTATTGCAAAATGCAGCCTGATCTCCCTCCACAGATCCACCAGTGGGACCAAGAATCTCCCTTTCACACGGTCCAGCAGAGAACACCTGTACAGGCCTTGTATGGAGTCATGACGTTGCAGCTCCCCACATTCATATCAGATCCACGTGCAGCCCTCCACACGTCAAAGTCTCACAGGGCTCACCCACACACTCCTCAAAACAAAGGGCCAGGTCTCTCACAAGACATCAGTATTTAAATAAATCCTCTAGAAGAAACAAAAATAAACAGGTATCACTGAATAAGTGCCTGTAACTAATGGTAGACTCATTTATAAGGAGAAAAGGGAGTCCCTTTCCAAATCTTTGCATTAGTACTTTTAAGCAAATCTAAAATCGGGTCTTTGAAAATTGAAAGTGTTCATAACCACCATGCTAAGATTTTACAATGCAACATAACAACATTCTTACAATGAATCTTACATTAACGACTGCAACTCTGAAAATAAAACAACTCTAAAATGTCTGTTTTTCTTAAATAAAAGCAAGTCACTTTTTTCAATCCACTACCGAAGAGCTACAGAGCTATTTCACATATCTTGCTGCATCCTGTCTGGAAGAAAACTTTCAGCTGTAATTCAAAACTCTATTGTCTCACCGAGAGACCATGCCTAAAGCTGCGTTGGGTGAACCATTCTAACCCAGCTGTAGTTACAGGAGAAAAACATGGGGTTTACAACATGATTAAAAGGGTGATTCCTGTGCATGTAAAGTTCATTTCAGCTGAGACACTGGTACAAACTATATCCACAGCAAAGCTTTTGCCAGAATAGAACAGTGTCAGAACCCAAACTGGCACTGCTCTAGCAAGAAAAGACTGAAAGCAGACCTGGTCAGTGGTACGCCTGAGCCCCACAGGAGAAACTCAGCAATTAGGCTACTCAAGTTCCAACTGGAAATTTATATCTCTCTGTGTTTAATTTACTAGTAGAAAGGATAATAAATTGAACCTGAACTTGCACATGTCTGCACACAGTCTATGGATTTATGCATGTCTAGAACAGTGTATAGCTTCAATACAATTATATGCAAATTCCTTTCTTAAAAAGCAAGTAATTCTGCTTAACCAGAACCCATCCCATCTTCTGTTTGGATATTTCAGCAGCAGTAGCCCATTATGATGCACAAACACACTTCCCCAGGCAACTATCCTCTCAGGCTGCAGCAAACACGCTTCTTTGAACCAGGACAACAGATCAGACCCTGAATACTTTGGATTTGTCTCATCATCTAACTAAGAATTCACTGCCACATACTATGAGCAAGGCAAGTAAGTTAAGATGGAAGTGTGCTCCAGCACCAGTATACTGAAAGGAAGAGCCTTAAAAAAATAAATCAAGTGTCACGTCAGGAGATAGTAAGAAGCAACCAGTTGAAGTTTATCTCAGACCGCACCTCAAGGAACTGCAAGAGGCAGATTTGCTCACGAAGCTTCCTGTTGGGTGAGAAATGCCACAAGGCTGACCTGCACCCTGCAGGCTACCTGGCACTTCACCGCTACACCAAAACGCGGACATGCCTCAGGACAAACACAGGAACGCAGGCACCGCATCAGTAGCACACCTGACCTGTCCTGACCTTTCTAGGCATCAGGTGAATGCCCAAGTCCCACTTCTTCCACAACAGAGGGGTCAGAGCAATTACGCCACCGGTATCAGTTCATTAAGTAGGATATATGGGCACAGTGAGAACGAAACAAAATCTTCAATGGCCAAGAATAGTTGTGACTGGGACAAATCCTGGCCATGAATAATACCAGCAACATGGCTGCCACTTGCAAGGTGCATGAAGATTGAATTAAGCGTGTCTTACAGCTTAACATCTTTTTAGGACCTATTGAACAGGCATCTTCCAGCATCATTTTGTAGTTAAATACATTTGTCAGCAGTCCCAAGCAGCCACCAGGCAGCGGCCAAAGCAAAGATACAGCACACTCAGACAGAGACATTACATTTTTTGCAGCCTGTTTACACAGATAGACTTCTGGGGACTGTATAATAGACAGCGTTAAAAAGATATTTTAACTATTTTCAGTATACTATGTTCAAATGAAAGATGAAATACATTTTCTAAGCAAGTCCAATTCTCCTATCCTGTTGTGTTCAAGGGGATGCCTTAGAGATTTGAGATGTGCTCATCAACATAAAGGCAATGAAGTGGAGCTGGTTTTGAACCTGTTCCCTCCAGAGAGCAATAATCTGCACAGGCAGTCCCATCAGTTTCAAAGGAATGATACAGAGACTGTTTCCTCCAATTTAATTCTGCTGTTGAGCTTATTTCCTCATGTTCTTCCCTCCAGAAAACCAAAGTGGATCAGGCAGTATGAGCAGCCCAACTTAAACAATTTTGAAATAGGCTTTAGCATATATAGTGCTGTGGGAAATGCACAGATTGTGCAGCGCCTTTGACTAAGGATCACAGCACCAGAGAGGATTCGGGACATACAGTTTCCTTCCCTGGCTTTGCCACTGGCTTGCCAGATGACTTTGAAGAAACCACTTCGCTTCCTCACCCTCCAGTTTTTCTCCCTGTGGAAGAGAAGCAGCAAGTGCCACCTTTCTCTGGGAGAAAAACCTTGCCACTAAGATATTGACCAAACTGGCATGTCCGCAGGCAAACACAACAGCAAACTTCTCACAGCCATGCCATCTCACTGTTATGCTGAGCCACAGACCCCAAGAAAAATACTTAAATCTCCCTTGATATGCATAAAACCTTCATATTATTCAGCTGCTGTTGCAATAATTCTGCCCTCTGTAGAAGTGTCATCTCCCGCCTTCTTCCCACATCCCTCCAACTCCTTGACTTCATCAGAAACAATAAATTGCTCTTTTCTGGAGCGGTTGGCTTACCCCTGTGCACACCCTCAATCGTGTCACTGGGAAACAACACTAAGCAAGCAAGTCTGTTGTATTTTTCTCACTTGACTCCTCCATACAGGCTATATATATGCATACAAATACATAGACAGAACAATAGGAGGTTTATTTAGCCAAACACCTGTTGCCTGGATCTTTCATACAGCCTGTTAGGAGGAAAAGCAAGCAAAGCTTTGCAAATGGGCAAGTAGCAAAGCCTGCAGCAAACCCCCTCCTTTATTTTGGTACAAAGACACCACCTGACTGACAGGAAAGGGGAGAATTTTTTTTAAAGTTCCTTCTACAGATGGAGATGAAACACAGCACTATCTGAAACCGTATCTTTTACAGGGTCTGAAAGGAAGATAAGGGGTCATTTAGCTTACAAACTGTATCCTGCTATGGGCCCTGCCAACACCCCAATAGCTTCCTAAGTTATTTAAATCAGATTTTGGAGGTCCTGAACTGATGTGCTCAAGTTTAGTAACCACATTACAGATGTGGCACGTCCTGAACGCCCAAGATGCAACAAAGACAGAATCTTGTTGAAGACATCTCTGCTTAATGCAGCAGGTTGGACTAGATTACCTTTGAAGGTCCCTTCCAAGCCAAACTGTTCTATGATTCTATGTCACAGTAACATCAGGCAAACTTAGATTTTTGCAGATTTCCACACAGCCTAATGTGGGGGCAGTGGGTATAAACTAAGGGGTTGCATGAGCACTGGAACAAACACATCCCACTTTTCTGAAGATGTGTCATGACTGACTGTAACATTTAAGAACACAGTGCTCTTCCCGTAGACACATCCTTTCTCCAGCTGCTTCCCTCCCAGCTGGGCTCCCTGCTAGCACTTAAGGGTTGAGTTCATTTGCAGGTTTTCCTGCGGTGGGACTCCACGGAGATCTTCCTATACTGACATTGTTCACCCACATCAACATAATCTGCAGTCATTCGATAATCCTTAAAATGGGTAGTTTTCTCTCAGGGGAATATTTAGCCAAATTATGGGTTAAAACTGTTTCTGGGAAGGAAGAGGAAGGGAGGAGCCAAAACAGACAGAGAGATCACCCACCCCTTACTTCCATAGGAAACCAGGGTAAAAACAGCTCCCCCATGAACCACGGTGGCTGCTGCTTCTTTTCAGTCAGAGCTGCCTAATAAGTCAGTTCAGCCATAAAAATTCAGAAACATAAGCTGTTATGGTGTAAAGCAGAGGTTCACAGTAGAAATGTAAAGGCTTCCTCAAACAGTGAAGCAACTTAGGGAATATGACTTAAAACATTGAAGAACTTGACCTGAAATCTTAACCCTGCCTCACCCATCGGCACTCACTTGCAAAGCGCTATGGCACGCCATACTGCTAAAGCAAAAGCAGCAGCAAAGCTGTTGACGTGCTATGGTAAATACTTCGAATACTGCCGTAGTGACTATCACCAGCGTACCTAGGAACCTTATTTATCCTTTCGTCACAAAGCAATGCTATGAGCTTGCGCTGGCCGCCTTGATAAGCCTAATGAACACTCCTCTCCCAACATAGCTTCTCTAAAAATAGGTTGCAGCATGTTATAAAGCAGTTAGCCAAAAAAATATTTAAATGTAGTTGCTTGTGGGTTTGTAGCCACACATTATCTTTATTTATGACATGGCTGTCACCAATGATTAGAAAAAGAAAACTGCGTAAGTAACCAAGAAAACTTTTTCAGTGTCAATATAAGGATCTCTGTGCTGCATGCCTTGTAAGTTGTGCACAAAGACAAAAAGGATTAATATAAATGGATTACAATTCTTTATATGAATACAGCTGAGATGGTGATAGCAGGCCTACATTTACACTATGATACAAAAGACAGGCAGTGAAAGCAAGAAGTTACGTATGAAGAGCCCTCTGGCTTGCTTACTTTTCATGCTGTTAGAGGCAGAGGAGACAAGAATGATTTTTTTTTATTGTGGCAAGTCTGCAGCCAGAATTTTCATTTGCTATCACGGTCAGCGGTTGTTGGAGAGGACAGTGTTCACTCTGGGAAGATCACTCTGACCTCTGCTGGTCCCCTCTGAAAAAAACAGCAGAAACTGCCTGAAGGGAGGGAGGCAGGGAATCCCCCAAGGGCAGAGCCATTCCAGAGCACCCAAGAAAAGTTGACTATGGCTCCTATATGGTCTGTCAATTCATTGAAGGAACGCCACTCAAGCTTCCAATTAACTTCTTCTTCAACGCACATATAAAGATTTAGATTCTAGCCCTGAAATGTGCCCCAGCAGCTGCCCAGGTCCTACCACAAGCCACGGAACGGCCTCTCTCCCCCTGGTGCGGACCTCACCCCACCACCTGGTCGCTGCTTAGCCTGGGGCCCCCCCTCCAGTTTCACAGACGTGGTCTGGAGAGCCTGCACTTGAGAGCTGTCCCACTTGATAAAGTGCAACATGTGCCTTCTTCAGGTCTTAAAACTTCGAACCAAAGAAAACTTAACAGGGTAATAAGCTGTTTCCCCTGACAAGGAAGGGCCTCAGCCGCCTGCAGCCCCACAGCACGGTGTATAGGCACATCACACCCAACACTCCTCTCTTGCAGACTGTCCTTTCTCTCTTCACATTTTCAGGCCCAAATTAAAAGCCGAGTCACATGTTTCAGTTTCCTCCCCATCCCGCTGACAGAAGCATGACCATCATGCTTTACATTACCACAGCGGTGGTTCCCCACTAAGTACTGAGGGCAGTAACCGCAACAGGCCCTTCCATCACCACAAGGAGCTGTGGCCACAACAGTAGGCAAGTAACAGGCAAACTCAGCAAAATGACTGGGTGGCCCCAGCCAAAAGCAGTTGTCTCACAAACATCATCTAGTGGTATCGAAATTTGTCATTTTAAGATGGGTCACTGCCAACCTGCTTAAGCTTAGAAGTCACCTTTTAATTCAATACACTCTTGAAGAGTGAGTAGTCCATCCCTGCTGGAGTTTTCTCCATCATCTTCCTTCAGAAGCAAATGAGATCATCGGGAAGACACAAATGCTTCTGCTGCTCCTCAGCAGAACCATGTTGGAGAAACTTGATTAAAAATAGATAATAAAGGAAATGCCAGTAAGCCACACCAGAACAGCCAGGAGAAGGAAAAGGAAGTAATTTCCTTGAGCCAGGTTTTGAGGCCAAATATTTTATTTTTAAATATTAAAAAGCTGCCTTCTAAATGTTGCTGGGAATTAATAGACTCAATATGGGTAAAACATGTGCTGGCTCCACAGCCAGATGAAAGGAGACTGAAGCTCGCATTACGTCCCTACCCTACGCCCATCAGACACTAGAACAAAACCAAGGCCAGAAAGTCGAAATTGCCTTGAAGCATAAGACAAGGACACCCCATTTTCCTGCCAGCAAACAGCAGCAGTTTGTGGATAACGTGGAGGAAGAGTTTCTCCACAGATGCTAGTATTTGGTCAGTCAAAGAAGCAGAGAACGACAGAGTATGTCATCCCAGGAGGAGACAACACTCAGGAGAAAGGTACACTTTGTGTATACAGGGCTGGACCGTCTTTATCAAGTCTAGCGGCAGGACACAGTCCCCTTATCTACAACAACAACAAAAAAGTCCCTTTGCCTGAGAGTAAACAGTGCTGTCTCTGCACAGCAGATGACTGTGAGAACACCTCGCACGCGTTGCCCACAAGAGCAGGCAGCACCGGGGGGGCAGTGCCCAAGGCAGATCTGGGCCAAGGCACCTGCCCCACACAGCAGCAGGGGTGGGTGCATGAAGGAGGATGAGACACCCCAATGCAGATGCTGGTCCACTGTGCTCAGGCTGAGAAAGCTTCTCCAGCCTCCCAGCTCTGAAGAAGGGGCTAACACCTCCCTCCCCAGCTGGTGCCAGCGGTGACAACCCAAATGAACACGGTATACCCGGTATAAGTGTAGCCATGTCAGATCCTGGTGCTCACAGGCTAGGTAGTTTTGCTGAGGATATTTGGTTATGAAAAATGCTCTGGGCAAAGTATCTACACCAACATGAAGCCGATGAATGAAGTGGCCCTGGAATGAAACACGGGTGGATTTAATCATTCCCTTGTGATTTCCCCAACTCTCAGACTGAAAAAAAAACGACACCCACAGTCTCCTTGATCACCATAAGTTTATTTCACATTGGGTATGGGGGTTCCCTTCCCAGCAGCGGGCAGATGTACGAGAAGGGGAACCGGGAGCCGGCAGTGCCCGCGGCCAAGCCCGCAGCGGCCCTGGGGCGCGCCCGATGAATGGCCACCCCGTACCGGCGTGTGGCGGCGGCACCTCCCGGGCACCGGGACCTCCCTGCAGCTCCCCCGCGGCCAAGCACCCCCTCCAGCACCCACTCGCGGCGCCTGGGGCCCTGCAGGGCGCACGGAACGCCCACCCACAGCCCCCCTGCCCGGTCCAGCCGGGGTGGGCGAGGCCCCCGTGCCCCACCGCCCCGGGGGCAGACAGCAGGCACGCCACCCCCCCTGCGGCCCCCTCCCCAGTCGCGGGGGCTGGCGAACAAAGGGGGTTTCTGCCCGCAGGCTGCCCCGCGGGCTTCCCGCGGAGGGACGGGACGGGACAGGACAGGACGGGGGAGCCGCTGCAAGTCACGCCGGTCGGATGCGCTTTCCTGCCTCCCTTCCGCGCGGGCGAACTCACCCTCCTTGGCTTTCTTCTTCCTCGCCAGGGTCCCGCCTAGCTTGCCCAGGAACGACTCGTCTTTCTTCATCCTGTGGGGCCGCAGCGTCGGGGATCGGACGGGCGCGGCGGACATGGGCTTTGCCGGGGGGTCACCGGGGGGAGGCTGCCCGATCCCTGCTCTGCCCTGCCCGGCGGCTGGAGCGGCTCGCCGAGCCCAACAAAGCCCGGCAGCGGGTGAATAGACCGAACTCGCGACCGAGCGGGGAGAGCCGGCAGCGGGAGGCGGGGGGTGTGCGAGCCGGAGCCGCACGGAGGGCAGGGGGCGGGCTGGGAGCCGCTGCCGGCGGCCACAGCGCCCTGCCACGGCCTGGAAGTCCGCGGGAGGCGGGGGCGGGCCGGCGGCGCCATCCCCCGCCCGCCGAGGGGCTGCGGGGCGGAACCCGCCCGGGGTAGCCGCCCGAGGCCAAGCCGGGGCCCAGGAGCAGCTGCCCGGCCACAGTTGTACGAGAAGGTGTCACCTGCGGAGAGACGTGCAGTTCCTTCTCGGCTGCGACCGATGAGGAAAGGGGGCGGAGGGGCCGCAGCTGTGTGAGCACGGAGCCCACCGCGGGGGGGTGGACCCACGAGGGTGGAAAAAGTGGGTAAAAAATATTGCAGAAAAGCAAAGCGCTGAGTCCCAGCACGGTCAGAGCAGAGGACAAACTTGATGGCAAACTGGACGTGTGTGGTTTGTCAAGTCTCTGCTTAGCACTTGCTGCAATACATTGATATTTGCTTCCTGATTTTACAGCCAAGCACCTTTTCTGTCAGAATGGGCCGCCCCGTCCTTCTGGTACTGTTGGGTTCGGCAAGTCCCTTGCAGCAAGGTTGAGGAGAAGGGGACCAGAGGCTCCATGTTTGCCAAGCTAATGCATACTGAAGCTCGAAGGCACCTCCGAGAGGTAAGCCGCCAACTCCCAGGTCTTAAGCACAGCTGCCACCATAAGCGAGGTGTGTATGAACACAAAATCAACTCAAACCAGAAAGTTGGTTTTGATCCCACAGAGCGAATTTCTTATTACTTATCATTTTACAGCACCTGGGAGTGTGATAAGGCACTTGGGGAATACGCTTTAAAAACAGATCCTGGAGAGTTTATAGCGTTAAGCTCTGACCCTGCAAAGTCTTACACACATACCTAACTTGAAGCCCCTGAGGTGGTCCCATTAGCTTTAATGAGACTATTGGGGACTTGAAGTTATTCACATGCCTTTGGCCGTGCTTCTGCGAGTGGTTCCTGTCAGCAGCCCTTGCCCCAACAAAGAACCGCGTTTAGATCAACACCACTTGGCACAGGATCCGAACACCACGCTTACAGGACAGATTTTAATGCTTGACCTGACGCAGAAGTAACACCACAAAACACATCCAGAGCATAAGACAGCAGCAGAGACATATCCTTCTCTGAGTGTGTAGTTTCACTTGAGATCTAACCAGAGCTAATCCTTTCTGTCATGAAGACCTATTCTTGTCCCCTCACTTCCAGCTGCTTGTTGCTTTTCTACAAGCACTTAGGTAACCAATAATAAAAAAAAATTAAAAAAAAAAAATCACCTTGCCCAGTTTTTTGGTGTGACTGAGCATAAAATCACCCAAGTGCAAGTGCCCGCAGAAGTGGTGGGAACATATGACTGGGGCTGGGAAGGCCCTTTCAAATGGCAGCACAGGCTTCTATGAACTAAAGATTATCAATAACTTGTAGCCAGATATATGATGGAATGATGACTTATTCTGAGTAGACGTTAATTCTTTGGAGATCCAATTGTGAATATTTTCCAGAGTGAATACGAACTTCTCAAAAATTGTATTTTATTTTACATTTTTAATGATAGTGCTTTCAGAGGAAGGTGTCAAACCGGACTGACACATTTTAATCCAGCTTTGCAATTACAAAGAGAGTACTAAAGAACAGGAGGGATGTTGCTGCTGTCAGTGGCCAAACAGCAGACAGGGGAAGTTCAAATGCTTTTTAAGAAGAACTATGCGTTTCAGGAGTGGGCAGTGCAGCCCACCTGTCAAGGCACGGCAGGGAGCTTTGATCAAGGGCCTTGAACTCATCCTGCAGTCACAGGCCCAAGGGACTCACTGCACCCAGCAGCTATCCCACCATGTCTGCTGAGAATATGATACTACTCAAAACAGGACAGAGCTGCCCTTGACTGCAAGGAAGGAAACGCTGCACAACACTCAACATTTAATGAAAATGGCTTTTCCTTGCATGAGACGGAAACTGTGGATAATTCTTCAGAGCACAAACCCAAAACAGGAGGGTGTTTGAACAGGAATGTGGCTTTTTTGTCCAAAGAGGAACATGGTGCAGAATACAGTTTGATTTTGCCTTAAAGAGAGAGACTGAGAGTTTTGCGTTTCTCTCATAACTTCAGTTAACATAATATTGAGTAGTTTCTAAATATAGAGATACTGTTAATTTACCTGTGTTGCATTTAAAAATCTGTATATTTTTGTATAAAATATGTAAATTCCTGTATAAAAATACTTTGTTTTTCCCCATTGAAAGCAGTACTTAACCCAGTATCTAATGAAAGATTCAAGAAAACAATGCTTGCTCATGTATTTCTCTATTTGGTTTTCTTTCTGCATTTGAACCATTGGTTTGTCTAACAGGCTCTGCTCCTGCTGTTCTGTTTTGCAAATCCACAGGAGAGTGGTGAACAGACAAATACTGTTTCAAAACACAGAACTGAGGGGTAGTCAGTCACAGGTTTGGAGGAGGACCTGCAGCTGTTTTTAATATTCACCTTTAATGGACTAGATGTCAAGTTTGTAATGTTCCTCTGCTGAAGCTGCCTACTGCTCCAGCACAGTGAGGTCTGAAGTCACCCGCAGCACTGCTGTGCATCACTGGCAAAAGCAACAAAGAAATGGGAGTGTTGTTTCTGTGTCTCAGAAGTCCTGCATTGATGGGAGCTCAGATCAGGATTTCTCATCAGATTAATGAGCAGCATTGCCATGTCCATCATCTCCTCCAACCCCATACTACCATTACGTTATGTGTTACCACATCATTTAAATATCTCACAAAATAATATGTACTGTGGATTTTAACAGAATGGTCACTCCCACTGGCTGTGCAAGCGGTTCCTACAAGCCATGTTTTTTGTGGTCTGCTCCACCAGCCAGGGTGCCAAGTGATGATCCTGCCCTGCTGACCTTCTCCATTCAGGAGCCCCGAGAACACTGTCTTATTCTACATCATCCCAGCTCCATGTTCCTGTGTATTGGCCACAATAATATTCTTCTCATGTGCTCACTTCTTCCCTAACCAGCACAGATTTTCTTTAAAGGTTACTGCTGCACCAGGACACGCATGTTTTGCTTTGTTGCAGAAACGTTTGCCTTAGCTCATAGATATCACTGCCTTTAAAGAGCAGTGAACTTTATGCTGTGCTGATTTTGGAGGGTGCAGTAAACCTAAAACCTTCACTCTTAATTAGATAGCCTACTGTCCCAGCTTTAATCAAATAACCTCCTCCCTGCAAATACTGGATCTTAATACCTCACAGCAAAATAAGCCTGCCCTGTGTTTGTCCATAAAGGCAATGATGATGATTACTTGTTATTGAAACTGCTTCTTTGGAAGAAGAATTCTATTTCCTGAAACAACAATGTGCAAAAGCTTTTAGACTGTGAGAACTTACTGAGGCTGGGATCAATACCAGTTACAAATCCGCCTCTCACTTAAATGATTTTGAGCTTTCAGGCTATACCTAATTAATGTTTTATGTTGATTTCCTGCACAGGAGAGGGTTCTTCCATGTGCTCTTGCTGGTGGAAAAAATGGATTAGCATACCAAAAATGTTAGCTATTCTACTTTATTCAAATACCTACACTTTAACTATTACACATTTTTCTAGTGAATATTTAATAGAATCGTATAATTGTTTTGGTTGAAAGAGGCCTTTAAGAACAGCAAGTCCAACCATTAACCCAACACTGGCACTAAACCATGTCCCTAAGAGCCTCATCTACGTGTCTTTTAAACACCTTCAGGGATGGTAACTCCATCACTTCTCTGGGCAGCCTGTTCCAGTGCCTGACAACCCTTTCTGTGAATAAATTTTCCTAATATCCAATCTAAACCTCCCCTGGTGCAACTTGAGTCCGTTTCCTCTTGTCCTATCACTTGTTACTTGGGAGAAGAGACCAACACCCTCCATGCTACAACTCCTTTCAGGGAGTCGTAGACAGCAATAAGGTCTCCCCTCAGCCTCCTTTTCTCCAGGCTGAACAGCCCCAGTTCCCTCAGCTGCTCCTCATCAGACTTGTGCTCCATATCCCTCATCAGCTTCGTTGCCTTCTCTGAACTCTCTCCAGCACCTCAATGTCTTTCCTGTAGTGAGGGGCCCAAAACTGAACACAGGATTCAAGGCGCAGCCTCACAGGTTGCTAATGAGATGCACACCCCATTTGCCATACACAGGCACTTATGGTGTGAATACCTGCATCCTTCACACAGTTCTGTGTCTACATGTCCAGCACCACAGCTGTCATGCTGCTCCAGTACTGGGTTTGTTAGTCAAGTGTGTTGTTGCAGCATTTAACAGCAGGAGTGGCAGTACTGTGAGTGTTGAAAAGTTGCATCATTTCTTAAATAATTTAATTCAAACACAGCTCTTCCACCTTTTTGGAGGAATGCTATTAAAATCTTCGTAGACAGGAACTTAGAACCTGTGAGTCTTGTGTGTACAATACAAACCCTGATGACAGAATCAACTCCCATGCAGCAAATGTGCCCAGATGAAGACGAGACATGCTTTGCATCCACAGAGAACAGCAATCCCTGCAGTTTTTTCTACGCTTTATGTTAACATTACAACAACATGTCAGGAAAATAGGAATAAATAAATAAATAAAGTAATAGCTTTAATTATGCTGAAGTAGTACACGGAAAGACTTTAATTGGTTAAATTGCCCATTTCATTTAAAGTTATTATACTTTATTGCAAAATTAAAAATTAGCACGGACATTGACTTCATTCTGCTGGCACAAGCCAAATGAGAGATTTTACAAATTCAAAGCTCCATTTTAAATGCATCAAAAATAACCTGAATCCATATGAAAAACACTAGTAACACTGAAGCACACATAGATGTTGATCTGCAACAGGACTGGCAGAGTGGGTGTTTTCATTTCATAAAATTCACACTGAACTCTTAGATTACATTTAGCCTTAAGCCAGTGTGGAAAAAGTATTTTATCCAACCTTTGTGGAAAAAAAGAAAATCAATCCTCATACCTGAATTTTTTATGAAATTGTAATCAGAAAATCTATGAGTACAATCTTCAAGCAAGAACACACAGAAATTGGTTCACAAGCTATACACACAGTCCAAACAGCATATAAAACTTCACTGATTGAAGTACAGCACTTGGTATGTAATGACTTACAAGCAAGTATCCTTTAATAATTGAAATAAAACCACAGAGATAGATCCATTCACCTCCAACTTTGATGTCCTATGTATTTATAAAGAAATGCTTAAATTTGTAGCCTAAGTAGAAAAAGCATGTCAGCCTATTGCAAAGTAGAAGGAGGCTGGATTGTTTGAGATAAGAAGAAGGAGCCTATGGCAAAAGAAAGTAAAATTACACTTCAAAAAAACCAAAACAAAACCTGGAGTCATTCTTAGCCACATCATGGTGGTTCAAACAAACAGTGCTCTTCAAAGTAGGAAATGAAGAGCTTGTATCAGTACTTCCATCAAATGTGTGGTAGTCTTTAATAATTTAACTGGCTGATGGCCATTGAGAGTGACACATCTGCTGCCCCGCAAATTGAATGGCCTTTGAAGTTTGTATTCTGTCTAAAGACAAGTCTGAAGGTGGCCAGCTGTGTTATTCCTTTGAACCTTCCATACCAGCACCCTCCATCCCAGAAAATTCTCTCTGGTATCCCACCTCTCATCAGGGATGAGATTCCTGTGAGTGTATGCACATGAAGAAACCTATCAGAGCATAAGCATGTCTTCCCAGAAATAGAGAATTACACTGGAAAGACTAAAACTAGTTCAAAATCTGCTTTTAATTTCAGCCCTAAACTGTTAGCTTTACTATTTAGCTGAACATTTTAAAGTCTGAATTCACATTTACTCCTTTTGATATTGCTCGCCTTCTTTTTTAGAAAGGTTTTCTCTTTCTCCTACTCGCCTTATAATATTTTTACTGTATTCAAAATTTAGATTTCATGAAGTAAGTGTAATTAGATGCATCACTAAATAATGGTGACGTTGAATGTATGGTCTCTTCTTCACATATTGCAGCAAAGCAAAACAACCTGCTTTTTAAACTAGAAAATCATTACATACAGTCCTGTTCTATTATTATAACACCTTTACTGATTTTTCTAAGATGATAGATACATTATTGCCACAAGACATTGTTATAGCTGATTTTTCTTCCTGGTCTACCAAATGAGTGAAAATGTGTTGGGGGGGTTGGTGTTTTGTTTTAAATAACATTACCTATTGAGTACTGAGGTAGAAATGTACCACTTACCTGATGCTACTGATTTGCTTCAGAATAATTTATTTAACTGAAAAACTTTAAAAAATACCATTTATTCTGTGCAGACATTGGCTCTACCAGCTGCAGACTGGGCTGCATTTTTTGCTTAACAATGGAAGAATGCCAAATGCTCCAGCTTGCACAGAATACATCCAGCATAAAGTCCTGTCCCAATTAAGTTTAAATCATCTAAGAGCACTGCAGTTGCTAACAGCGATTTAGCACTGCTGTCATCAAACGTGCCTTCAATTACATTATTTCAAAAACCTTTCCATGGTGGAGAAACTGTGTAAAAGCCCTTCTGAAAAGGATCACCACTGCTGTAGCCGCCAGGCTCCAGCCCTTCTAAAGACAAGAACGGTACAACAAACCTACAATCCTATACACTCAGATTCTATAATTTTAGAATTATTTTCTTATGTTATCCCATACAAAGTTCAGGATAATCTCACAGACTTCTGACCAACTCTTTAATATTCCCATGAAGGAGTAATTCTTTTTCTCTGTAACATCACATTAAAATTTATACTTTTTAATTTGAGTAACTGCTCAGACAGCCCAGAGAAGGCAGAGCCAGCCTGACCCCTGCTTACTTCTCTGTGGGTCTGTACGTTTTATCGCACATGTGAGAGTAAGACCCTGAATGCGTCCTTCAAAGGGCACAACGTGGACAGCAATTTTGACAAAACCAACAGGTATTTTGGAACAGTAGTATTATCAAACATCGGTTGCTACATCTCTGCAGAGATTTCCATTGGCAGCAGGTACAGACTTGTATTAAAAAAGACACAGAGTAACAGCAAATGTACTTATGTCGAAGCACACTTTCAAATTATTCAGAAGTCAGTATTATGATCTATTTTTAAATAAAACACAGTTATGCTTTTAACAAGATGGCAGCAAACCTGCCCCCTACATTCTAACAACCTCCTCATTTCCTTTTCCACATTCCCCCAAAGCTCCCAAGCAGCTTACTAATGAGCAGTACCTAATATCACCAGATGTCCCAAAAAGAAAGCGCATTTTCAGGTATTTTATGTAGGTGGAGCAGCTCCAAGAAGTCAGTTAACTGTCTTACAGCTGGTGATAAAAGTATTAGTCCTGTTTCTGAGCTATTACGGCATTCTTCTCACTGGCTCAGAGGTGTCCCCAATACAGCAACGAGACTGTAGAGTCCTTGTCCCCGAAAGCCCTCCTCTCCTCCCCAGGCCTCTTTTAGCCCCTACAAAGGACTGTAAGCAGGAACGTAACAACACAGCTGAAGAAACTCTGCTTCAGACAGTATTTGCAACCTCAGCTCTGTTCAGATAAAGTTAAGGAGTCCACAAGCATATGGGCAGTCCAGTTCGAGGTGTGCCATTTGCAGGCATTTATCACTATCTCCCCATCCAAAGCAGCAGGCATGGTTGTAAAAACAAGAGCATCCTGACTTCTCCATAGGTAAAGTGATATCCAAACCTATCCATTTAAGCAAATACCACGCTTTTGCATTAGCTAGGCTGCAAGCCTACCTTACGCCTTTTATCTTTTCACAGACAAACTCTGGTCAGAGATGCAATCAGCCAAGAATTCAGATCTGTCAAGAGCTGTTCTGCCACTGCGACTGCTCAGTACTACAGCAGCTTCTGCTGGGATCCTGATTCCTGTCTTATCCAATTACTAGAGCCTCTGCAATGAATTTTAAATGGGAATATATTAATCATATCAATATTCTGCAGCAGTAACTGTAATCCAGATGTTGCTTCCAGAGGAATGCAGGAATGCTTTATGTACCATGACAGTTTTTGTGCACTTGTTCATATGCTGTAAGAAAATGTTATCTTTTGATGTATTGCAATACAGGTGGAGAAACAGTGAGCCAGGTAAACGCTCATGTAACATGATTTTTCTCCCTTTATCCTTACTGGATAATTCTGTAGTATGTGGTACAGCGTGGTCTGTCAGCAGATGTGCCTGAAAGGCCTCTTCAGCCTTCAGCAAAGTTTCCCCCATTCATCCCTTATTTCTGATACAGATGACAGTTCTTTCCAAACTTAATTGTGGACTATCTGCTTCTTGGTGTGCAGGCTGAGGCTATTTCTGTAAGCCTGCTGAACTCAGGAAGGCTACTATGCCCTCTAAAATGACCTGCTTAGGGCACTCTCATGTAACACGGAAGTACTACACTTTGAGCAGCCTTTAGTAAGAAACAATGTGCACAAAATGGAGTTTTTAAGGCAACAGAATACATCTAATATTTATCAAAAGGACCAAAATAAACTTTGAAGTCCTAGGAGAGAATCCTAACAGTATTAGGTATTTACACATTCCCATTAAAAATATTTGTATATGTCAAAATGCAGATAGTGCTGGAGATAAAACAGTAACATTTGTTGACATTCTTAACATAGTGTCATGTTTTATCTCATAACAACAAGAAATCATCAAAAATGCTTTGTTAAATATATCTTTGCTACAGCAGCTGTCAGATATACACACTGAAAAAGGTTCTTGATATTAGATTTTGGTATTTGAAACAGACCTGACCTCTGTCATTCACACAATTTTCTGTTTTGAACATCTGTGAGCCTGTTGCTGCAACTTTTTATAAAGGGAAGGATATTTAGTCAAGAAGAGCTCTGCAAAACCAAGATGGATCAGTTTTTAGCCTTCATATTTTAGAAAGTGAGTTATAAACATAGAAAGATTTAGTTACTGTATAACAGCAACGACAATATATACCAATACCAAAGCAATGTATAAAACTGTGGTCTCTTTCTTTAAAGAGAGTGGAGCTCCTGTGCTAACCTAACTGGGGACAAGACTTCCTGGGAGTCCTGGCAGCATTCAGTAAAGCTGAGCAGCTTGTCAGTATGTCCAAACCTGTGTCTTTACCTGAGTGGAAGAAACCATGAGTATAATAGCTTGTGTATTTCCATTCTGCTCTCCCAGAATTTTCTTTGTACTGTGATTTAAATTTTGCCAACACCTAATAACAAAAAATGCAAATTTAGATGCAGGGAAAGTGGATTCTAGGGTCAGATTCTCTTAGGATGACAACTCAAGATTGATGCATATAGAAAAATTTAATATGTAACCAAGTTGCTAGGACTAAACAAGTGAATTAGTCCAACCTTATAAAAACTGCAATACACGCCAAGTGATAAAGCAGGACGTTGCTTTTAAGTTAAATCAGCATCTGAAGAAGTCGGTCAAGAGGCCTCTCACACAAGAACAAACAAGGTAGTATCACACGATCACATCTGGACATCCCCTTTTGCAACTGCTACAAAAAGATCTGTTTGCAAGACCCGAATCACTGGCTTTCCTGAGAGCATTAAAACATTCAAAACTGCCTCAGAGATGAGAACCCTGAACCTTTCAAAGTTATTCTTGAATTTTAGTATTTACTGTGCTGAACAGCTGATTTGAACTCTTACAGTAAGCAATTCAGATTGTAGAAGGCGTTTAAGTGTCACGATTTTACAACAGAGAAATATATTAGAAACAGAATATTTTGGTTCACTGTGCTGATTTTGCCGGGGTTAATTTTCTTCATAGTAGTTATAATATTTTCTTTTTAGCAGCTAACACAGTTTTCTGTATTAGATTCAGTATGAGAATAGTGTGACAGCACACTGAACTTCCCATGGGACAGAGTTTTTTTTCTTTCCATTAGCTAGGCTATGTTTTGGAGTTGGTACAAAAAGAACGTGAGAACTCACTGATGTTTTGGCTGTTGCCAGGAAGACCAAGGACTTTTTCAACTTTGCAGCTGTAGGTGCACTTAGAAACAGGAGAACACCTAGACTGACATTCAGGTTGGCCATATTCCCGACCTGCATCATGCTCCATATAGAACTGCAGCTGACTTTTCCAGCTCTGTGTTTTTGCACTTTTGTGGGATCAGTTCTTTGGGACCAGAGCATTTTCCTTTCTGGGACCGGCTGTTGGCATGATCGTTTTCAAGCATGAACTGCTGCTCGGATCTCCACTCTTCCAGGATCAGCTATACAGAACCAGTGTTCATAAGCAATTGCATTGTATATAACTTATTTTATTAGTAGTAGTGTGTGTATATATATATATAATCATTATTTTTATTTTCTGTGCTGTCTTTAATTAAACTGTTCTTAGCACAACCCATGAGTTTTTCACTTCCCTTTCAATTTTCTACTCCCATCCCACTTATGCGTGTGTAGGGGGTGAGCAAGCAGATGCGTAGTCCTAGTTGCTGGCCGGGGTTAAACTGCAACATTCGCTTATAAACATTATTTGGATAAAATAATTTTTGATGCATAACAGAATTTTTTCATGGTCATTTGCTCACAGAAGCTGATGAAGAAAAACTGTTCCCCCTTAATTTCTACTCCAGTCATACTCACAGTTGGTCATCTCAACACTTCTGAGACTTGTGGTTGGAAGAGCAAAGGCTGTGCAGGCCAATGGCTACTATAATAATGTGAACTGTATCCAAGAGTCAATTTCTTACAGAAATCTCTAATATTAATAATAATTAATAACTAAAAACTATAAGTTAAAATAGCTAGAATATTACAAAAATCCTCCCATCTTTTATAAGAATCAGAAGTACAATGAACCTTTAGAGCATATTTTTTTAATGTAGTTTCTGGTGGAGTCTGAGAGGTAAATCACTCAGATGCGTATCTGTATTCAAGAAAAAAGTTAAACCATATCAAGCTATAGTATAGTCTTGATTTCAATTACAGAACACAATTTCATATACTGATGTAAAAGGTTTCTGTATTATAGAAATCTGATTCCTGCTCCAAACTGAACACCATCACATATCCTGAAAAGAAACAAATAATGAACAATGTAAGTGATATATAAGGTAGTGATAAAATTAGAATTAATTCTCCCTACTCCCAAATTCTCAAGGTTTTCAATCTTTGGAAAGCTAAAAATCAAATTTTAGCTGGCAAAGGCTTTTTAAAATAAATGCTTTGCCCATCTGTCATACATATGGAGTATTTACATTTGCAAAATAAAGCCCATAATTTTCAAATTGCTATTATTCATTCACATGAATGACAAGTAGAAACATAATCCAACTCCTGTATAAAATATAGAGTATCTCACACAGTATTCACCAGCAAGAACAAGCCCCCTGAAGCTTTTTTATTGTGTACTATAATATTTCCTTGATATAGGATAATTGGTTGCTAACAAATTAATTTGTTCTCCTTTTCTCTTTGTCTATAGTTAAACTTGTTTTCATTTTCAAACAAAGGCATTAAACTCATTATTTATCCAACAATTTGGTTTTGGAAGGCTTAAGAAAATCCCATGAGGTGTTTAAGTGATCATTTCACCTAAAGAAATAAAACCTGCTACATAGCTATTCATACATTTCAACAGCTGATCTCAAGTTCAATGAACTTTGAAATTTGAGATACAAAGTCTTAAACCATGAAATAGTGTGAAATCAACATGAATATAGCAAGCTGAAAGAAGAACAACAAGTGCTGGAAAAAAAGCTAAACTGGTATAGAATAAACAAAATTAAAAGGTGGCAATTTTCGCTGCCAAAAGCAGATAGAAATACATTAACCTTTAAAACCAGTCCCCGTTGAAGAAATTGGTATAAAAAACCAACCTGTCACCAGACTGCACTCCCATGGGGAAACAGTAGTTAAGTTCTAATCTAGCAATGTTTCCAAGTCGGAGCACTATTCCGGCACCATAAGACCATCGGATATACTCTGCCAGCCTCTGCAGGTGAGCTCTGGGACCCTCACCTGAAAGCAAAAGAGCAAAAGAACAAGAACTAAAGTCAAGGTGGTCAAAGGTTGTCAAGGCTAACTGGATTTTCAGAGCTAGAAGACAGACTACTTGGAGATTGAACATTTATTTACTACCCACAGCTCCCCTAAACATCAACCAAGTATCTTGTACTCAAACTACAAACTTCTACAATTCTAGTTGGATTGCTGGTTGATGTTCGTTTCCCTCCACAGGGTACCTACTTATATGAACCTGGAAAAGAGTACTAAAGACCTAACAGAAAGTCTTTACTGGGCCTCTGTTAAATTTGATTCATCTGCTTTTCAGTTGTGCACAAAATGTTTCCCTCTCATATGAATGCCATCTCTCTTCCATCAAGAGAGGCAGACATCAAATATCACTACATCCCCAAATTCATTGAACTGGTAATGAAAAATTGTACAGTAATACTCTAAAATCTTGAAAAAAGTTGGGGATGGAACTAAAAAAAACAACCAACCAAACCAACAACAAAAACCAAACCACCAGTTACCACACCCTCATGATAACTTTTTATTTAATTCATCCCAGAATACACTACAATCCCACTAAAACATCATCTTCCAGCCTCCCTTTAGATTGGTGTATAGCAGGTGTAAATCAAATACCTCACTGGTCTGCAAACATCACAAATTCACAGATACTACTGTTACCATCCTAGCTCTCCTTCCTACAAATTGTGCTAGAATTTATGTAGATAGCTAGGCACCAAGATATACACAGTAAACAAACTGCTTCTGAGTAAACAGACACAAAACAGCTCTCTTCTTTTTGCCTTTATATATAGAGAGAAGCAGGTTTTGTTATATACCATAGTCAAGATTGCAGAGGTTTCCAGCGTTAAGGAAGAAATGTGTTCGGAAAAGGTCTCCAAACCCTCCCCGGCCTGGCCGAAAAGGGAGAGGGGTGTAGAGATGCAAGCCTCCAGCCCAGTAGGCTTCTCCTCCCAAGTAATCACCTATTTCGGGAAAATGTTGGAATAAAAGCATTTACTGTGGTATATATTAAAAGAACAAGAACACATCCTTAAATTGTTTTATATTGCACTGCTACCTCTTTTACAGCTCTTGCCACTTGCTCCTACCTCTCTCCAATCTCACCACTATCAAGTAAAAAATTAGCACCTACACAATTCTTTAAACCTTCCAAGTGAATTGCCCTTTTTCTTCATTCCCTCACCCAAACAGCCTGAGGCATGCACCTACTTGTGGTTCAGCAGAGACTACCCCGTGAACACCTCTGAAACACTTGTCTTAGTTTTAAAAATTAAACAATTAGCTTTAAAATATACTGAATACTGAATCCACTGATAACAGCAAGTCAGCAGCAGAGTAAGGAGTAGAACTGAGGAAGGTTCTGGCTCTCCAAATGCCTTTATTGATCAGATTACTTTTCCCCTCAGCTACCCGAACATGTGCTGTACCAAACAGAGATTTAATGTGACTGTTGTTGCTTACTAATTCAAGTGACATGCTGGAAGTATGCAAGTCTGAACACACACTGGGTTTACCAAAATAGCTTATGGCTTAAATATGAACCGCCAGGCTTCATTCCATTGTGAACTAACATACAGTAACAGATCAAAGACATAATGCTTCTCAAAGTGCAGAATGAGTGCAATTATTTTTAAGCTATGCAAAGCTTAACGACAGAATCTGATTCTTTGTTACAGACTGACATTTACAGTATTGTCAGAGGAGTAGGATTTAAAAGTTTCAGACCTTCACTCTGGGGTCCAATGCTGTACATACTGAATCCGCGCACACTTGTTGGTCCACCAAGGTAAAACCTAGTGAATACAGTCAAATTTAATTTAATGCTTCACTTCAAGGATATATTTGAAAATACTTAGCCATACTTCTAACACTGCATTCCAGAGTTACAGGTAACTTTGTAACAGGTTTATACAGCGTATTTAAAGAAATACAAGAAATTATATCTAAATCCTGATGTGTTTGGCAAAAATTCAAAACAAATGGAAGTATTAAAAAAACCCACAAACCACCCCAATCAGTCTTCTATCACTTACAAAGATCAAAATCAAAAGTTCCCAGCAGTTAAGAAGAATCAGAACAGTCTGATTCTGTCTGTTGCAATAATTTTGATAGAAATACTGTGGTTGACACTTGGTATTTATTGTAAATAAATTTAAGCCTAAATGGTTGCTGCTAGTGATCTTTAAACACAGGTCTTAGAGGGCAAAATTGCCTAAAAAGCCTAATAGTTACAATATGACTTCTAAAAATACCTACAGTGTTGCCTATGCCTGATAGAAAATTTTGCAGATGGTAAATACCATTTTGCAACCATAAATATTGGCAGGCAGAGCTACTATATAGCAAATTAAAAGTTTATACTACTCTAATATGAAAATCAAAAACAGGAGGCGTGGCTTGAGTACTAACATTCAATTAAACCTAACTGGAAACTTATTTGATTCTCCTCAGAACCAGAGCTACTACTACTTCTCTCTTCTACTACAGGATGTTCTTTATACATTACCTGGGCTGGCTGAAAAAAATTAAGAAACATTTAAAAAACTTGCCTATCAGCTATACTGGATGGCTTGTCTCCAATAGGTACTAGCATTCCACCCCAAAGTGACGCTGAAAAAACCTTTGGAGACAAAAAGAAGGTGTTTATTAATACATATTACTTAATTTCCCTAAAAACAGTGTTAGTAAGAATTCATCACTCAGTAACAAGCAGAGCTCTCCTTAGTTTGACATAAAGTTACAGGTTCTGACAGTGTATACTTGGATATCACACCATCAGTAATGGTATTTTCAAGAAACTTGATCATTGCTGCCCTCTTCAGTGCTACATCTTGAAAAAGTCAATACAGCACATTTGAACCAAGCGCCACTTTCACAATAGCCAAAGGGAACACTCATCCAGCTCCTATTTTCTTATGAATTTTCACGTTTTGAAATAAAAGAACACTGCTGACAGAAATTACTTCTGGCAATTTTAAACCCATAGGAGGCTAAGTCCAGAAAATAGCTACCAAAAATGCACAATTATTACCTGTCTGTAAATCAGCCTTATAATTGAATGAAACCACATTCTGCTACTCACTATATTGACATCAAATACACTTATATAATTACTGCTTATCTATATAGTAATTCTTGGGAGCCAAACCACTATAATAAATACATTTAATGATTTGCCTGCTGCTTGTGTACCAAGTACTACTGCCAGATGGTGAGATCTATTGCCAATACCAAGACCACAGGTGTTGGGTATTTTCTCTAATTTTACAGCACACTCCTGCTGCCTTCTGCCCTGAGAGTCCCCAGATGCCTCCCCTGCCATGATCAGATGTGAACTCATCACACACATAATATCTCATTACACAACACACAATGTGCAAAAGCCAGTTGTACACAAGCCTACCTACACTCACAAACAATGGATCACATAAAATTATGTGCACCACACAATGAGATATGCTTCACTTAAATTCCCAGTGGAGAAATACCAGCAGTCACAGGAAAGAGCAAAGTCCTCTTTGCAAAGCCATTAAATTACTTCACGCTGTCTTTCTCAGCTGAAGGTCAGTGCATCAATGTGAGATGACTAGAAGTGCACTCCTCAGACAATGCCTTTTCCTCCACCACACGGAAGGTGCAAATATAATGGTATAATAAGAACAGGGTATAGCAGATAGCCTTAAAAAGCCCTTCTGTGTTGGCCTCATTGGTCTAAGCCAAGAACTTCATTGCACCAAGTCACCTAAGAATCAAAGTATGAAACAGCAGAGTGACAGATTCTTACAGAATCAGTTAATTAGTATCTGCACTACAGAAGTAGCTTGGAACTTTTCAGTCGTACTGTTGGCATAATGCTAACAGTATTCCAGCCTCCCAGAATTTCTTCGTTATTCCAATACTTTTTAAAAAGCTTTCAAGTGGCAGAGATCTTCTCAACTCTTGGTTTGGTTTAGTATGTTGGGATACAAATTATTGTAACCTCTGATTTTTAATTCTTCATAATGGGAGTTGCTGTTTAATTCCCCATTGATCTATGATACAAGAACTTACTGCACAATCTCCATGTGGTAAAAGAATTTATTTCTAAATACAGACAGAAATATTTCTAGTATATAGTTAAATTTTTATTTCACTAAGCAGAAAACCACCTATTTCCACCTAATATTAACTCTATGCTGTTAAAAATGCCTGAAACTTAAGACCTCTATGTTCTCTTAAGAAGCTGGAGTACATTAAACATGGAGTTATCCAGTGTCATTTCCTCTGAAGGAAATATGGTGAGGATACACAAGAACTGCTCTGCCAACCAAACCAAGCGATGATGACATAGAAATTGGCTTCGAAACCACACACCCCAAACACCAAAGTACGAATGTAGACATCATGCCATAAAACAATGTGCTCTGCCTACAGGTTGGCCGTACTGGGGTCTCATAAACTTGTCACGCTACCATGTGTCTTTCTTAGTGGAACTTAAATTCTTCATTGTGCACAAATACGAAGAAGTTCAAAATGTTGCAGTGCAAGTTAAGTGTTGTAGTGAAATCAGCCTTCCCATTCTTGCTCAACAATTTTACACAGAAGAAGTAATCATATGCTATGATAACAAAATGAGTAATCATATATTCATCATTTACAATGACAAAAGAAAAATGGACCAAGATTAGGCAGAATGTTCAGAACTAGGTCAAAGAGACAGAACAAAGGCTGTAATAAGTTTTGGGAAAATCATTCTTAAGAAAGATCACAAAGGACAGGCCTAACATTAGTTCTGAAAAGAAAACTGTTTATATAGTTTAACCATCAAACAAGCCCTTCCTTCCAAAATGCCCACTTCTCAATTGATGGTACAAAGCAGGAACATCAGGTTAGAGTATTTACTTTCAAGATCTTACACCAGCCATCTTTCACTTCTGTGACCTGTTTCTAATCCATAGTGAACAACCATCATAAGACACAGATTCAATAACCTCATTTGATTACTCAGATCAATTACTAAAATATCTTTAAAACAATTACCGAATCCCAGATAAGTTGTTTATTCAACTGAAATTCAAAATCCTCTTTTAGAAAGCTCACATCTCCACCTGTATAGCCAGCCAGCTCCTGCAAAGACATAAGTTTATGAAAGTTGTAACAGATATTACATGTTTTATTCTCTCTAAAAGGTCATCATGTCTGCATCAGCAAAGCAGTATTCTCTGCACCAGAAATAAAAATGCACTGATATGGAGAGACAAGTGAATTTGGGATCAATGAAAAACCACACATGACCCTCAGGACAATAAGCTGCATTTTTCTCCTCCAAATATTAAACCAAGCTATCACTTTCAAAGCCATTTTGTAAATGACAGCTGGAAAATTTAGCATCTGAAATCAAAACTCTTACTGTATTTACCTAGACCTGAGAAGATTCCATATGTACTAAAGCAGGGCTGAAGAACCAAACAGCCAGTTGCTTTACACCAATTCTAGTTGAAAATAACAAGTGAAGTGACTGAATCAGTGTTAGAGGCAGCACCTAACAAACGATATGCTAACTAAACCCTGAATTGTATCCACCTTTCTCACTCAAAAACAGAATAGTTCACTGCTGCTAAGAACAGCAGCACTTCTAACTCCAATGGCACTTCAAAGCAACCTGCTTCTGAAGCACTGCAGAATTCAATGCTTCTGAAGCATTAACCCATACAGCAGAAAAGCCAGCTTTTCTAAAAACTCTGAAAGTAACTAAAGCGAAAACCATTTTCTGTGCCAAAATGCCATATGCCAGTCTTTCATTTTTAAGGCTTATAAACTTTGTAAACAGCAACAGGACCACAGTGTGGTAGTTCTGTGTCACAGTGTTAGAAAACAAGGACTAATACCTACTGTAAAGTTTAAATACTGTCAGGGATAATGTATCTCATCTAATAAACAATTTAATGCTAATGGCAAGATAAAATAGCTGTGCTGTTTGAACAATGGTATATAAATGAAAATTTGCCACCATAAAAAAGGTTTCATAGATTTAAAAGGCACACACTGTAAAGATAAAAAGTAAATACCGGTCATTACTGTATCCTAGTCAATTTACCATGAATTTCTAACTGTAGACATTTTTAACATGAACATAAATTAGATAAATTAACACTTAATTCAAACACACTTAAGATATAAAATTCAATAACAGTTTAAGTGATTTAATACTACCTGATTAATTTTCAGCAAAGCACCTCGTCTTGGCAAGATTGAGGAGTTACGGGAATCAATTACCATGGCATGCTGAAAAGAATCGAACAATTATTTTTAGGTTTCGTATCTGTGTAATACCACGGAGTGACACTATTCTTTTCTGTCAAAAATGGTGCAAACTGTGGAAAACAACCACAGTTCCAGCTAAGGCTAGCATAGCTTAGTGGATTTGGGAACATTATATCTACAAGACTAACTTAGTTTTGAAGGTTTAGTTTTAGAGGCCACATGAAATACATAAGTTAATATCTTTTGGCCACGGTATGCACCAGAAATACAGCAGCAATAATGACTCAGTCAGCCAATTTTGTGACAGTAACCAGCAAGGAGTTTATCTCCTACAATTTGTAAGCTACAAGTTAAAGATGACAAGTGATCAAAGACTGCTATAAGAAATAATATTTAGAAATGGCACAGCAACTGTAGGGTGAGGAATTACACTGATCCTGTCATCTACCAAACAAGACAATTCTGCTAAAAGAGATAGCATATGACATGGAGGGAGGCCCAGAAGAAAGAACAAACCAGACTATGCAACAGTCAGCCATGAAAATATGTTTTTTCTTTGGACATGCTGGATGACTCTGCGTGAATGACCAAACATGGCACAAGATGTCTGAAATAAAAGACACTACCTACTAAGACAAAAAGCTCCTTTGGTATCATTCAGAACTATTAGATTGCTCAAAATAATGTTTTAAAAAAAAATCAGGAAAAAGCCTTACAGAGAGAGAAGATTTAAGAGAATGTCCACTTTCTTCTCGAACAGAAAAGGACGCTGTTCTAGCGAGGCAGCCAAGCTCTCTCCACACACCTTCCCACTTCAGTGTGTGATTAGTCTTCCAGACTGGAAACTACAAATAAAGAATTGATTATGACATTAACAATTTTTGATACAAATTAAAGTAAACATTTCCCTGAAAAATCTCTCTCTCTAAAGTTTACTTAATCTAGAGTCTACACTTTTTCTTTCCAAACTTCTTGGACCAGAGAGAAACCCTTTTTCAAATCAGAGTAAGGCTAATTTGGCTCCAGTCAACAGAGTTTCACCAAGTAGGTGCACACTACTTAATCCATCCCAAACAAAAAATATCTGGAATTGGGCTGATACAGTGAGCTAGGCTGTCTCTCTGAAATGGTAATTAAAACATTAACAATCTGGAGAAAAACATATTGTTATTTTTATATAGACAAAATAAGATTGAATTATAAGAAAAAGACTAAGATTTATTACCTCAGTCATTTTAAAATTGTTGATCTCTTTCAAATAATGACAAGTTAGCCCTGTGCACAAGTGTTTCAATCATTAAAAAAGTAAAACAAATATTTGTGAAAGCCAGCTGTGACCTGAATTAAATGTAGATGAAGCACATGTTCCACAAAAGCTTGTGCTACACTTACATTGAGTTCTGTTGATATTCCTCTATCAGTTTCACGAAGAGAGCTCCAAGGGAACTGCCCAGTCACTTTATAGAGGTTAGCTGAAAAACTGAAATACAACATTACTGGTAGGTTTGAAAGTGAAACTATTTAAGTAGGTGGAATTTTGAATTATCACAAAAACTTAAGAAATCAGCTCTGCTACATTATTAACAGACCCTCAAAGGAATAAATATAATCATTACTCAATGAAAGATCTTACTAATTGTTTTATAAGCCTTCATTCAAAAAAACAAAAAAAAAAAGTACTCAAAAAGGCATCCCCTACTTTCTTTCAAAGTTTCCAGGCTGTGGCTTGAAGAATGACAGGCCATATGAAGTTTCCTTTGTTCCATAGGAGAACTGGAAGGTTACCTTTTCTGCACGTCCAAAGAGATTTGGGAACTTGAGCCCAAGTACCTATGGAAAATAATAAAAAACACATTGTCATATAGTTTGCTATCTTGCATCTTAATCATATTTTGAAGACAAGCATACCTTACCCGGAGAATGAGAAATGAAGATATTCAAAAATAGTTGTAATTAAATCTGGTTTTCTTGTAAGTTAAGCTTCTCTTTGCTCTGGCAGCAAAAGCCATCACAATAGCACAAGTTACAGTTTATCACCCAATTTCTAGTGCTGTGCAGTAGCTGCTGACTTAAACCTACTATAATTAGTACTGCTATTATTTCAAGCAAAATCTCCCAGCCAGTCTCAGAGAATTAAGTCTTCGGCATAATAAGCAACTGCTCTGCAAATGCAGATTTTCTAGCCAGGTAGGGTTGATTGGAACCACAGCAATAAGTCAATGGAAAATTATCAATACAGAGCTACTCCCTCGTATTTTTGTTTTGAGAAACAAAATAATTTTGCTATCAGTCCTGATGGCAGTACAACATACCATTACAATTCTCCAGAAAGGACAGTTAAACACTTCTGCCTGTTCTGACAAATACCTTGTGTCCCTTTGGCAGCAAGAAGCAGGCTTCCTCCAAGCGCAGACACTACCAGGACTGTTCTCCTGTTGTGTGTTCTATTTTAACAGAATGTTAAAAAGCTACCAAAACGTGATTGTCTTTGTCTAACAGGCACTGGAAGCAAATCAATCACCTGAACTTTGTGATGACAGCTAATATGCAATTATCCAACAAACCAGAAAGGGCTATTATTATGAAGTATTACATCTGTAGGCTTCAGATAAATTTAACGGATTAGAATAAATGTCAAATCTATTTAACTCTTAAAGAACCATGATCTCTGCTGCCTAGTTCAGTGTATACAAGTCATGCTTTCATATCACTCAAAAGTTTTACTTCTCTGTAAGAAATTAAAATCAAATAAAAGGGGAAGCTGAGTATAAAAAGAGAAACCCAAGTAACTTTCAGTCTGTTTCCAAATGCAGTAGAACAAATAAATAGGATTCTGCGCTGATTTCATTTAGGCCACGACACTCTGGACATTGCTCTCACCAGCAAGGCCACATAAGCAGTTCTGAGTTCCTGTTCTCCCTCAACTCGCAAAACACCATCACCTGAGTCATGCAGTATCTTATCCAGGTTAAAAATACTCCTAAGAAGAAAAAGATGAGTCCCTTGATCTGGCTTATCTACCAGCAGCACGCAGAGCTGTACTGTGCCCATGAGAAGGCAGAATGGGCACAGGAAACAGCACCTGAAAGCATCATCTACGTACACCAGCACTTCTGTTAAAAGTACGTTAACAGAACAGCACAGCTGTTACTTCTTGTGTCAACTGGTAAATATTTTTCACACAAGATTTTCATGTGATGCATTCTTAATTGAAACAAGTTCCCCAGTTTATATGGTTCTGGAAAACCTTGCATTTTGCAGCTCAGGATAACTGTTACAGCATTAAAACAGCGAAAACCAACAATTTCTAAGTCAAACATAAAGCATTTCAGCCAACAAGAAAATGACTTTAAATAGATCTCAGAGAAACTAAATGCCAAACTTACTAACCTCTCCAGTAGATAAAGAGCCTTAAATATTACCACAAAAAAAATTTAAGTAATTTTTAAGAATCTAAAAATGAACATACTTAGTTGGAAACTACACCATTCTTCCCTAGCTCAAAATAGGCTTTTGCTGAATGAAAGCCTGACTAATACAAAGACTCTTTAGAGACAAAGGTCTGGCAAAGCCTTAGTAAAGCTGGATCAAGAAAATACTTTGCCTTGGATCAAGTCCTCACTTACTTAATCACCAAATTCCTTGCTAGGTTTGGAACATGAAAGTAAGAGGAATATCAAAAGGTATTAATAATTATTTGAAATAATCCATACCATACTGCCTTCATTGTTGCCAACCATAGTGTTATAGCTTCCAGTTAGTCTTCTCAATTCTGTTACCTCAAAGATTACATCTAAACCATTTGGAAGGGCATCATCTCCTACATAAAAAAACATATGTTATCCCTAAAGAGCTATTTAAAAGAATGCAGACAGAAGATGACTTGAACTATTTGAAAACTGGTTTAATTAAATGATATGGTAGAAGTCTACATTACAAACTAAAATGGCTTGAAAAAGAGAAGTTGTTTGGATATGCATGCAGAATTTTGTTCAATCAAAGCGTGACTAGCTCTAATCAACAACACATTAGTTTAATTATGAACTAGTAACATTTGTTTGTTACCTACCCACTAAAAACAAAGATGTATGCAAATTCTTATATTAGAATTATTAGAAATTTAAGTGGTCCAGACACGGCAAGAAGAATGCCGTCCCTAGGGCAGAGCTCCCAGCACACTGCGGGCAAGTGTTGAACAACAAAAACCACTCAGTTCCTACAGGGCTCCCTCTGGCTACAGCAGCTGTTCCAAACCACAGCTGCTGCCAAGGGTGCCCAGTCTGCTCAAAGCAAATGGGCCAGCATCTCGGCACCAGCAACCTGTGGGACTGCACTGCGTTTCCTTCTCAATAACACAACTTTCCTCCGCTGAAGAGAACAGCAACAGGTTTGAACAGCAACCACAAGCCTGGGAATGCCGGCTGAGCCTTACTGTGAAACCTGCACACATTCAGCTGCCCCATATACACTATATGCCAATTTTTACTCATAAGCACTGATACAATAACTAGTATTTCCTTAGGTACCAAGGATGTGCTGATATAATGTCGGTTATGTGATGTGTAATACATGAAAGTACAGGACATGTTTTCAAGCTTTTCCTCAAGTGTTCCTCTGAACCTTTGGATTAAGGGATATGCACTGTAATTAACTTAGTGCTGGAAATTCACTCATTTTTGCATGTACACAAGTAATGCTTATATTCACATACACAGATATACGGACACATGCAAATGCATCTTCTTCATAAGGGTAATGAATGTAGACACATATTCATATAGATAACACACCTACACAAGCATCTAAAACATATAAAGGTATATGAGAGAGCAAGTTATATACACAAAAATGTCCAACCTATTACGTAGGGAAATAAACATCATGTTATGTCTATGTGTGTATGAGAAAAAAAGGCAAGGATTAATGAGGCAATACATACCTTGACAAGTATCAATCAGAACCTCTACCTGTCTAAAGATTCCTAGATGAAGCAACTTTTCACGAGCTTCATGCGATTTTCTCATCACCTACATGACAAGATAATTAGCTCAGTCTTTCAGGTTACCAAAAAATAACGAGGATCAAACAGCAGAAATGAAGCTAAGTCATACAACGTTCACAGATTTTTTTGTGCAAAGACACATATATGGGCCTTCAAAACACATCACAACCAATTTAACACTTATATCTGTAAAGAAAAAAATTAAACCAAATCCAGAGCATCCGTCTCAATTCCTGCCTTCTGTTAGTTTGCATGCTAATTGTTATAATACTTAAACCTACTATTCAAATAGGTTTCAGTCCTTAAAACTTATACACCTATTTAGAGAGCCCACGCTTTTGGCAAAAAACCGAAACACCCTAACCTGTTTAGACTGATTTACAAGCCTGTCAGCCCCACTCCAGAAGGAATCACCACCTAAAAGTGCAAGGACATACAGCCTAACTCACACTTTGATCCACACAGTATCTGCCTGTATTTGGCTCCTATAGCACAAGACCAGAATTGTCACAAAACTTTATGAAGTTGTTGCGTGTCTGAAGGGAGCAGCCCAAAGCAGGAAAAAGAGAGAAAGTTGTAACCCGAATTTTTAAACAGTAGGTCTGATATTCGCTGCAGTACTTACATCAATAAGATTTTTAGCCTTGAAAACATCAGCAACTTCATACATGATAATGTCATCTTTGGTCCTTCCGAGTCCATCAAAGTGCACATGCTGAACCACCACCTAAACAGAACAGACAATAAATACTGAATTTGCCTCTAATAATGACTATCAAAATCGCCAATGCAGAAAAAAATATCATTGTCCAAGTGAAAAACCCTGAAGATTCCTAGGGTAATTACTGCTAACCAACGCTACCAGAAATCAGTGTTATCTACAATTCCGGAAAATTGTTCCTTTACCATGAAAATTAAAGAAAAAGAACTCTTAATATGAAAGCTTATATTGATCATAACAGAAGCAGCAGTAATGGATTGTAGCTGCTGGGATTTTAGTTGTGTTGTATTGACAATTAAGTCACTGCAGAAATCACACCGAGAT
This sequence comes from Patagioenas fasciata, assembly GCF_037038585.1. Taxonomy (NCBI): domain Eukaryota; kingdom Metazoa; phylum Chordata; class Aves; order Columbiformes; family Columbidae; genus Patagioenas; species Patagioenas fasciata. The sequence goes on along the minus strand of NC_092520.1, from coordinate 141,400,906 downwards.
ATTACATGTCAGACAAAACGCATAGTTAGTCATAGTTAGCTATTTCTTGTAACAGCTACACATAAGCAAAGTGTTAAAAGGAAAACCAAACCTAAAGCCATAAACATTTAACTATTAAAATTATTACTACCACTGGAGCATTGTAGCTTAAAATGCATATTAACGTCACTACAATTATGAGGCTTTATATTTCCTTAAAATCATTCCTCTTCTTATATAATTATCTGAGATAATTTTACCTTAAAAACCACAACACGCTCTAAGTTAGGTGGTACAAATGGACTACACTGATTGTATTTCCCTTACTTTTCCAACCTTTTCAGTGCATTATAATTTTAGGGGTAAGTGTAAAAAAAGTATATTTTCAGGTATTCGCATATAATAAAACAGCAGAATAAGAGCAACCAAGCATTACTGCAAATTGCTTCAAAAAAAGTATCACAATATATACATAATGAACTAAAAAAAACCCCAAATGTTGTTACCAAGCTTCTAGTTAGGATGACTCTCAATAGCATAAGGGAAAGGAAAACTAACAAAAACAAAGATAATGCACGATATCTCATCCCTCTACCATGCCTTAACATATTATGGGCCAAGACAGACAAGGTCTTGCATGTGAAATATGTATTTTTTAAAAGTTATCATCCTCTGCTGAAGTTAGTATTTCCCTTAGTGACATAAGTCACGTGGTAGCAGTTTACCCTAACCTGTCCAATACTATTCTCTAGCAGATTAAGGACAGTTGCTTGGTTTGCTCCTAAGCAGTGTTGCAGAAGCAGTAATCTCTTATGAGAGAGAAGGGAAAGTAGCATCCGGAAACTGGTCTGTTAACTTAAAGCTGAATTTTAATAACAGCTCCTGTGGTAGGAAAAAAAAAAACTAAAACTAGACAACATCAGATTGAATTCACTGTACTAAAATTAATTATTTCACATCTCAAGCCACAGTTTAGAAAGTTCCCTTAGGAAAAACAACCAAACAAGAGTGCCAACACATTTCTCTTAAGAAAAAAATCAGTACTATTGTTCAGGTACTTACATCTTTATTTTCGAGAATTTCCTGCTTGGCCTCAGGTTCAACTTCAACCAGTTCAGCTTCCTCTCCTAGGGCACCAAAATCTGGCCCACCCATTGGAAGAGGCTCCAAACTCTGAAAGCATACAAGAAAACAGCATTTAATATGGTACGCAGATTTGTGATTTATGCCTTTTGCAAAGGAAAAAAACCATGGTTCTTGACACTGTGCTTATCAGATCATAAGGAAGAAAAAACGAAAGAGAAGAACTAAAATTAGGTGAATTATCACCACACTTCTTACCTGCCCATTTGCTGAAATTTTTAATGAACCTGAATAGCTTCCATGTTGAATGATTTCTCAAAAATACTCTGCACTCTTTCCAAAAATAACCTTATTTTTAAGGCATGCTTCCTGTGTTAAAGAGAAATTCTACCTTCTTAAAAAAAAAAATCAGGGTGTCACTACTTTTTTTGGGGGGATGGAGAGGCGTGTGAATGCTGAACAACGAAAAAAATTGTGTTTTCAGTATGTTACTTTGCTTTGCATATATTTATATGCTTATATATATATTAGTATTTCTTTTAAAAGTATCCTTCTAGGTAATGCTCAAGAACCTCAGGCCCCACCCATTAGAGAAGAATATTTTAATCGAAACAGTTTCCAGCACAGCATGGCTTTATTTACTACACCTGAAAGAGTCCTAAAATAAGACTTATCAGAAGATAATGGATTCAAGGAGCAAATGGAGGGTTGCCTGCAAAAGCAGAGGTCAGGATTGGATAATTCAGTAAATCTACTTTTAGTCTTAAGTCACTAATACACTACTGGCTGCATTATTTAAGGCTGGCTGTTCTGCTGGAATCGTAAATTGCTGTTACGTATCAGAATCATGTTCAATGAAGACAGAATCCTCTCTCACTCCTGATAATTTTCAGGCAGACACAAAACACTCTGCACCCATGTAACATTGTATATCACTTTATACTCCAGAAGGATATAAATCCAAGAATACAAGAAAAAGAAATTACTCAGAAATTAAATTAGTCATGGTAATTAGATACTCTGGAGCCTTAACAGCCCCCTGCAGCAATATATTCCTCAGTTTAATTAAACACTATGTACAAGCCTGCTGGTTTTCAACAAGCCCATGGAAAAGAGGCAATTTGCCTGGGATCCTGAGGAATCATCCAGACCATTCTTAGCCCCCAAAGATGTCCGTCACTCATTAATCAGACCTGAATTGTCTACACCACAGTTTTAAACAACCCTATGCAGTCTCGCCATGGTTGTTATAAGGGGAAGATAGTTTAAGCCAAATTCACAAAGTATTTCACCAAATCGACTTAAGATTTGTTCTGTGATTCATTTGCTTTACAGTCAACGGTACCATTAACCTTCTCTACATTACACTGATATTCTTATAGCATGACTTTCTCATAACCTGTCACACACAGCTCTGCCCCCTTTCCATAAAGTAGAATACTCATGAGTGGACTGCTTATCTAAAATTATCCTGAGAGATGCCTCCCTAACAAAGCCTGGAAGCATGGAGAATTCAATGCCTTTCTAAAGCATTTCAGAGCCTGCCTATCCTTATTCTTTGAAATTATTTTCTGATGTTTAACAATCATTCTTTCTGTTGCCATTACAATCGCTACTTCTTGTCCTACTGCAACAAACACTTAAATCTTTACCTTCCTCTTTATGCAACGGCATACAGGTTTGGAGATTTACGCTTCTGTTCGTGAGGTTCTTAAAGTGCTTCAGGAACATGAGACACAGCCGTTCTCTTTAAGCAACACAGCTGTTTTCTGGAAAGTGCAAACCTACCACCTCCACTTTTTGCTGCCTGAGAGCTGCAGCTGGGGGTAGGTTCTCTTTGCTTCGTGCTTTGGATTTGTAATTTTGTTGTTGCTTTGGTTTTGTTGGGGTTTTTTGTTGTTTTTGTTTTACTGGTTGGTGGTTTTTTTGGTTGCTTTGTTTGGGGGTTTGTTTGTTTATTTTTTGGATAGCTGGTTTGGTTTTCTTCCTGTCTCCCCCTCAGCTGAAGAAGGACAGGGAACTACTTGAGAGAGTCCAGTGCAGAGCCACAAAGGTGATGGAGTGGAGCATCTCCCGTATGATGAAAGGCTTAGGGAGCTGGGTCTCTTTAGCTTGGAGGAGACTGAGGGGTGATCTCATTAATGTTTATAAATATGTAAAGGGTGAGTGTCACAAGAATGGAGCCACACTCTTCTTGTCAAAAACCACCGATAGGACAAGGGGCAATGGATACAAAATGGGAACACTGGAGGTTCCACTTAAATATGAAGAGAAACTTCTCTGCTTGGAGGGTGCCAGAGCACTGGAAAAGGCTGCCCTGGGAAGTTGTGAAGTCTCCTCTGGAGACATTCAAAACCCGTCTGGATGCCTTCCTGTGTAACCTCATCTAGGTGTTCCTGCTCTAGCAGGGGAATTGGATTAGATGATCTTTTGAGGGCCCTTCCACTCCCTGACATTCTGTGGTTCTGTGCTTTAGGCATCTTGGCCCTCACTAGCCCACCGTGGCAAGGTCAACCCTACTCGCCGCCAGGGAGGGAGGCAGGGCCCGGGAAGAAAAGACAAGACGCGTCCGAGCCCCGGGACGACGGCAGTTCAGCCGGGCCGGGCCCTTCCCCCCGGCCCGCCCCTGGTAGGACGTCGGTTACCGGCGAGGCTTCCCCCGGCGGCGCTGGGCACGAAGCCGCCGGGTGCCGCCGCCCGGGCCTGCACGGAGCGCCTCAGGCAAAGCAGGGCACGGCGGCCCAATCCAGGTCCCAGGGAGCCGCGCTGTAACCGGCGGAGGAACGCGACCGGTCTCCACTCCCGCCCTAGGCCAGGCCCGGCCCGAAGGTCGCCGAAGCGACCTCCGGGCCAGTCCCACGGCGAACACCGGCCGCAGCCGCCGAACCACCTTCCGCCCGGGCCCCTCCCCACTGCTCCGCGGCGCAGCGCTTACCCGGGCGTGCACGGTGCCCATGGCGGCGGCAGCAGGGCTCCGCGGGCAGGGGGCCTCTCCTGCTCAAGGCCTCGGCACGGGGGCAGCCATGACAGGCAGGCCCGCCCCGGCCCCCATTGGCCGGGAGAGCGGGAAGGGGCGGGGCGAAACTGCGCTTCCCGGATGCTGCCGCCGGGGACGCGCGCGTGCGCAGCTAGGAGGTGGGGGATGGGACCCGGCCTGGGGTGGGATCGCTGCGTGAGAATGGGAAACAAGCAATTTTCACCTGTATGTCTTCACAGGGGAACGCTAAACTCGAGGCTTTCTGCCTGTTGGAGGTGGGTGATCAAAACTAAGCGCCTCCCAGCCAAGCTCAACACGCGACAGGAAGTTTAATTGACGTTGCAGCAGGTGGAGCGGCCAGCGCTCACCGCAGCCCAGAGAACCGGACCCGTCCTCTCAAACCGACATTAAAGACGTCCTAAATTACTTTAAACTGTTGTTTAACGCTGTTACCCCCACGGGAATTTTTCTTCTTCCCGACCCAAGTATGAACTTTGTTTTTAATTGCCTTAGTTTACAAATAACTTTCTGTATTTAAAACGATTGCAAATATAGTAGGTTTAAAATAAACGCGATTTCCGGGTCCAGCTGGAGCAGGAACAAGCACGAACTTCATAGCATATCTACCTCGTAACCATTTAGTCTTTTGAGTCTTCAGTGAAATAAACACATTCTGTTTTAATTCACACTAGGTGAATTATACTAAAGAAAGCTTAGAAAACATTGTAACAGATTATCTTTTTATTTTAGAAAAAGGAGACAAAAATCAGAGCTATGCATAACAGATGTCATTAAGGTAGATTTAAATGTTGTTAATGGATCTATTCAAGTACACAGAATGGAAGAAAAAGTTGGCATTCCTGCTTAAATTCTAAAACAGACTGGTAAAACCAACATTTTGCAGAACTTTACAAAATTAAATTAGAAATTTTCAAGTTATAAATAAATATAAAAACATTTTATCTTGTAATTAGAGTAACATTTTGAATTCTCCTTGCAAATTTGAAGATACATACACAGAAGAAATGAACAGAGATGAAATAAAATGGCACCAGACTTCTGCAGTATGGTAATTGAGCTTGAAACCTTTTGCCCTGTCCCACACCACTCTAAAAATCAATTTTAATGTTTTAAATTTTGCACTTCAAGCTTGGAGAAGTCATGGAGAAACTGCTTAAAGGCTGGTCTAATTAGAAATGCTACATTTTGCTCTTTGACAGACTTCTGGACACCACAGTTCACAGTCCAAAGTTCCCTTTCCTAAGCATCACAATCTAATGGCTGCTGCTCCTTGTATCAATACAAGATACCCTCAGTAACCATCCGCAGTCTCTCCCTGGGTGTACGTGAGTTGCACAAATAAGAAACCCCCACATTTCACATGCCTGCCCAAAAACACATGCACAAACTCAACTTTAAAGCCACCATCATTTCCTTCTACTTTTAAAAAATTGCACAAGACACGGTAACAAAATTGAAATTATGCAGAACCTTTGTAGCCAAGGGTGTTTTAAAATGCTCATCGCTCAATACAGATGTGACTTGGTTAACCTTCAGCCCATTTTTTGAGACCTTTGCACAGCTCCCTGGGTATTGATACTTGCAGTAAGTCTTAGTATTTGCTTCTTCTAATGATCTGTCTTGGAAAACTTCCTTTGGGTTATCATACCTTATTGAGACAGGAGGGGCCCTGTTTTCCTTCCCTCTCCTATCAAGAGGGAAGTGAAAGGCGGCAAGAAAAATCTATCCTGTTGGAGGGGAAAATGAGAACAATAGGGCATCAATTCAAGACAAGACGTAAACATCAATCACAACTTGCCATAAGTTGATTTTTTTGTTAACATCTGTGAAGTTTAACACGCCTCCACAAATTAGTTTGCTACTAATTACAGTCACCATTTAACCTACTTTTCAACATCCAGTGAAGTATTAAGCTCTCGTGTACAAAAAAAAGTCATCTGAAATCACTGAAACTGTACCTGTTCACACTTCAGGGGAATGTGTCCTATTTCTTATGTCTTTTTCCCCTTGAAGTCTTTGAAAAGGGAAAGAGCCATAGAGGAGAAGAAATGTGAACTGTGGAATACATACAACCACCTAGAATCATACTGTTCCTACAGTATAGTGTGCAGCCAACTTTTCCATAAACACAATAGTATGTTTAAACATAAGGCAAAGGGACACTGGAGGCCACTAAAAGTCTGATTTGTGTATTTCCCTTTTGAAGTAAAAGTCTGATTTAAGTGCTATAAAAGTAATCCTAACACATAATATTTTTAATTATATTTTTAAAAAGCTTTTGTCAGCTGTGGTTGGTTGTTTACAGAATTTACATTTTTATGCTGAAAGTAGATTTTTTTTAAACATTTATTTCCAGAGACACACCATTTACTGCAAGTCTTACTACAGCTGATTGAGCTGGTGCTTCCAACAGAATTGCAGTCTGTTACATAGTATAGCAGCCACCATTTTTATAATCATTGAAACAGTAGAATTCCAAAGGCAGATTTGTCAGGAAGCTGTAAACAAGTGATGTTCAAAGACTTATTGGCAATAACCAAAGTGATCTTAGTCCTTAATGATTTAAATTCCTCTGCCAAATTGGAATTTTGGAAGCTGTGGAATCTACTTCCAAATTAATACTCTGGAGCAGTTTGGAAACTTGTATCTGAGGAAGAGTCCAAATCTATTTCCAACCGAGACTCATCAGAATTTGGCAGAAAATTCGGATAGAGGTTTAAGTCTGAATGCTCCTGTGTGTTAGCAGAAGCACTTTTCATAGCTGAGTGCACGAAGCGTGAAGATTCCCAGAGCCAGGTTTCAAGGTCTGCAGAAGAGTGAGGCATTTTAAGCTGGCAGTATGAAGAATGAAATTCCACAGTAGATGGGACAGTTTGACATTTTCTTAGTGATGCATAATTGTCTTTCCTGTTAAAAATAAAACAAAACAAAATTTAAAAGATTTAACATTTCAATTACATTTCTATTACTGTTCAGATGTCTGACAGGAAATCTTCATGTAAGGAGAAAACTAGAGGAAAATAGTTAATTCTAAATGCATGTAGTGAGTAAGGATACGGGACAGCAGGAAGAGGATACTGAAGTGATCATATCTAAAAGAAGGGCACTCTGCCATTATGTGTTGTCCTCAGAAGTAGGTATAAAATATTTACATTAAAAGTCACACTACTCTGATAAGCAGAGAGGGGTGGACCTAGTTTGTGCATTACCTCTTAAGCAGTACTCATCCCTCCCCAGCTATCCATTTGGAACATTTGGTGATTTACCAATCATAGCACTAACTGAACATTAACAAGAATAATACCAACATTTACAAGTTGAGTAGCAAATATATTTGTTCAGCTTCCCAAATGCCACCTCTGCATTCCACTTTACAACCAGCTAATTATCACCAACCTGATGACAGCTGGAACAGAACTTTCCTACCCTCTAAAAGAGCACCTGAATCACCAAGTTAAGTCCTTTGCACCCTGAGAAACAGGAAACTGAAGGTGTCACCAAGAATATAGTTTTTCCTTCAAAGTTTTCTCTCCTCCTTTGCAGTGCTTTTGGGGAAAAAACCCAAAACAACCCGCAATGCCTCTTCTCCCACACAAAAAACCCAACTCATGATACACGCACTTCAACACCCATTTCCCTACCTGAAGTTTAGGTGCGCTAAAAGATACCACCCACCACCTTAAGTTTTCTGAAGGGATTTTCAAACTGTAAACAGCACAAATTTTCATGAGACTTAAGTTCGATTCCAAAACAGAAGCTAGATCTTATTACATAAGGGGAAGAGCATAAAAAAAGAGGTGGTGGTGGGGATTAGTTTCTGCAAAAGCAGCAGTAGGTTCTTGGTGGATGCTGAAACAAAGTACAAGCCCACAAAGAGTCACCTGCCGAATACAATGCAGGAGCTAGTTGCCTGAAAAGGGAATCCACTTAAAGGAAGGCTTCAGAAAACTTACAAGTTTGACAGCGTGAACAGTTCAGTGGTAGCTGATCACCCTGAAGTTCTCTTAAAAAGCACACAGGAAAAGCTGCATAACCACTACCTTCTGTTTTAGAGCCAAGAGCTTTATGCCCTTTCCACAAGCAGAGAAGCAATGTTTCTGGTTAGTCATGACTCTGTGACCAAATAACCCCTCTGAGAAGGTAGATCAGATCTGAGACAGTCCTGTGATTTTCCAAATGTCCGTTTCCAATGAAGAGTCTCACAACTGGCAAGGCTGGAACAGGAGGACCAGCAAGAAGCTGCTAAATAAGGGTAAAAGCAGGAAGATGACTATATGCAAATTTATTGTGGAAAGGAGTTAAATATCATTAAGAAGGGAAAAAGGACACTGGATTTGATGTGGTATCAAATACCTGAAGAGGTGACAGTAAGATGATAGCAAATATATAGCAAGAACATTTGTGCTCAGAGAGATGGCTTCAAAAACCAATTAGTGTTACACAAAGAACAGCCTTTAACTGATTCAGAAAGGGAGAAGAGAGGCTATTTTGTCTACAGGAATTAAATGCTTCCAAATTCTCAATAAAACCAAATATTGTACAAAGAAAATATTTTTACAACTTAATATTAAAGCCACCATTTAATAATTCCAAAAGGGGGGAGAAACCCAGGCTTCAACCTCATGAAGTCTTCCATTAAGCCAGAACCTTTAGTAGTAAGTTTGACTACCCTCTGCTTTTAAGGGATGGAGCATATGAAGCAGATCTTTTACGACACTCTTGTAAGAAGCTTTGCCAGGTTCTAGATTGAAGTAGGATCACGCAGTTCTTCTCAGACATATCAAATCTGCATGTCAGGTTCTTCATTTCACAGCATTGTCAGGGCAAAAAAAGACCATCCTTGATATTCCTCCTTATCTAACTTTATTACTAAAAACAGGAAGACAAAAGCTGAAGAATTCTTGGCTCAAATGAAATGGATTTTTTTTTTGTTTTAATTTAAAAATACACGGTATTTAGAACACAGCCCTGCTCTAATTGAAGTACCTGCTGCAGTTAGGATTCTCCAGTGCTAAAGCTCTCTCTTGGAAGATTTTATGGAGCATTTAAGAATTCTGTTCAGTTCTAATAGCTTTTTGGACTAATTACCCTTTCTTCTACCTCCTACCCAGCAACTCTGGTTGAGACAATCATTAGAAAAAAATATTGTAAAATAGATGTGACTCACTCTGCTAGTCTGGATTTCTTCTTTTTCAAATAAAATCTTAAGAGATTTCATATTTATAAGCATTTGGACCTCTCAGAGAGCCTGTGGCTCTCTGCTCATAGCATTACTGACATGGCTGTGCAACTCACTGTTTCAGCAACAAGTCCACTTTTTAACACAAAAACCTAAACTGAATGGTTTTCATATTGTGAAAGTTTGCTGAGTTCCTTAGGCAAATACTACACTCCCCAGCTAAAGATGAAACAATATAGTATTCTCATATTCATAGTGAGGCAAGTTGTCACCGATTCCTCTATACATACAGTGCTACCAAGATTAACAGAATTAAGAAGTCTGAAAGGCTAATTGTCTCACCAGCTTGGTAACAGAAGCATAATGAACCTTGTTACAACCAGGTTCGAGTCCACGTTTATCTTCCACAGAACCAGAGGTTCATAAAAAAATTTCACATTTGGAATTAAAAAATGGTAAAAAAATTGTAAAAAAAAAATTAATTCTTCCCAGCTATCTTACAAGACGGCCCTTCATATTATTGTGCTTTTACTCTCAGAACCTCCTTTGTCCAGACTCCGGAAACTCTAGTCTTTCTCTCGATGTTTTCCAGTTCCTACCTGCCCAATCTGATTAAAAACATCTTGAGCAACCTGTTCCTCCTCCTTTCCTCCTGATTGATCCAGCTACCATGGAGCAGAGCAGAAACAAAGTCTCTCTTCTCAGTCCCGTGCCTGTTCCATAACCCTCCCAAAAGCATAAGCCTGCCCATAGGCAACATCTCATAATCTACAATAGGTAGCAGTCATTGACCAGTCACAAAAAAGAAGCTCCAGAAAAAATTCTTAAGAAACAAATCTAAGGATTAGAAGGGGCAAGAACCGTTTTGTGCTACCTTTGAGAAAATTATTAAATCATGTTTTAAGATAGAAAAACTTGAAGTTCTGCCAAAAGAGAAAATGTCTAAAAACACATCATTTGCACACAGCAGCGCTCTAGTTTACCTGGATGTACAGAACAGCTTGCTTTTAGCCTGGGAATAGACTGTACCAGCAATCTGACAAAGCTGTTCTTGCATCCATCGAATATCAGCAGGCATGTCAGGAAACCAGTTTACTAACCTACAATCAAAAACAAAATACACTTGTTTCGTAAGCAGTAGATCTAATCCACAATATATTTTTACATACCACATCCAACATAATAAATTTTCGTTCTCCCCAAGTTAACTCCCCCACCAAAGTCCCCAGTTCTTCCCAACCTCCCTGAATTCCCATCTAGCCCACTTACCTCTTTTCTACAAGCTAAGAAAAAGGGCAGCACAGACCACAGCATCTCTGATCTATGCTGAGTGGCTGACCAGTATGTGCATTCCACACCCTGTGACAAACTTTTAGGAAACCTGCAAAATACTCCTGTCTCTGAGACCTCTTCATATGTGGCAGGAATTTTGTGGTTAAAGTTAGGTGCAAGAGGAAGGAAGAACAAAAGAAAAAAGAAAACAATGGAAGAACAAATAGAAGAGAGCAATAGAACAATATCACAAATGTATTTTTTTCCTTATGATACTCATAGTAGAAGTCAATAACACTGGAGGGGGACAAGGGGGAAAAACCCCACATAAATTCTGTTGAAACTTGCTTCCTCCTCATCCACCACAAAATGTCACAGAAGTACCACATTTAGAGGCAGAAAACCAAAAAATATTTTACTGGACTCCTATGTGGTTCCGTTTACAGAACATTTGATTTTTCAAGTATTTTCTTAAGATAGCAATGACATCTGCTGCCCAAGGACTAGTTCATGGTGCATTCATTTAGCAGAAATTCTCCTTTACTGGAATTGTAACACTTTTAAAATTAAGCCCTGTTTCAAGAGTACAACTTGCAGTCAACCTAAACAACTCTGATAAGAAAATTTATGTGGTAGGTAAACACTGGATTTCACTCCTAACTTCAAAAAGAAGCTGAAGCACAAGAACTATCTGGATAGAGCTCAAATACCACTGCAGAATATAGTAACAAAGAATGTGCTCCTGGAAAATACAGTAAGTTTTTTCTTTTGAGCAATTACAAGACAGCTACTAGTAATAAGAGTAAATTGTTTAAGAATCTTCTTAATGTGTTTATTTCTCTATCTTTAAACTATAGAACAGGATGCATTATGTAGGTAGAAATATGGTCTTTGGACAGTTACCACTTGAATTCTAGAGTACCTGCAACACAGATTAAGCTCTCAATGAGTAAATTTCTAGAAGTATAGTCATTCTAAAATTGTTCATTAAACCTTCCTTACCGTAAAGCAACAGAGTAAGCAGACTCCACTGGTAGCGTATACGGAAGCATCAGATAGGATATCACCCGCATTGGGAAGAGTTTAGAGAACTGAGCGTAGAATCCATTCTGTTCTTTACAAGCTTCCTGTAGTGCTTAAGAATAATAATTTTTGAAAAAGATGTTAGACTACTTTAAAGGAGTTTACCAAACTTTGAGCAAATTATTTAATCTTCAGTCAAGTTTATCAAGAGTTACTGAATAAGGCTCAGATAGAAAATGAAAGCAGTAATCTCAAGGCACTCATACCATAAGCCTTCTTCATGCTATTTTAAAATATTTGAAACACAAGGACAAAAGGCATTAACCAGAACTTCCAAGTACTTTAAATGAATGTATTTACATTTAGTAAGTATTTAAAGAACTTTCTTGGGTTGAGCTAGTCTCTAATATCACATGCAGTTGTAAGTTCAAATAAAAAGCATCTTATGCAAATTATAATAATAAGCAGGAGGAAAAAATAAAGTTTGCCATTCAAAGTTACAGGAAACAGCCTGAAGAATGTACCTTTACGAAGTCTAGGAGGTAGACTCTCGAATATACTCATCTCCAAGGGCTGTGGATTTTGCTTCAGCTGGTCACTAAGCACTTCCACTTTCAAAGTTTCTACTCTATTATCTGTCAACTCTTTTTTCTTCATATGGTCAGTGGGTTGTGCAGCCTCATGAGGATTTCTTTTTGTGAAGGACAAGTGGATATAAATTGAGTCACTCACAATACCTGAAAGAATCAAGAGCTTCCACTTAGGCTTGATCCACATGTGTGTAGAGTACCCGTATGGTACCTGTAGTCTCTGTATCTGTACAAAGGCCTATCCTGAGGGAACATTATCTACTCAACAGCAAGTACAGTGATGAATCCTCTTTTGCAGGTTTAAGTCTAACTTTAAAACAGGTTCTAAAGAAAAGGGAAACACGAACAATTAACTGAAACGACACTGGAAAAATGCAGTCATTTACCAAAGCTGTTTTCCAGCAACAAAGCCAATGATTTAAAGGAGAAGAAGAGAATCAATGTAATATTTATTTGAAAGAAAACACCTAATGCAAATCAGACATTTGCAAAATTTAACATGGCAGGTATGAGTAATTTGAGGCAGTGCAACAACAGGGTGGAGAAGGAAATCAAGTTGAGTACAATATCTTAAGATATATCCAAAATACAGATCTAAATCAACATTGGTTGTCTTGCAAAACTAGTGCCAATTAAGAAATAGCACTGATAATTACCTTAGAAACAAGCACTAGATAATGAGCACAAAGTAAAAAACACAATAAGGGTGTTTATACTCGGTTTCCAGAAAATCGTTATGAAGTTATTAAATATAAATTACTACAAAATTTGACTAGGAACTACATATAACAGAATCTGCATCCTACTTACAATTACTCCTAAAAGACAAATATCAAAAGAATATACAGTGAATTTAGCAGAAATGTTATCTGAAGTGTTACAGATAGAAGGAAAAAATTAACTCCTACAGCTGAAATAACAAGAAAGGAGATGCAGGATGAAATGAGTTTGGAAAGGTTATAATTACTACTGATTAAGCTTGAAGCAAGACAAACCTGTGACAGGCTAAGAGCAAAGGTGATCACAAGGTCAGTAGTGTGAAAAAGGAAGGCAGTAGTGTGATATAGAGGAGATGTGGGGACAGGCACCAAGCCAGAGCTGGAAGGAATCTCAGATATTAGTGTCAGATGGAAACACACAGGAAACTTGTGAGTGCAGTACAGCAACAGAACCCATCTTAGCACTGACAACCACAAATAATAGGCTCTTTGTCTAGTTTGTGCTTTTAATCACCTGGTAACAGGTAGAAAGTAGGATGTTCTCATTAAATATTTAGTAATATTGCTAGAAAAATTAAACTCTTAAGCAGAACCATGACGGTCTTTAACAGTGAAGAAAATTGTTACAAGCAAACCTGAATATTTAATGCTTAGTTATAACAGAGTATAAGCAGTAAGCACATCGAGATAGTATCAGCTGCAGTATTGCAATGCTGCCATACCTGTAACAGTGCAAACATCCCATTTCAGTTTCCATTCCTCTAATCCAACCCAGTACCAATTTGCTTCTGCATCCAAAGATTACAGGTGCTATGCATTCAACACATGGTTAACTTCACACTATAGCAAGTTACTGTCTTTAACTTGTTTGTCTCAAAACGTGCAGAGCAATAACATTTATTCATATAAAACATGTTACTAGAATTCTAGGAGTAAAGCAGACCAACTTTCAATTCTTCTTCAACCTATCTGGGTCCCAACAACTGCTACATTACAAGTCATCTTCTAAAGTCTTTCACGATGATTCTATACAGACTAAGGATTTGTCTGTGACTGAGTTTATATTGTTGCTAGACAGCTCCCAGTTCTGGACTATAGGGCTTTACTTAGAAATTCAGTTGGATGATAGCAGAGATAAGATAAAGGTTTCACAGGATTGGGAAAAATAGCCTATTCCTATCCTTCACAATTACCACAAAAGAAACTAATATAATTTCCCCAGAACTGGAATTCTTTGGTAACATTCACTTCACACAAATTTGACAAAAATCTAGAAGTTCAGCTTCTGTGTGGCAGCGCAACTTAAGTCAGGTAAATAGTTACTACAACTACATGACTTCTAGGAGTACTAAACTTACCATGATCCCTTCAAAAACCTCAAAGACGTAGCCTGGTCTTAGCTACATAGAACCCCTTCGTATTTTGGGGGTTTTTTTTGCAAATTCCGATTAAGACCACATCATTAATAATTATCCACAAGTGTAACATACCATTCTCTTTCAAGAATTTAAGAGCATCTGAATATCCTTGCTCACAGATCTCTCCCAGTACCTGCAAGCATAAGGTAAATGAGTCAGACAAAAAAACCAAAACATAAGATCAACACTTTGCAGAATGAAAAGCCACTTTCATTCACCCTCAATTCTTGCAAGAAAAATTTACATTAGTAATTCAACTGATTCAGGCTAATATGCCTACTATGATGATGCAGACGTGACCATGCATACATGAACTTGTCTTACAGCTATTACGGATGCAGTGAATGGTTCACCTAAAAGGACAGCATTCTAACAGTTTGCAATTTCCTCCCCCGTCTTTCTTTGACTAGCCTTTCAGCAGATGCAAGCAACACCAAAAAAGGGTGGCTTGGAATATGCCAATTCCCCTCCTTCCCTCCCAGTGCTTCCCACTTCCCCCAACTATGAAAAGTCAACTGTGCAATTCTCATGCTCAAACTCAGACTGAGTCCTCCACATGAAAACATCTTTCATCAGATGCAACACCAGCTCACCTACACAGTAGTCCTAGACAAAAAAAAAAAAGAAAGAATTAAAGCCTACATAAGTAGAATTTAACATTTTTCTTCAAGTGGTCAAAAAGCTCTCAATTGGGAAAAAAAAAATCTATAGCAGTCAGGAACATTAGTTTTCCTCTGAAGTATATGCCAAGCCAATTGGCAAAGTCTGTTTTCATTTTTTCCAGCTACCATAAGAGCAATTCAAGAGCATTTCCTTCATCAGATCTACAATAAACACCACTTGGCAAGTTTAATGGCAACTTGTCCACATGAAGTGTTAATCGAGAACTTTACAAAATGAAGCTGTAGAACTGCTTCAAAATTCTGAAGCACCTGGTTAAGCAGCTAAACATGAAAGGACTACAAACTGACAGTTATTAATTTACCAGTGTTGATTGTATGATAGAATCCTGTGCTAACTCCCAAATAAATACTGAAAGCCTGTAACAGGACATGCATTTTTAGTCTGAAAGAAACTAAAAATAAAGAGAATGAAGACAAGCTATGAAAAAAATAGAAACAAGAAGAGAAATATCACCAGAAAAGTTTATGACTACGTGAAATGCTAAGATTACTGTAGCTTTCTGCAAAAGCAAGGCTTTTATATGGAAAGCTGTTTTAGTAACTACATGAAGGCAGCGAGTTACCTTAGGTTCTGGTGGAAAGAGCGCTTGCGTTAAACGATAAAGGTTCCCCAAACTAAGCTGAATGCTGGTGTTGGTCAAATTCATTTCATGGAAGTTCGCAGAATTCCCCTTTGGACAGATATCACACTCCCCAGCAAAAGGAGAAACTGTGATGGTATTCTTAGATTCATAGTGAGGTAAGTTGTCACTGATTCCTCCATCCACATAGCGCTACAAAAATTAACAGAAATAAGAAGTTGCAAAGGCCAAAAATCTGTAACTAGCTGATTTCCCATGCAAAAATTAAATTTAAAGAATTAAATCTAAGACTGTGGCAGAACAGTCTCTGCCGATGGCCCCAGGCTAAACATTTTGAGTAGTGTGTAGTATTGGGAATTTTTCTGTATGTTTAAGAAAGAGCAAGTCCATTTTAAAGATCATAATCTCAAACAACACGCAGAGAAAAAGCAGCACAGCTGTCATCTCTTCCTCAAAGGAGAGCACCCACCAAGGAGCTACCAGGGTACTTCTTTAGAAAGAATGTGAGTAAAATAAGAGCTCTACACTTCAAAGCTCCAGTTCCATCATACTAAACCATTCAGTTCGAAAAATTACTCTTACTAAATAGAATTTGATATAAAAGCATCAAAAATATTTGGACATAAACACAATGCAAGTAAAAATGGACAATGCTTCAGAAACCTTGCCAGTCATTTCTATTCTGCTTTAAGTGCAAGCTTAGAAGCTGTTCCAGGTTATGCTTTTTATCTCCTTTGTGTTCAGTTGCCCATTTCTGTAGTTCTAATGTGTCATCACCACACACATTTTAAGATCCAAGACCTGAAGAGTTCTATACTGGGGTAACTAATCTGTAGTGCAGCAGATGCTATGGCCCAAGACAGCTCCTCCCAGTCACAACAGCCAACCTTCCAGTGGCACCAATTGTAGCCAATTTGTTCTGGCAGCAGAAAACCACATTACAGCTTTGCCAGTCTAGTAGCTGCATTTTCCTTCTTCCTAGTTAGCCAACAGAAATAACCTATAAGCCCTTGTAAAATGTAAAGGTAACAGACCGGGTGTTTTAAGCAGGAGCAACCTGCATTACCAATTTCATCAGCCTTGGTACTCGCTCCTTGGCCATTCTGAGAAATAAATTAGGAACAGGATGGCTCAGAGCAATTTATCCAACATACTCTTCTAGAACAGCCTGCTCCTACCTGTTAGCTTCCTTGGCTACCTTAAACCCAGCAGCATGCAGCTCCTGACAAACTTCCTATAGGTGTATAACACAATCACTAAGATACCCGTGCAATCACCAAGTCTCTTGTGGAAGTAGTAAGAACAACATAACAGGTTTGGCAAAGGAGGAGCCATAGTATGCAGCCTTCTCGTGAGATCATTAAGAGGTGGACGGATGCCTCTGAGGCACTGTTCTACAGAGGTAAATGGTTTTAATTATTTGGAGTCTCTGCCTGTCAGTTCCCTCTAGTAATTTTTCTAATCTAAAACCATTGCTGTGTTGGAAAGGGGTAAAAACAACCAAACAAAACCCACCACACCCAAAAGCTTCACAACTGGCAATCAGATATACCTATTGAAAGTTATCCTTAAGTCTTTGTTTTAAAGTACACATGCACGAAGCACCAAGCCAGTAAACAGCAAGGTGCTACAAAGTTTACCTGCTTTACATTCTACTGTGTTTAAGCCCTGCAGGAGTCATGCCAAACAGATGCAACTGTGCTATTCTTACCAAGTTACATCAAAAATGCCTCCTAAGCATTAAAATACTACCAAAATAATCACAAAGATCAAAATGATACAATTCCTTCCTTCAAAATAGGACCAAATAAAGTATCACCTGTATGGTTTTGTACTCTGAACTAAGCCTTTTAAAATAACATTGTTGTCTGGTGACAAGAACTGAACAGCCAGATTAGCCTGGATCCACCTAAACCTTGGATTCAGTCCAACGTCCTGTTTTCATAACACCTTTAATCTGGGAGAGTTTAAGGAGACATAGAAGGTTTAGAAGTACAGATAGAGAAAAATCCCTCTGCAGTTCTAATCACTTTTGCTTAAATTTCAGCATGAAGAAAATGCATTTCATGTCTAACCTTAACCTTTTAGCAGTTCAAGATGATCTTTAGAACCATCTGTAATCAACTGCTGATGAAGATATTTTGAGTTTTCTTTCAGTATTCTTCCCCTTTCGTTGTGTAACAAGCATCAAAGTTGGAAGGAAAGCAAATGCAAGTTAATACAATACTATTAACATAAAGCCATGAATGTCACTGCCTTGATTTGAAGTGCATGTCTGCTTCCAGACTTGTTAATCAAAACACCTACAACAAACTACACTAACTTTTCTGCAGTTGTTGCCAATTTGATGAGGGATTTTAGAAAACCCAGTATAGCCACAAAGTATTAAGAGGTTTTGTAACCAGCAGTTCCTGTGAAGTAATAGAACAGACTAATATACTGACACTTTACCTTCAAAAAGCAACCTTTCTTACACTGAATACAAATGACAGAAGACATTAAAAAGCTTTATTTCTATCTATCTGAACATGTAACTTTAATCCAGTTTTAATGCAGATCTACCTACTGCAAGGACACAAAGATATACAATAAACTATCTTGCAACATTATAGCTGTTTGTTTACAAAAAAAAAAAAAAAAATGGGTGACACGTCCTATAAACCTGTGCAGGTGAATGAGCATCGCTTTATTCAATAAACATTCATCCTTAAGTTAATTATTTGCTAGCTTAGAGGGTACTCTTTTAATGACTGCAATAGCAAGCAAGAAGAGAGGGAGCACATGTGTTTTGCAGGGTGAAGAAGAAATATACATAATAGATCTTTCACACACTTAGTATTTCCTTGCTCTTTTGAAAAGCTGTAAGATACAGCTGCAGTACTAGACACTATGATTAAGGCATTTATTTTACAGTAGGATAACTGAAAAATCATATACATTGTCTCTTAATATTTTCAGAATAACTAAAACTATTTTTAGATCTTAATAGAGACTTACCACACCTCTAAATGATGGTGGAATTAGGCCACAATAAATAGGGACAAATGAACTACAGATTAAAGCCTGTAAGAAAATAAGACCATATTAATTAAATAGCAACTGTTCCATTATTGAAATGATCATTTATCATTATCTCTTTAGGTGTTAGCAAAAACAACTGAGCAAGCAACTGAAAAAATCTTCAGCAAGTACACCTGAATAAAAAGGCAGTAGTGGTGGTGGTGGGGAAACTACTATCAAGCATGATTTTAAACAGGATGAGAATATTCTACATTTCTTTTTTAGAATGTAACCACACTCCACCTAAAAAAATGGTAAGACTCATTAAAAGATCATTTCTAGAAATGCTAATTAGCAAGGAAAAGTTTATGATCATTCACTCAAGCTATAAATTTTCTAATTCTTGGATCATATTAAACTAGCTTTGTAACTTGTATTAAGCATTTTTAAAATAACTATTTTTGACTGTTTCTTGATCTTTGACTTGTTTCTTATAAGAATGACCTTAAAAAAAAAAAAAAACCTGTACTTCTTGAATAAGAATTCTTAGATACACTACACTTTACAGGCATTTATCCTTTTAAGATTGATTCTACGTACCTACTCATTAAAACAGTTTGCAGATGTATTGATGGGAAACTTAGTAAGTGAATTTAGCATAATGAAGCTTGAATTCGTCTTTAAAATACTGTCAAAGTCACAATATCATAAAATGTTTAAAAATGGAATCCAACAGATGGCATCAAATGGATTTAAGATTACAGAAACTTTTTAAAGTTGCCAAAAATAAACATACCTGGACAACTTCTTCCTTAGAGTTAAAATGAGATATCAATGTATTTTTACCATCTGATACTCTGGTTAGTGAAATACAGAGTCTCCCCGAAGACAACTGGTGAGTGTTTTCTGGAAGATTTCTCATGAGTCCATCTCTTATTATCTTTATTACATTAAAGGAAGGATGAAGAGGACCAAGATTCCGCTTTCTAGCTTCTTTGGCTAATGCCATAACATCTGCACAAGCTTGAACTGAAAATAAAACGCATTTTGTTTAATAACAGAAGATATGTCCAAAACCAAAAAACACACTTCCAGTAAAAAGCATGTCTAGAGATCCAACTTTTCTCTCTGATTGCTAGCATGAAAATTCAAAGGCCTTCTTACAGATAAAATAACTGCCCACTAGTGTTTAATGGGGTTTAGGAGTTTTCTGAGGAAAAAAGACACTTCAGACTCTCAAATAGAACTCTTTGTGAAGACCCAGCCACTAAGTTACTTATACGTTATTTATATGTAGACTGTAGGTGTAAGATACCCATATAAGATGCTTCCATTTGCAATTATTCATTCCAGAAACTTTCAGTAGAAACAAAGATGAGTGACTTTCCATAAGCATGTACACACAGACGTATTCCATATGCAACATCCATAAAAAGCCAGTGTACGATGCACAGATTTAAGGTCCGCACTATGTCTAGAATAACCAGAGCACCCAAGTTCATCACAGCTAGTAACGCTTGTTGGACTTTAACCAAACTAATTAACCAAACTAAAGGTTTCAGGGCACCATTTACCTTCATTTATATATAAACACAATAAATGGAACATTAAAGGTGAACATTAGAAGGGAAGTTTTTAAAGTAGTGGGTAAGGAACATGGAAGTGATCTGTAACACCTCTCACGTCTCCACTTAAATAGCTGCATTTTTACCAATATGCAACAGACCTAATTTTTTCTCCAATTAAATCAGCATTTTGGAACCAGACAAAACCACTACAGAAGACACAATTGTTCCCAAAGAACAGGAAAATAATTCTAGCAACCACATATCTAATCATAGGAAGAACAGCAGTTCATCCACCTGTAATGTTTTGTTAAAGTTTTTAATATAATGTTTCTCCAGGGCATACTTTCAAGAAACTGCCTGATAAATTCTTCAACTTGGTAGAGGAAAGGGGTTGGGGAGGAAGGTCAAAGTAACAGGTTGTTAGCCTGAGTGATATGCTACAAGGTCATCCAAAAATATTTTCAGAACTTGCATATTTTAACATACATAGACTCTTTCTAGAATAGATAGGATTCAAATTACAAAGTTAGATTGACCACTGCACTGGAAACAACTTTGCTTTAAGCCTTTGAATTCAAATTAATTTCCAAAAATATCATCTTTCTACAATGTTATTTCCTCCCCTCCTCCCCCCCAAATAGCAATACCTAAACCTTTCTAATTCTTCGCACAGTAAGCCAAGAGTCTATATTCAAAAAAGAATATACCTAAAAATAACTTATGTATCAGACATACTCCAACTCTTTTTTTTCAGTCCACCCTTGCAGAGTGAAGCTTGGACCATGAATCTGCTGATACCAGTGGGCTGACCCTGCCTCATGCCCCAGGAAACAGCAAACAATTTATTAGACACAGCTCACCATTCATGGTCATACACATGCTTATGTTAGCAAAACACATTTTACATGCAATTGAAAAAAAAAAGGCACAAGACATATTCTGGCAAGTGATGAAGTTATTTCCAAAAGTAGTTATGTAGACAGTTTTAGCAGTTCTACTTTTTAAGCACTCACATATAAATCACAAACCAATTTAGCAATGTTCAATCTTCTAAACCATCTAAAGAGTGATATCAGGCATGTTCAGGAGTTTTGAGATACTGAACTACCAGAACTCTGTCCAGGAACAGCAGTCTCCGTGCATGCATTACTTCCTTTTGCAAAATAAGTACATTTTTGAAAACTTATGCACCAAGCAAGTAAACTGCTTGTTCTAGAAAACAGACCAAGAGCATTGGGTATATAGATGCACAAGCAAACAAATACACACACTCTCACCTCTCTGCCAGGTCTTGACCCTGTTTTTCTACCTGGCATCCTGTCAAATTTAAGATCATGCTATAACTCAAGTTTGAAGCATGGCCATATGTTCACTCATTTGCACTGCAGGCCTGTTTCTGCAGAAGAATATGAAGTAAACCAGTGCACTCTACTAGCCTTGTGTTGCAAATATTTACCTCTCACTATAAAAAAAAAACATCAGGCAGGTATCACCCTACTTTACATACCCCATTAAAGGGCTGTGAAACTGATGACTTGAAACAGTTTAGATTTTTAACTCCTGTAACATCAGCTTCCTTTCAGAAAATAGCTAACCATCAAAATTAAATGTGATTTCACAGTTTCCCCATCTATTCTACATACAGGAATTTCTACATTTGAGGTAGTCCATACAGAAAAAAAAAAAGGCAAAAATAAAGTTTGCATATTTTATTTATTGTAACCTGTTTTAAATATAAGAAGGGCTTCTAAGCAGAAAAAGTAAAATGTTTTGTCTACCCAAGAGTATGTGATATTAAAACACTGACAATTTTAAAATACATTAATTACTAATTCAAGACTTCAAAGTATTCAAATTTCTTTTCCTTCTTCCTTCCATCCTCAACAGGAATAAAATGCAGTTACCTCCTAGGCTGGTGTATTCCCAAATGGGATCTTCTCTTTCCATGACAACAGAAAGGGACAGAGGGCTAGACCTCAGGTCACAGTGGGATTTTAGGCAGACCTTGGTACATCCATATTATTTATTTTATATGCAAGAGAGGTAAATAAATTAATGTTCCTATTAAAGGTGAACTGTTTCTAGTTACCTTTCTATATTCCTAGTTATGTTTCTATGCTTTTTTTTTTAATGGTTGAAAAACTATTGATTTGTTTCCCACAGAGGAAAACCAGACATTGTATTTACAGCCCACAACAAACTTCTGCTCTTTAGTGCCCCACTTGAATGGACGACCACATTGCCACTGAAATACCAGATCTCCAACACATCCATGGGGAACACCTAACAAGACTGCAGCTTAACAGTGACAATTTGGAGTAGTTTGGAGTAGCTTGGAATGCACTTCATCCTAAAAAGAACAGTCACATCTAAGCTTCTCCCTCTGCCTTCTTACTCAGTTTGGGAAATTACACTTTTTTTTTTTTTCATTCAATGGCTAATGTTTACAGTTATTCAAACTTGAAATTCTACAGACTCTCGGTTTGCCTATCCAACAGGTAACATGAAGCACAAAGAAAACCCTTTATTTAAAGCATCAGGCTACAAATGTGTAAGAGACAGGACGTGCATGTTAATTCCAGTCAAAAACCCCTGGTCATATGTACACATGCAAACGCAGTTTTCTGCCCACCAAGTGTAATAATTCAGGGCTGGGTCCAGTCAAGTCCTGAACACCACCAAGGATGGAGATCTTACAATCTGTCTGGGTACCTGTTCCAGTATTTTACCACCCTCAGGGTAATTTTCTTTTCTTTACATCTAACCAGAATTTGGCATGTTCCAGTTTCTGTCTGCTTTCTCTCCTCTTTCCACTGCACATCTCTGAGAAGAGTCTGGCTCCAACTTCTCAGTGAAATGCAACTGTGACAAGATGTGGGACTTAAAACCACAGCTGCAGAAATAACAAATACTGTGTGTTAAAGCATATCAATGTAAGGGAGGTATAGAACATAAACTAATAAAATGTATCAAATTATTATACCACATGGTGTTTCTTTACAGCTTATTTACAATCTTCTGTTTTCACACAAACTCACAAAAAAGTAACAGCTAAAAAGATATAGAATTAACACAGGAATAGCTTCTTAGTTTGATGAATCTACAATGATTCACGGATTTTAGAATGCCTTCCAACATTCTCAAGTGGCTTTTTTTTTTAAGTTTGCAGAATAAAATACACTTGACCATTAAATACGTGGGCAGTGACCACACACATACTATTCTATTAGTTAGAGAGAAGCAAAATCCCAGTTGGCAAATGAGAAGGGACAGACAAGGGAATCATTTGAAGTCTGCAAGTCTCAATTATTAAAATGCTATTTTTTTTTTAAACTGCTAATAACACATACTTTCAGGTAAACAATATACTTTCTTTGTGCTTAAAAGCGCTTCAAATAATTAGAGAAGCTTACTTCTTAAACCATGTACAATGACTTAAAACTGGATACACTCTAAAACAGTTATTGTGGATAAATATTTCTTTTAAAAGCTGACTTTAGGCTCATAATGACTCAAGCATGTTATATTAGGACATTACAGCAAAGTTAAATTAAAAAATTTAAGTAGCACAAGTTTATTGCTAAAGCTTTTAAGAAATTAAGCATATGTGATAGAGATCAGTGGCTAAGCAGCAGGGACAAGCATTTCACAGCATTACTGTCTTGCACATAGAGAGAACTTCTGTTCATTTTAGTGAATTGTTCCCTCAGAAAATTAAATGCAAAACCCAAACCTTCTCCAAATTCAAAATAATATCTCAGTTTTCCTCCTCTAAGTAAGATGAAATATGAATTTACAAAATCATCTAGTTCTACACCTGTTAAGGGTACCGCTAACAGAAATAATCAGTGTTGAGTCATGAACTAGACAAGCTTTTACTCAGTGGACCTCTTTGATTTAAAAGGAAAACCATTTTCAGATTTCCAGGCAGTTCCCTGAACACCTTCATATTTTATTTTTATCAAGCTGCTTTAATGTGCAGCATGTCTAATTTACTAGATAAATATATATTTGGGTTCTTATGAGCCCCAAATAGGTGAAAGTAAGGTACCCTCTTCTTACTGTTAGGAAGCGTTGGGTTCTTATGAGCCCAAAATAGGTGAAAGTAAGGTACCCTCTTCTTACTGTTAGGAAGCATTGACTTCAGAAGACTATTCAAGCAAGCTAACAGCTTTTTATCAGAAAATAGCCAGTACAAATACAAATCAGGATTAACTCTTATTAGTCAAATTGCAACTAAAATCAGTTATTTTAATCACGCCACTGCTTCTAACCGTATAGCTAAGTGACCTATGCAATATACATTGTGCGCAGATTAAAGAGGAAAAGCACATTAAAGCTAACCTAAGCCCTGACCTTAACTCTCTTAGCCTCACCCCAAGAAAGAAGAAGCTTTAGAGGAAGCAAGTTAAAGCTCGCTGAAACTTCATCTGCAAAGATAACTACAGAACAGATGTCCTTGCTATTTTCCAATAAACTGTTAATATCTCATTTCAAACTGATGACAGGGTTCGATTCTTTGCCCTGAAAGGTGTTATTCAGTGGCATCCCACTCTCCCAAGTTTTCAATTCCTCCGCTTTGCACCAAGGTAAAGAGCAGTTGTCACCAACGCGGTGTTTGCAACCCTGAGGCCAGGAGGCACAGGAGCTGCTCAGACAGACACACATACCTGTCCCTGGGGCTGTAAACTCCGACCAGCTGACTTACACAAGTGTTGAAATCGGATGAGGCACACGGCAAGATCGTTTCTTGTGCCCGGGAGGTTGCTAAATAACCACCCGAGGCGAAGAGGCGCTAACCTTACCGCCCGCTTCTTGCCCTACCCTCAAGGAAACATAGGATTTTAATGTATCTTACTCGGGATGGACGGAATGGGACGTAAGGAAACGAAAAAAAAAAAAAAAAAAAGCCATAGAACCTGCTCGGGTTTAACTCCAGAAGAGGGGTCGTGTTCCTCTTCGGGGGCAGAAAACGAGAAAAGGGAAAAGCGCCATCCCCGCCCCGCGGCTGTCCCTGGCGGAGGCTCTCCCCAGGCCCGCAGCCGCCCTCCCCCTCCTCCGCCGCAGCGGCAGCCGGCCCAACCCGCCACCCCTGCGCCCTCCCCGGTTCGGCTCTCCTCGCCCCGCTTCCCTCATCCCTCCAGCCCCCCACCGCGGCGGCAGAAGCGCGGAGCCGCTGACCCAGATTGCCGCCTCCGACGAGCACGGCGCCGGCGAGCGCCCCGGCGGAGGCGCCGTAGACGTGACGGGCGTCGCGGATGATGTGCGGGGCGCGCTCCTGCAGGCAGCTGGCGGCGCCGATGTGGTAGACACCCAGGAAGCCGCAGCCGGCGAAGGAGACGCTCCAGCCGCGCTCGCGGTCCAGCATCGTCACCGGCGGGCGCGGAGCGGCGCCAGGCGCCTCACAGAGAACCCAACTCTCCCGGCAGCGGCGGCCGCCGCTGCCCAGCGACTGAGGCACTACCTGCGGGGCCGCCCTGCGGCTTTACATGACGGCCACGCCCAGCGCCGCCGGCCGGCGCAGCGACCAATCCCGCGCTTCCGTTCACCTCCGCCCCGGTGGCCCAAGGCGCCCAAGCCAACCCGAGGGCAGATGCAAAGGAAGCCACGCCTCCTCGCTTTTGTCGTCACAGGGGAGGGCGCGCGGCGGGCAGTTGGAGCATTGCGTGACCGGTGCTTCCCGTGGCAGCGCCCCGGGATCCAGCCGCGGTCTCTTCGGCCCCTCCGGGGCTACACAGCCCCCCTTGTGCCCGGCTCCTCGCCCTGCGGGGCGGCTGGCTGCTCCCTGCGCTGGCGGGAGGCGGTCCTGCACACCCCGCCTGCGGCCGCGAGAGGGGGCCCGGGCAGCCGCGCTGCGGTGATACCGAAACGCCCCTTTGGGTCTTCAGATAGGGAATGGAGGCAGCGCTGGCATGTGCCGCTGCTCCCGGCTGTGGCGGGGTAGCGGGACGCGGCCCGACACCCACAGCGCGGGCAGGCGGCGGAAGGTGCGGGTTTAGCAGTTACCTTGGTTATCCAAGGCACAAGTAAAATATCATGCTAGCGTGTGCAATCATAGAATGCCCTGAGTTGCAAGGGACCCACAAGGACCATCGAGTCCAACTCCTGTCCCCATATAGGCCAACCCCCAAATTCATACCATCTCTCTGAGGGCGTTGTCCAGTCTCTTGAACACTGTCAGGCTTGGGGCTGTGACTGCAGTGCAGTCTCCTCTTCTTGTCCCACTCTGCACTGGTGAGGCCTCACCTGGAGCACTGGGTGCAGTTCTGGGCACCACAGGATGAAAAAGATACAAAGCTACAGGAGAGTGTCCAGAGGAGGCCATGAAGTTCGTGAAGGGTTTGGAGGGGAAGCTGTATGAGGAGCAGATAAAGTCACTGGGTTCGTTCAGCCTGGAGAAGAGGAGACTGAGGGGAGATCTCATGGCAGCTACAGCTTCCTCGCAAGGGGAGGAGGAGGGGCAGGTGCTGATCTCTCAGGCAACCAACAAAAGGACCCGAGGGAATGGCAGGAAGATGTGCCAGGGGAGGTTTAGGTTGGACATTAGGAAAAGGTTCTTCCCCCAGAGGGTGGTGGAGCACTGGAACAGGCTCCCCAGGGAGGTGTCACGGCCCCAAGCCTGACAGTGTTCAAGAAGAGACTGCACAACACCCTCAGACACATGGTGTGAACTGTGGGGTTGTCCTGTGCAGGGACAGGAGCTGGACTCTCTGATCCTTGTGGGTCCCTTCCAAGTCAGGACATTCTATGATTCTATTATAAGAATAATCTCTATTTTTTTCTGAGTATCTCAGACTGTTAACTGACACAATTCCATGTTCACGTTCTACCAACATTTAACAGACAAGTACAAGCATAACAGCTAAATGTCATCTGTAGTCTAGAACAGTGTCATCTAAGAGGTTTAATAGTACCTGGCTGACCCATCAAAAACAGATGTCAGGTCCTGATGGACTTTTGGAGGTCTCATAGTGGCATCTTTAAGTGCCTGAAGACCTCCAGAAAATCTGAAGGACACTGGTAGAGTGATTGGCACCAGCTGATCCCTTGCAAATGCCTTTACAGAACTGCTTCATGCAGTGCCACCTCATGATGTCTAACTTAGCTGCAAAGAGGGTCATATGTTTCCTAAAACACCGCTGTGGGAGATCTGTCTATTCGCTACATAATACGTCTGTACAAAGGTGCTGCATTGGTGTCAACCAACCCTAGCTCTTGTCTGTGTCAGTTTAGCAATACAATTATGCTTTCAGCTCTGCGACTATTTTCCTCACCATTAGTTCAGGTATTTCTGTGGAGTGCTGCATTGCAGGCCAGAGATGTCTCCTAAATGTTTCTCTGCTCAAGTCCTCTGGAATTCCTAAATGCATCTGAACATGTCCCGGCACAGTTTAGCTCCCTGTAAAAGGTGTTGGTTTCCTCCAAAACTTGTAAGAGGAACTGGCAGCTGTATGCGACTCCATCTCCACAAATCTGGGAGTACCATCACTCTCCTGCTGAAATACTGGTGGAGATGGAGCAGCTCAGAAGGGAATTCACAATTACTCTGCCCAGCAGGGAGCTCCCCAGAGCTGGACTATGAAAAAAACAGAGAACGGCACATCTGAAATCCTCTAAGATTTAATTGCCTCAGGGCTGCAGAAAACCTCTTTAGCTTCTTGCATGCACCATCATATCCTAACAATGCGATTTAAAAACATCACAAGAGTCCAAGAGGAGCTCATACTTTCCAAATACACCTGGGAAGCGTTGTGTTGAGTAATTTTTTGTTTATAGCAAGCACACTACCAGGAAGAGAGAGCAGGATTCAAGCTCTATTTCAGTCTGAGTGGGCTTGAAGCCATACTGAGCAATCATTAGACAGTGTTACTAGGGAGATTTTCGATAAGCCTCGGCAAACACTATGATGAGAAACTCAGGATTCTGCTCCAAGTGAGCACAACAAGCACTTGGCCATACTTCCACTTTTCCAACCTCTAACTTGGCTTTCTAGCCACCTCTGTCTTGTTGGGCCATGCATCTTCATTCATTGACTCATCATTTCAATGAGCAGAGAAGAGAGTGTCCTAATCCCAATCCTGCCTGTCATTTAAGCACTTCCCCTCATTTAGAGAACAGGGAGGTGCAACACTGAACCCATTTCAGTTCACAAGGAAGGAGGGAGCTGAAAAGCGAGAGGAAACTACATCCCCTTGCTTCCTCTCATGAGAAAGGTGATACAAATGCTACCCAATCCATACTGCAACAGATTGGGTTTCACTAGAGCCTCACACAGTCTTTGCTAGGGAAGCTGAATCACTGATTCTGATTGCTTATAATCATATTATAATCAGACAATAAATCCTGGTCCTTCCCCACCTCACCTTATATATTTCTTTTAAATGTGTTGCAGTTCCCCAGGACGCAACATCAAGTTTGTTCCTAACACTGAACTACCCTTCCTGCGTATGCCTACTCTTTTTCAGTATCTGTTTTTATCTCCTTGGGCTTCTCCCTAACAGGTCTTGCAGTTTCTTCACTACATCATCTCCATCTTAGCAAATAGCTTCTCATACAGAGAAAGAAAAAAAAGAAAAAAAAAAAATCAGCTGAGGTACACATAGAGAAAATGAATGCCATTTCCCTTCCTAGGAAAAGCAGCTGTGTCATCAAAAAGGTAGATTAGTTTGACACACTGAATGTCATCATCACTGGTTGTCTCATCTCCCTTTATCTCCAGGCCTATAAGGATAATTGTCCTTCTCCCCAAAACTTGTCCTAATTCCTTTTTTTCTTTCCTTTTTTTTTCCTTCAGATTTTCAGTTTATTCATTTAATTCCAATTACAGATTTAGCTGCCCTGCACATAGCTGTTTAGGATAAAGATCCTAGAGATAGCTCTAAAATCTAGGACATCTGAGAAAGCTGATGCTACCTCGTCACAAACACTGCCAACTAACCCTACTGCAGTTGTACAATATGCAGTTTCAAGATTGTCCCATTTATCTCAACTATGACTACATATACTGTGCTGCAATCTGTGTTGCAGACACATGCTAAATCCTTTACTGAATCCAGTCCATAATCATTTCCCCATAACTCCAGGAATATGAAGTAAGGCCTGAAAGGTCATGTGGTGAAAAACAAATATAGTTTTATGGGGGTAAAATCTATAAGGAAACCTGCATGCAGTTTACAAACTTTGGTAAACAGACACCAACCTAGCCCAATGTTTAGCATGTAAATTCAACAGGCATTCAATCTATCCAGCATTTAACCACCAAAAGCTTTTCCCTTAATCCTTTCCACTTAGCTACCACATTAATTATGATATCATCGTGCCATTTTCCTCAGATACAGATAAAATCAAATCTATCATAGAAGAAACTGATAGTGCACTCGCAAAGTGCCTTTAGCTCCTTAGAAGAAAGGTACCTTTTAAGTACTAGGTTAGATGGAGGCATATAATTGATAGCAAAAGGAACCACATAGGACAGAGCACCAGCACAAGGTAATGAGCACTACTGGACAGGTGGCAAGTCATCAGATCTGAGAACTTGGCCAGCCTTGAAAATCTGATGAGATTTTCTGTCATTGGAAAGGGAAGGATATGAGCTCCAAGAGATGATTGCCAAGCCCTTCTTGGAAACAGTGAATGTTTCCTGTTACCTTTTTGACTTCCAGGGATTCATTTGTAATCATTGATTTCTCACTTTTCATAAAGCATTGTAGAAGAGATTGCTATATCATGATAGCCATCTTCATGGGGGGAGGTGGTAAGGGATACCAGTAGTGAAGTTGAGCCAGTATCGCTCAGCAAGGACAGTTTCAAAGGTGGAGGAGAAGCGTGATTTAATGAGTGCTAAGCCAGATCAATAGTGTAGCACTTCTCCAGAAGGATGACAAAGTACCTACTAGAATTTCTGGAGCCCAAGAAAACTGCCTTAACTTGCTAATACAGTCTTTCACGAGTGTGACGTTATTCTGGCCTTATCAAGTGATAATCTTCCTAATCTAAAACCAGCAAGGCTTCATCTCTGCCTAACACCTTTTTGTGAATGCTTTACTGTGAAAACTTTCTGAAGAAACACAAAGTGTTTGTTGGCACAGTTTAGGTGCCTTTGGTGAAAAATGCAACCTTGTCTCATGATAGAAACCCATCTTCTCCTCTCCCTAAAAGGATCCAAAGAGCAAAACTTGCTTATACTCCCTTTGAGATCTCTCATATGCGATGCTGCAAGTTTACCCCTCTTGTTTCAATGCATGCAGGGGAGAAAGTATGAGCTATGTGGTCTTTCTTATTCTGGTAACTCCTGTTTGTGTTTCCCTGAAGAAGCCAATTTGTCCCAGAAATTATAACCAATTACAGAGATTAATTTTACTCCTTTTGTATGATCATCCTGTATCATTATTCTGCTTGGGCAGACTATAAGGGAAATCCTACCGAATCACTGGCCAGGAGACTGTTAAACAGCCTTTATTATTTAAAAAGCACAAGGAGCCACACGGCAGAAACAGAGAAGTGTTGAGTTACAGAGGGAGGTAAACTGAGGACAAATACTGATCATAACGTGGGTGAGGAATCCCATTGCACTCCTTGTGCCAACGCCCCACATGCACACTGCACCACTCTCTTCACCCACTTCTGCTGCAAGGCTGTACACTGGGGAGCAGGGACACAGAATTTTTCCTAGCCAGAATAAGTTTTCATAGTTTTTAATCTGCTTGCAGCACCAGCTGAAATACCCTCACTACACTCTACACTAACCTTCACAGAGAAAACACACTTGGCACAAGCATTGCTCTTGTTCTATTATTGGCTTCCAGCAAAGACATAGGCACTTTGTAAGGATGTTTTTCTCTTTGCATGTCATATCATGGCCCACAAAGCTTGTAAAGGTCTCAGGGTAACTACTCTCAGGTTTCTTCGGTGAGAGATGGAAAGTAGGTCATTTTAGTGAAAGCTGCTTTTCCCTTGGGCCTCATCTTCTAGCATTTGAGTAAGATTTTGGGGTTTGGGTTTCTAAGTGATCATTGTAGTGCATAGTAAAGCTGCAGAAGTTTAAGAGTAAGGTCTCAAAAGTTGGTAGATGCTGACAGTTTGAACAATTTTAGTGTAGCTTCCAAGCTTCAGAGCATAATCCTAATGACTGCTTTGAGCTAAGCTAAGAGGTCTGTTCTCTGAGTTTTAGTTGTGACTGTGAACTAACAGGCTCCAGTTTGGGCAAAGGGAAATCAGCTATGAAGACCTGGATGAAAAGAGCAATACAAAATCTAAAACCAGACAGATAAAGCAACCTCTGGAGTTTTCTATAGGCATCTGCTCTGATCTTCTTAAAAAGAAAAAAAAAAAAAATCAAGCATCTATTTCACATACTGTTTGCTAAGATCTAACACTAAGTCATTCTGTAGAGGCAGACTCCTATTTTCTCTGTAATATGGCTGAAGCATGGGGGCAGTAGGGCTAGCTTTTGAAAAAAAATCTCTTTATAGGCCCTGTTTCAAGCTGTATGTTCTTAAAAATCTGGGAACTTCATTTTGGAAGATTTATCGGAAGTATTTTCTCTTGTTACTCTGCCTGATATTGTGTAAACTATTTTGTAACTATTGATGAATCTCATAATATATAGGAGGTTCTCAGATTCAGGTCCATCTAGTGTCCTAAAATTTCTGTCTGTTGAAATCCTAATTCTGCTGCTAACCCTCACTTACTCCAAGTGATGTGGGAGGGAGAAATGTGGCAATCGAAATTTAGAAATGATAATACAAAACATGTGTTAACTAACAAAACATATTGAGTGCATTTGCCTTTGACCAGCTTGTTTGTAAACAGGTCTCTCTAAAGAACATAAAGTGTTTTAAGTGACAGCAGCGTTAGGGAATCGACTGCCTGAATTAGTTGAGCAGCAGGTTGAGAAGAGCACGGTGCAACAGACACATATGCATCACGCGCTTCGCAGTGCTGTGCAGCTGGCAAGGGTCTAGTTAATCCAAAGCGCCTGTAATCCACTCACCAATAATCAAAAGCTATCCACCCCATGCTAAAGGAATGAAAACAGTGACTGAGTACTGTGACCACAGTCTTGCTTTGTCAATTTATTTCTAAAAGCAGGAAAAATTATCTAGTGCTTAGCAAATATTCGTATTGGAGGGTGGCTGGAAAGCAGTGTAACTGGTTCTGGTAGGAGAAGCGCTGAGTTTTCATATCTTGAATTCCTTGGTGTGACCTGTGTTTTTCATTCTCAAAGTTAAACAGATAAATACTGAGAGTTAGAATTTGCTTCTCAGTCTGTTATCACAACCATTGCCTTTACTCTTCATGATTTCAAAAATATTTCTCAGAATAAATAGCATAATACTATTTCACATGAACATGGTCCATTTTTTTAATATTTTCACATTATTTTTGTTTCATAACTTTGTGGCCTGATATGTATGTGGCAACAGTTTATTGCAAAAGATCCCATACAGCTTTATATATCCTACAAATGAGAGAGAGCAATGACTGCACCCATGGCCAACTTGCAACTTTATTCGATTAGTTACTTTTGAAGGATTTGTTATTCTTTAAGACAGAAAACTAAGAAGAAAGAAGAAAGAATATGGGTAACAAACTGTGGGAGAAATTCAGATAGCCATCAGACTTAAATTTTTCAAATATTGTCTTGCAGAGCACAAGTTCATTTTTCTGTTTGTAATGGCACTATTGTTTTCTCTCATAAGCTGTGTCATTTCTGCGTTAACTATATAATTATTTTTAATTACAATTATGGATATTACTGTATCTGGTAACTGCTGGGTGACAAATGATGTTGCATCTTAAATATCTACTATCTTGTCATAAAAAGACCTAATAATTAGCACCTTAGAACAGCTGCTGAGACAGATTCTCAGCAAAGCCTCCTTCTTGGTCTTGATTTAAGAAAATATTTCAAACCTGTTGTTGCTCTAAAGACTAGACATCTGTCTTCCCAGCTTTTAAAACCAATAATATTTAGTGAATTATTTTAGAGATAGATATGTGTCAACTGCCTGAGGGACAGAGTGCCATCCAAGGGGCCTGGACAAGTTCATGAGGTTCAACAAGGCCAAGCGCAAGGTCCTGCACCTGGGTCAGGGCAGCCCCCAGTATCAATACAGGCTGGCGGATGAAGGGATCGAGAGCAGCCCTGCGAAGGAGGACTTGGGGGTACTGGTGGATGAAACATTGGACATGAGCCATCAATGTGCGCTTGCAGCCAAGAAGGCCAAACGTATCTTAGGCTGCACCAAAAGGAGCATGGCCAGCAGGTCAAGGGAATTGATTCTGCCCCTCTGCTCTGGTGGGACCCCACCTGGAGTCCTGTGTCCAGCTCTGAAGCCCTCAGTACAGGAAAAACATGGACCTGTTGGAGAGGGGCCAGAGGAGGCCACAAAAATGATCAGAGCTGTGAAGACAGGCTGAGAGAGCTAGGGTTGTTCAGCCTGGAGAAGAAAAGGTTCAGGGGAGACCTTATTGTGGCCTTTCAGTACTTAAAGGGGGCTTGTAAGAAAGATGGGGAAAAGGGGTAATGGTTTCAAACTAAAAGAGAAGAGATTCAGGCTACACATGAGGAATAATTTTTTTTACAAGAAGGGTGGTGAAACACTGGCCCAGGTTGCCCAGGAATGGTAGATGCCCCATCCCTGGAGACATTCAAGTCCAGGCTGGACGGGGCTCTGAGCAACCTGATCTAGTCGAAGATGTCCCTGCTCATTGCAGGGGCATGGACTAGATGACCTTTAAAGGTTCTTTCCAATCCAAACTATTCTATTATTCTATGTACAGAAAGAACCATTTATCTGGCAGAATATTTCACAAGAGTTATGATACATTTTGAATCTTGTACAGCAGCAGAACTATCCATCAGCTAGGAAATACACGTGAAGATTATTTTATATTCACCTACTTACAGCGGTTCTCATTCTGCAGAGAAACTGTGGACACAGAAACAGCTGATCCTTTATTCAGCACTCCTGAAACATAGAAACTCATGAGAACAGTGTGGCACTAATGTGTGTAATAAAAAGAAATTATTGTTTGTGGAAATAGTAACCAGTAAGCTGCTTAGTGTGTATTAGCTCCTTCTTAACATTTGAAACTGTTGTTAAATTCTGGAGAGGAGATTATGGAGCTGAACATAGATGAAGATGCTGTCAGCAGAGTGTGTGGGTGGGATATAAACATATGCACTCTGCTTAAATATAGGCCTTCGTTATAGTAGTCCTGGTTCCCTTGATTCTTTAAATACCCTGGATTTGAAATTCTCTGATTTTTTTCCTTCCAGTTCAAGAAGGGAAGAAAATTATACTGAACAGTTGCACCTTGTAGATGGCTAAGCCAAGCCAAGGGCTGGGTGACAGAACCACATAATGCCAGCACGAAAGGAGCAGGGACTTCACAAGTGCCACAGAAGTTTTCCCAAAGGAGTTCAGGCAGTTTGTCTTGCAAAACAAGAATTTCTAGTGAGCTTTTGGGCAACAATACCAACCCGAGCAGTCACTGCCAGCCTTCTGCCACCCTTGGCTGCGCTCACAGAAACATCCATGCACAGTGGACCAGCTGGAGGAAATACATTGCCAGGAAATAACTTTTTTTTCCCCGTGGGATGTCTCTCAAACCATTCTGCTGAACAGCTAAACACTTGTGGCCTCACCTTGGACAAGCTTCCTTGCTGTTTTTGTAAACCAGGTGACCTGGGGAAAGGCACTCACTGGCACCTAACAGAGGGCTAGGGGAGCTGAGAGGGGAAGCTGCCTACATGGGGGTGATGTAAACTGTATGCTGCACAGTGTTTAGGAACCTTGCTGTTCAAATCAGCTATACTGGAGATTTGAGAGACTTAATGAAAGTTATCCCTGTGTTGTGAAGACAACCAGACAGTGCTCGTTGTGGCCAGTCACAATTCTGTAGCCTGTAGGCTTCCTAAAAATGGGAGTAAAGAAAGAACATAGGGAATATGCCTTTTCCCAAAAGGTCTCTGAGGACCCTGTTTGTGGAGCTGGAAGTTTGGAACAGTTATTCCAGAACACAGCTAGAGAAGAGCGGCTGACAGCATCAGAGCTGGCTACAGCTGAACCTACAGGCCAACCAGCTATCTCACAGGAGCTGTCATAAGTGATCTTCCTCAGTCTGGACCTCTGTTTTTTTCATTGAATTATAGTGCAAGGAGGAGGACTTGGGGAAGGCTCTTCATCCTATAGCTCTGCTTTAACAGGAATAGAGAGCCTTTTCATTTCGTTTATAGAGGAAGGTTGTCATTTAAGGTCAGTGAGGAAGGCATTTTAGCTATGCATCTCTCATTGGCTTAAAATAAACATTCGTCCTCATCATCCTCCTGTCAGTTATTTTAGGCAGCCAACTGTGCAAGGCCCTGGCCATTGTGAATCCCATTTTTAATAATTCACTATTCTTCCCAGCTGTCACATAGGAAATTCAGGCATAGCCTTAACTCTGGGCTGTAAATTTTATCCCAGGGGATCTAGTGTTTCAAGAGAGCTGTTGACATGGAAATATAACAATACCTAATTAATTTTTTTGATCTAATTACCATTTCATTTTCATCTAGATGGCACTAGATATGATCTAATTGTTTAGTAGGCAAATAATCTATACAGCAGAAAATGAAAACCTGTTAAGTTGCAACCTACAGAAGTTCACAGTCAGCAAGAATATTACTGTAGACTTCCAGTGTCACCAGTTGCTTAAATGCCATTGTAAATCAACAACTCTCTATCCATTGGTATCAGGATTTGAAAGTAAATGCCAGGTCCAGATCTTCAATTGCTGCAAATAATTGTATTCACATTTCAAAACTGCTGGTGAATTTGCATTTAGGTTTAGAAACCGGTAAACTGCTCTGCTTGAGTAACACTTTTACTTTGAGTGGTCGCCCTTCTGTGATGCTTTTCAGTGAGAAAAAAATAGTATAAAATTTGTACCAGAAAGACAAAGTGCTGTTCTATACCCATAAAACAGGATGGCAGTGATTAACTGAAAGGAGACATGCCACCTATGCGATATGGCTGCCTGAACTTCAGGTGAAGAGCAGGGATAACTACAAGAGATGCTGCATGTACTCGTGGTGTGGTTTGAGGTGATCCTGAGCAAACATGCTACTCTGGGTGGTGAATGATGGGATGGTGACTGCTGCCATTCTCTTCTCCCACTAAAACATGTCCAGAGAAGGGGCTCTAGCTCTGACTTTAAATGAAGAAAGCAGCAAAGAGGAGGAACAAAGGTGGGATAGACAGTGAGAGCAGAACTTAAGCAAATCTATGAAGTCACATTAGTTGTCTTCTACAAGTACAATGCTGAGAAGTTTGCCAGTGTCCCTAGTCAATGATTAGTATGCTCAGACCATGGCAACTCTTCATCAATTTTGAAACAGTTATATGAATAGGAATTTCTCATAGTACACTCAAACTCACACTTCAGTCTTACAGTGATAAGTGAGGTCAGTGAAAGTCTTTCCTTTGACTAGAGACCCTGGAGTACATCCTTTAAGCATGACACAAGGCTTTGGAGAATTGAAGTCTGGGTTTCACACAATGACAGTGTAGGATGTGATAATGAAGGAACAGTTAAACAACCATCTGTTTACAAAGTAAGCACTTGTCAGGGCTTACCACTTCTCTCACTATTGTACAAAAAATCTTACAAGCAACTCAGCAGAACAAATTAATGAGGGATTTGAGAGCACATAAGATGACAACTGAAAGATGGATTCTCCTCCCCAGCCATTAATGTTTATAATTAAAATGTAACTAGGTTTACTTCTTCAGCTAGAGACAATTTGCATAACCAATAATAGCATCATGGTCTGCATCATTCAAGAAACTTCTATTGGCCTTCACAGGAAGAGCTTGAAGGCCTCATTTAAAACACTGTGGTGAACAAAGTTGTCCGAATTGCAGCCTCAAGTAGCTCATCCAAGAATTTGACATTGTATGTAGAGCAAGTTCATTTTAGAGTTATTTTTATAGGTCAGTGCTGACTGCCACAGAATTTTCTGTTGTTTCTCAAGAAGAAATTGAATGCATGTTCTCATTGTACGTTTGCTGGTTTTCTACTTCTGGCTCAGTCAGTTCAGTCAAATTCATACTACAGGACTCCTTGTCTACTGTTAAATGAATAGCCCATAGTAATACACATTTTATAATATAGATTTTAATTTGATAAGCATATACGTTCAGAATTTGTCACTGGAGAAATAAATTCATACAAAGAGTTTTGACTAAATGCTTGAAGACTGAAGCAGATTTCCCAAACAAGCACTGTCAGTTCATACATTGTGCTGATGCTCTGCTAAATTTTTGTTTCACTGCCTCATCTGATCTTCATTTAAATATTTGCTGGTTTGATATGAACCTTTTCCTAGCATGTTTTTCCTCTGACCTGGTAGTCATATCTGATAAATCCTACTCTTGTATCAGCAAAAAAGAAGTCGTAAAATGAGAACAGAATCAATACATCTTCTTGTAGCTGTTTTGGGTTCCATTTTTTACGATTTTACACCTTCCTTCCTCTGCGAAAGCCTAATATTTTCAACTATGATTGCATTCTGATTTAGAATTCAAACCAGATTATTTTTCTCTTGCTGTGAAGCAGAAAATAAACAATTGTTTGGACTATTTCAGTGTGAAATATCAAATATTTCCTTTAAATAAGTGGGTTTGATAATGTTAAAATATATGAACCAAATTAATATTAATATGGAGCTAAAACCAAATGAGTATAAATATTTTACCTTACTGGAAGTAAATTGGTTATTAAATACAAAAGCTGAAGCAATTATTTTGTTCTTTTATCACTGAAAACTGCTGAAACTGCCACATTCCTGTGATTTATTCTTTCCATAAGATTGAGTTTTCTGAAGGAAGAACCTGTTCTTTGTGGTTTGTCTATAATTTCGTTGGAACTGAAATATAACTTTATTTTTATCGGTCCTCTGGCCAAACTTTAAATCACAGAAGTTTGAATAATCCTCATCTTTGATCTTCACTTGTGGTTATATATAAGGTCAGTGATAATTAAACTGAGAGCCACATAAAGCACATGACAGCCTTTATTCACCTTAAACCAATGTCCTTTCCTCCCTCTAATAATAATAATTGGTATCTACAGATGGTCGCTGTTTCCACAACAGAAATATGTGAATGTATTCCTAGTACATAGGGGTGATCGCTTCTTGGCCCCTGTTTTGTAATAGTTTGTCCATTTACTCAATCAGATTTGCTCAAACCCCTCATGTAGAGGGACACCCTGGGACACTATTTTCTCATTATTTGTAAGATTTCTTGTTCTGAAATAAGGAATTATGCAGGTGTTTCTTTGGACCAGGAGTACTGACATCTTTCCCAGCTCTGCTCTACTGCAAGACCAAGGACTCTTCACTTCTTGATACTTCCATACTTCATCTCTTCACTCCTTGTCCCGCTCCCAAGTTCCCTGTTCCTTCCTCCTCTGTTTCTGTGTTTGTATGCTCCCCATCTTCATTTCCTTCTCCTGCCACTTCTCTGATCCTAGGCTTAGCCAATTCAATTAGCTAAATTCAGAAAGACTAGAGTGGGTGAGAAAGCTGCATTGGCTTGGCAAGGATCAGCTCAGCAAGTACCAGAGCCAAGTTTTTCCCTTTCTGGCAGGGGCCAACTGGTGTCCTGACTGCCTGTAGCATAACTTCACCTTAAGATTGGGGTCACGGCCATGAGGCCCTGGGCGCTGAGGCACATTTGTCATCGTCTCATCTTGCATCTCATGGGCAGTCCCTGCTTCCCTCACTCAGGAGAGGGCACAGCACAGTGCCAGCAAGAGCTGGGCAGTGGGTCAGACTGACCTTTACCTCCTCTGCCCTCTGCCATTCCCCAAAAACACATGCCATAGAAACCAGACTGCTGCTGTATCTGCCCTCAGTTCTTTCAGAAGCCTAGTCTTCTGCAGTTTCTGTCTCTGCTGTGAAAAAAGAATGACAAAAGGGTGGGGTTTTTTGGTCAGTGCCCCCTCACCTCCACATCTGCGCTCTATATACACCAGGCACGTATAGATGCCACTTGATGCACTTCTGGTGTGTGTGCCTGCTGAGAAATGCTGCAGTGTACCAAACTGTTTACATTTTTAACCATTTTAAGTTGTGTACAAACCAGTAATCATCACCTTCTCATGCCTTAAGTTCTTGTCCATATACTAGGAAGACACAAAATCCCTTTCTCCCTTTCCCTTTCCTAATCCATTCTAATTTATTAATCTAGGCCACTGTGTCACACCACCACCCCATACTCACCACTCCCCCTTCTTTCCCAGCTGCAGAATGTTGGTATGCTGTAGGGAATTTGGCTGTGGAATGACATATCAGTTATGTTGTGAAACAATCAGACTCTGATCTTAACTGCCAGCTGGCACATTCAGAGAAATTCTTAACTTCAACTTTACTCACAGTGATAGATCTGGCCCTGACTTGTCACACGGAATGAATTATATTATTCCAAAAATAGAATAAATACAATGATTGTCCTTTCCTGAACTAAATTTTTCCTACTGCAGCAAAAGTGTTCTGTCATTTCTGGGTGTTTCATGGAAGGGAGGAGATACTTCTAGCCTACCTCAGAAGAAACACCACTGCTTTTTTTCCCCTGGCCCAGGCATACAGCAGTATAAGTGAAGATTAACTGCGAGAATAGGAGGAAGAAAGAGTACAGGTAGTTAGGATAAGCAATCTTATCTTTAGATGACCTCTTTTAATCTCAATTGATGCCAAGATAAACACAACCACAAGCTCTGCATATTCAGAAAACAAAAAGACAACACACTTGGTAGCTTTAATCTCTATCTTGCATGAAATTTGCCAAACAGAAGTAGAAGCTTAGCATGATTTCATGGGGGTATTTCAAAGTTCAGCTAGATAATCATGCTTTATGCACAGGATTTTTCAGTGTGTCATCAGGGTAAGCTGTTTTTCTGGCATAATTTAACGCGCATATTTTGATCTCTCTGTACTCAGAGAAGACTTCTATGTGGCTTTGCCGACCTCCATTCCTCCATGAAAAATAATACATTTATCTACAGAACAAATAACAGCATAAGCAGTGAAATACAATTTTAGGTCTTTTGCTGCATCATAGGTTTATAAACTGAGGTGTTACTCTATTACAAACTATTAGCATAACTGGTTCAACTACATAAACACATATATGCTTATAGACACACTTAGTAATGTTGGTGTCTGCTTATATTTTTCAGCCTTTTTATGAGTACCAAGAGAATGCTGTTCTGTGTGGGGCCATGGAAATCCTGACCCCAAAGAGCAGGGTGCAGTCTCTGGAAGTACCAGGATTCAGTCATGATTAGCTGCCACAAAGATTAGTACAATTTGTCCCAGTCCATGCCCATTGTCTGTTACTGGGCTGTTAATTCAATTTCAGCAAACCTCAGACCACAACCCTTGCTAAAGACAAGCATATAGGAGACAATACTACAGCCTACAGCAAGTGTTTTCATATCCAAAGTTCTACAGGCATCCTTTTAAGGGCCGTATCTCACACCTAATAGTTACGGAGGTTGAGATATGTTTATCAACATAATTAAGATTATAATAGGGAACAGCTGAAGTAAAGGTTGCCTTTTCTATTTGCTATCCAGACATGATGAGAGGTTATTTCTTAAAGAGGTACTTGAGACCTGTGTGCTCTAAAGTTGGAGAGTTATGGCATACCGGTGGGTGTACGGAGCAAGGAAGCTGGCCGAGAAGCATGTCTAGCTAGACAAGGGGTGAAGTCAGAGAGAAAAAAAAGATCAGTCTTGGGAGCACTGTTTTGTAAACACTTGGCTCTGCCCTCTAGGCTTAGGAAGCCTGTTGCAACAAAGCATGGCAACTCCTCATGACCCCAGTTACCTGTACAAGCTGCAGGACCTGTTCAGGTATCAAGCAGCTGCTCTTTTCTGTGACTCAGTACAATAATTGCTAGAAAAGGACACCAGCTGGGTTTACATTACCAGGACTACCATTTCCTGGCGTTAGGACTGCTACCATTTGTGCTTCTGCCTGTCCTTTAATGTGCCTCTGCCTTGCCCTTTTCCTTTGCAGGCAGAAGACTCTTTGCTCTGTTGCTGTAACACCAGGCAGCACTACAGCCTTCCTCCAGTGTGTGCTGCAACTCTGTCCCCACTGATCTGGCCAAAAGGCTTTTCAAAGTGGAAACACTGACAAACATGGGACTTCTTCCTGTTGCTAGGGGCAAGCAATCTGTTCTCTTCATAGAAAATATCTATTAGCAATGGGTAAGCTATGAAAGCCAGCCCATGACATCCATACTCCCAAGTGCTGTCTGCCCCATGGAAAATTAAAAATCCAGAAAAAAAACTTCTCATGGATGCCTTATTAAAGAGGCATTAAGAGGTTTATTGAGTCTACAGCTAAAAATATTTTAATGTAGGTCACCACTGATGGGTCAACTGAGATTAGTTATAATTCTATAATTCTTTCAAGGAGCATGTAGAGACAAACCATCCTTCCTGGATCTGTTTTTAAATTGGTGGGATAGGGGTGTAGCTAGTCTGAAAGGATCTTTAGACAAGCCTAAAGTTACCAGTCGCTTTTTAAAACACAATTTCATATCATTTACATTCAAATCAAATGTCCAACAGAAAGAGTATTTGGGGTTGTTTTTCCCCGTTGTTTGATAGGAAGGTCCAGCTAGAAGCTCTTGGCTGTCCAGCTGTTAATCACTGGTGAATCCTAGAAGTACAAAAGGTCCAGTGTCAGATTGTACACAGCCTATTGTACACAGCTTGCCCAATACACATACCAAACTGCTCACAAGCACTTTATCCATCCTGAGTTGTAGAGACCTCAGTCAGCTCTCAGCCCAAGACTTCAAAAAACCTTTCAAAATAAAAACAACACTAATAAAACACATTCCTACAACTCCTAATCTTGTGAGTTGGCTGTGATGTCCCCTACTGAGGGGAGGCATCCATTTCCTTCCTTGTTATCTGTTGCTAGCTTCAGTGAACCCAGAACTTCAGTCCCAGTCTTCTGCTTAAACCAACACCATTATTCCTTTTCCCCTCCTGAGAATCAAACCAGATCAAAGCTGTCCTCAAAATTCACCAAGTCTCCTGACTGAAGCCATAACATACTGCTTCCTAGCTCTGAAGAACACGTGCCTGCTTCCAATTCAGCTGCCTAAGAAACATCCACAGAAAATGTGGAGAAAAGGAAGTTGTCCCCACATCTCATGTTCATCTTCCAGTTGCAGCTAAGTGACTAATTCCTCAGATCCCCACACCACCTTTAAAAAGAGCGAGACAGAACACTTAACTGCCAAATAAACATAAGGAAATTTGTGCAGTATTGCCATCCTAGTCAGCAGGTAATAACAATTAAATATTAGATTATAAATATTTTTATTTTCCCAGAATGGAATGGACATGAACATGTTTCCATTTCTGCCAAGATTTCTCTCTTCTCTTTCACGTATCAATAATGCACAGGCTCTAGGTCAAAGAAACAGTGCCCTGCAGTAGCAACAGGCAATAGTTCTTTGTTGTATTGTTCCTAATACATATATATTTCTGCTTTTCTTGTAAAGAAAAATCTTATTCTGTATGACTCATTCACTAATGTTCTGCTAACCAGAAGCCCAGCTCCCTAACAGAAAATCATTCCCAGTTCAGTGCTTAGTATCAACAACTGCACACCTTTTATTTCCTCCTCCCAATAAAAACTCTGAACTTAGAGAAGGCTGCAGCTTATCCTCTCCCATCATGCTCTGTTTTGCAAAGTGAAGAAGCAGCCACAGAAGAAGTCAAATAACATGACTGAGAAGCTGTGTCAGAAGCAAATAAGCAAGAATGAACAGCTGAGGTTGGACAAAAGAGGGAGATGGGCAAGTAACTGATCAAGAGAAAGTATGGTGGAACAGCAGCCTGAAACTGTTCTTTAATGTGCTAAGCTTTTTGTGGGATTGGGGATATGTGCTGTCTTTGCCTCACAACAGGAATGATCAAGTTTAGTGCACACAAAATAGCTGCT
This sequence comes from Patagioenas fasciata, assembly GCF_037038585.1. Lineage (NCBI taxonomy): Eukaryota > Metazoa > Chordata > Aves > Columbiformes > Columbidae > Patagioenas > Patagioenas fasciata. The sequence goes on along the minus strand of NC_092520.1, from coordinate 141,357,787 downwards.
TTAATTGAGTTTAAGAGATAGTCCTAATTCTATTTAAAGATGTTACCTTTTGTTTAAAAACATTCCTGATGTCAATTAAGATTGATTAATTTGTAGTTTTCTGTAATCACAATATAAGTTAGATCCTTAGAGCAACACTGCAAAGCATGATGATGCAACCCAGTTTGTCAATTGTTCATTTCACAACTAGAATAGCAGATTAAAGGACCACTGAATGTTACCTCTGTATTCATTATTTTTAGTGCAACATCATGTGTAGAAAATATAACTCTTATTTTTCTCATTCTAACTCTTTCACTTCCCTTTACAGAGAAGGAACAAAAAGCAGGTCTAAGACCTAACTGCTCACCCACTTCTTGCAAACCACAAGGAATCATCTATACAAATAAAACTCTTTTGGTTGAGGCTTAGCACTTCAAACTAAGATTTGTTATGATCTAATGGACAATGTATCACTAAGCATTTACAGAAGGAAAAACATAGTGCTCAATATTTAGCTGATATAAATTGTCACAGAGCAAAAAGTGAATGGTGTTATAGTATTGACGAGTAGTTCAGTAACTATTGTTTTGCTTTATTCTTCAGCTTTTCCTTTGTAATGCCAACAGCAGTAACCTAGAAAGCAGGTCTAGCAAAGATTAATGCAGTTGTACTCCCAATAGGGAGTTTACAGTCTCAGTAGCTGGAAGGCACATACACAGGCAATGTGACTTTTGGTTTCTCAGTTCCACAGCCAGACCTAGTAAGCCAAGTTTTCCTTTCTTATTAATTTTTTTTTTTCAGTTTCATTTGGATGTAAGAGCATGTAATGCTGATATAAATCAAGTGAGAGAAAATCCAGGTGCAAGAGAACTAGAATGAAACTAATTTACTTTGTTGTGCAAGAAGGAACACTCCCTTTCAGGTCAGATTTTCAAAATCTGGCAGGCTGAATTTCTTGCTAAATTCTGACAGTCCCATTTGACATGTACCTGGCTTTTGCAAATGCAACAGTATAATAAAGGACAGTTTGAACAAGAGTTACAAAGGTTAGGTCATGCAGTACCTAGAACTGGTGACGACAACAGACCCTCTATTACAGCTCAAGTACCACTCTGTCTTCTGTTTATGTGCTTTTTCCATGCATATATTATTTACCTAGGCCATGAGGTATCCTTTTTTAACCAAAAATCATTTAAATCCATATTTAAATCCAAGACTGCTTCATCCCTATGACAGAGATGAAAAGCAATGCAGTTTACGCTCAATGTGTTCCTAGTGTTGCAGAATGAAAACTGGTAGTCACAGCTGTAGCCCTCAGTTGGAAACCACCCCCTTGAAAGAGAAAGCATTTAAAGTTGTACCAGTCATTGCAGTTTCAGTCTGTGAATGCAAATTGCATTGTCTGAAATTGCAGTGTAGGCAGTGGTACACTTTTTTAAAAGTTGCCTTGAGTTATCCTTCTGTTGAGTGTATTCTCTAGCACTGGAAATATTGGCAAACGAAACATGAGTAGTGGATATTTCCTTATTATTTATTAAAATAAAAAGTATTCATTGAGATGCAGCAATTCTGATTCTGATAATGACTTTTGCAGTGCAAACCAAAAGCAATGGAATCACTGAAGTCCATGAACATGCTATTTAATTTGTAAAATGTGACTCTGGCCACAAGTTCATGCTGTAAATCTATGGACCAGTTGTGTCTTGTTCATCTCCCTGCTACCCCTTTCTGGAGATGACTGCTCCCACAACAACACTGGTAAAAGCAATGGGAGCTGGCATTATTTGCTTCAATGTGGAGTTACGCATTTTAGTTTAATTTGCTATAGAAATACAAGGGTGACCTGCTTGTAAAGCAGATTAGAGGAGTGCTCACACAATGAATGTACATTGCTCCTGCAGGACTCTGGCTGAGGAAGCAGGGACACCCATCCAAAGAACAGCAGCTTCCTATCACTTGAAAACGATGGCTCTTTCTTCAGGTGATGGTTACATCAGGAATGAGTACACAGTGATTCTGATGAAAAATAGTGCTCCATTTTAAAACTAAATTTGAAAAGAATAATGCAGGCTTCTTGTTCAGCCTGTAGTGAACATAGTGATGCTTTGGAGAACCAGGCTATCTACAGCTTCAGTGCAATTCACAGTGTAAATACCTAAGCAGTTTAGGAAACATTATTTTTTTTAACATATGGCCCTCCATTATGAATAAGAACTTGAAGCTCAGTAATGGATTTGGGCCTATGTGTGAAACGCAGAGCAGACCTCATCAACAAGCATTTCCCACCCAAATGTACGACCATCACTGAGGACTTTACCTCCCTTGTTACAAAGGAAAGCCTTACTTTCAGCAGCAATCCAGAATATCACCCTCAGCTTCAGCTTCTGAGGAAAAAAAAGAAAAATCAAGCTGTACTTTGGAAAATTATAGCTGAGCAAAAGAATTGTAAGGACTTGAACAATTCCATTGTTGTTAAAGTTTAAAGAGTACCCCTGTGCATTTTCCTCTTCCTAGTGACTGCTTCAAAAAATCAAACACAACTGTTGTAAAGCATAAGATGTTTGGCACATGAGTGCCAGTTGCACCTTACTATCTGACAACAATGTGAACGTCACAGCTGCAACACGAAAAATTAAAGCATTCTGGCTTGGTATTTAGAGACTTACAGAATAAATTTCTCCATAACATGCTAGCTTGAACAGCTGGGATTGAAAAGCTCATTTAATATTTTCCTGTTTTGCTGGCAGATTCCCAAGAGCACAAGACACTTGGAGTTGCTTTTGCAATTGGACTAAACCTCCCTCCAACTCACCTCCACAATGAAAGTACTCCTCCTGCCACAGCCTTTCAGAACACCCATTACTGATTTAGTAACTACTGGTTTGGAGTTAGATTGTCCAGGAGGGCTTTTATTTGCATTAACAGCAGCTGAAAGCCTTTCATGTTAATTTGCACATAGCTGCTTGAAGGTCTTACTTCATGTTAATTTCTCATAGGCATCCAAAGAAATTGCCTTTTCTACCCATCTCAAAGTAGTGGCAAAGCAACTCGGTGACAGCTGAATTTATTTCTATCTGCCATTTAATACCTTGCTCAGTACAGCATCTTCAATTATATGTAGAACATATTCAGTTATGACCTGAGCTGTATTTATTATGACTATTCAGTGCAATTCAAGATAGTTTGATCAACTCTCTACCAGGATTTTTAAGAAAAAATAGGAGAATGAAAAAATAATACAAATTTCATAAAAAAGGGTCCTGGAGCTGTGTACTAAATCGCAGCCTGTTCAAAACTGCATTACTAAGCCAGCCAATGCGCCCAGCACTCTGCTCAGTACCAGGGGAAAGAAGCCCAAGACACCCAGGATGCACTTCTGAAGTTTTCCCTTCTCCTGGCCTCCAGACTCTTCTAGCCTGCAGCATCCACAGGAAGCATAGTGAGGGGGAGGACCCTTCATTTTCACCCAGTATATGTTTGATGACCAGGCCACAGTCCAAGGACATGGATGATGAGGATTTGAAGCTTTCTCACAAATGTGTTTTTCATCTTTATTTGCCCAGGCCTTCATTCAGGGTCCTTCAGTGTAAACACAAGAAAGGCTCATCTGTGAGAAAACAAGACCTATTTCTGAGGCTTACTGTAGTTTGTTCAGATGGCATCAGAACATATGCAGACTTGGACACCTTGCCTTCTGGTCCTGGAATGGTTTCCTTCACAAGCCACACAGAGTACTGGACATAACCAGAATAGCTTGCAGTACTAGGTCAGAAACTCCCAAGTCTTTCAATGCAGAACTTCTTGGGCAATAGCTTCCTTTTAACAGCCTTTTTCCCTAGCAATTGTCCTCTCTGTGTCAGTGCTTGATACAAATTTCATTTCCTCTGTATCATTCCCACAAGAGATTTTAATTATGTGCTCACTGCAGCTTCCTCTCAGCTAAACGTCAGTCTTTGCTCAGCTTTCCTAGGTCATAAAAGCAGTTTGCCTGTGCTTTAATTTCTCCAATTACTCTGATGCCTCCTTCCTGTCTTATAAAAACTATACCAAATGTGTGCAGATCAAGTGTTCTCTGAGTGGATTTGTACTGTTCACTCACTAGGTGGTCACATATACATGCCCTGGTGACAGAGTTACAAAGCTTGCAACAGAAGACAAATAAGAGAAGTAGGCTTTAATAGTCTTTCTATGTCATTGTTGCTCGGGTGTGTAGTTGAAGGTTGAACAAGCATGAAGTACTGGGAGCTGGAGTTTGTGGTGGGAAGAACACAGCACTGGACGTGGTAAACACTCTCACATTTAGCTCAGAAGAGGCTGCTGTAAGGAGGAGGCGTTAGTAAATCTATCATAAAGACTTTAAGACACTAAGAGAAAGACATTAGCTACATTTTACAAGTATGGAAAGAGGAAGTTTAGGAACTGGAGTAAGAATATCAAGTAAATAAGAGCAAAACTGCAACTGGGAACTAAGACTTCTACTTCCCATCCGCATGTTTAAATGTCAGAACAATAGTGTCTCTCCTGGAGTACCTCTGGTTTGTATTTGTCATCTTTTTAGAGATGAAGCTTACATCTCTTCATATGATCAGTCCCATAGAAACTAGTGAAAATGAATCAGGATTTAACATTTAAATTACAGTCCTAAGGATTTTTTGGCACTTTTTTTTTCTTTTAACCCACCACCTATGCTTTCTTAGCACTCGGTACGTAATTTACGACAATAGAAGTTATTAGGAATAATAGCAGGTATATTCCGAACGCTCCAAATTACATTTAGCAAACAGGTACACTTGCTACTGACAGTATAATGTAAGAAAAACATACAGAGCTATTTGCCAGACTAATTAATGGGTTTGACTAATATAAGCCATATTACACCTGAGCATATGACATGCTCTTCAAAGACTGTGACCTGTGCCCTCATTACAGGTCCACCCACAGGATATGAGTGCAGTCATTTGCAGAACACACGTTATCTCTGAACTATTCATGGCTGCTTTCATGATGCAGCTGATGAAACATCCAGAATAATCATGATACTGCCACAGGCCAGCAGATACTGTATCATAGTCCTTGTGATGTTTGTCTGAAGAACCATATTGCTAGCTGTACATATTAGGATCAGGATGGAGCTAGAGGTGGTCTGGAAGCAAAAATCTCTTGACTGTGTAATAGTCCACATGTGAATTTGGCAGCTGAAAGATCAGCTCTTCATTTCCAAATACAGCAATTGCCACTAAAAGAGCCTGCTCTTCCCTTTGTATATCACTTCAAACCTTGCAGGGCAGAATGGCCTTGAAGCCTGGCATATAGTAATGCACAATAGTAATGTGGTTTGTTAATCTGCATTACAAGACACTTGGGCACGATCAGGCCACTATGGATTAATACTGCTCTTATCACAGAACCGGTCGTGGCATCTTACAGAGAAGGTTCAGTCAGTTTTGTGTAATCACTCTTGGGTACTTGAGGGTTGTTCTCTCTGTGCCTTACACAATCCATGCAGGTGATGATGTAGGCATTGCTCACATCTCTTCCTGCTCCCTGCTGAGCAGACCCTTTTGTGGTAAGAACAGAGGAAGAGCCTGGCTTCCCTCTTCCTGTGCCACACAAGCCTTCAGGGAGTGCACTTTGCACAAGGAGCAACAGGCAGGATCAGAAAGAAGATGCATCCTGAAGAATGCTACAGCAGCTGTCACCACTCACACAAGAAGCCTTAGCAAAACAAGGGAAAGTCTAGGCTGCAATTTCTGAAGTGCTAACAGGCATTCCATCTGCACCCAATTTACATAATAAGAGATGTTATTCAAACACTTGTATGAGAAAATATATCCCTCCCTTTCAGCAGTACATGCCTGCTACTGTGCCAGTGTCTGGAATAATTGTAAGGGAGACTTATTTTGTCCTGTATTCACCAAGCAGCAAGATCATGGTCCAATCCTGCAACTTGTACTCTCTACAATGAGAGCTGTAGGAATGATATTTTGATGCTTTGAGCAACTACCTTGCTCAAAATATCTGTCACCACACTTCCTTCTGCCTTTGCAAGTTCTTTCCAACCACTGCACTTTCCCACTGCTGAATATTCTGCTAGAATCTAGCAGCTCCCTTTCCTCAGAGAAGCTGCAGCAGCAGCAATTGGTAGGTGTCCAGGATATTTACCCCATAGAGGTTGTCATCCTGGACTGACTACAATTACAGAAGAGGAAACAGTCCCTTCAAATTCCTCTTTCTCCACTACACACTTAGGAATCAAATGAGTGACTAGGGAGACGAATTTCAAGCTCAGACAACAAAAAAAAAAAAAAAAAAAAAGATTTCTCTGAAGATTGAAAAGAAGCACTCTAGTTGCATGATAATCATAGATGGTACTACCTACCTTGCTTTGAGAATGTGTGAGACATGTTCAGCTGAGGCCAATGTTGGATGGCTGTACTGTTGTGGCTCAGGTTCACAGGTAACATGTATGAGGCATCACTTGCTCCAAAGATGTTTACCAAAGAGAAGGAAGGAGAACTTTTGCATTGATTCTAGTACGTAAGAATTCTGTTCTTACAAACAGGCTGTGTATGTGATAGACATTTTGTCACTATTCAGTGTCTCACATAGAATGAAGGCAGCCCTTACCCCAGGATTGCCCCAGGAGTTAAAAACAAGAAGCAGGCATGTTTGTGAGAACCATGTGAGCCAGTTTCTCCATGTCTCTCATCACATTTCCTCAGGTGTATGTTTTGAGGCTGAGGTGACATAACTCACAATATCGGGCTCTCTGGGAACGCCTTTGAGAATGAGTCTTAACCTTGGCAACCATCATGGGTTCTGTCTGCTCACATGCAGACAAAATATAAAGTAGAACTTGACAGATGGAACCATCAGGAATGACACCCAGAGTGACTATTTTCTTGATCATCATATCTAGCCTGACTCAAATCTGTTCTGAAGTGGTACATGACTAGTTAAGTGCATATGTGATATCCATGAACATACAGAACATTGTGTCACTTGTGCCATTAATGACATTACTACTATCAGTTCCCACTCAAAGTTTGTACATTTTAATACATCCACGAAAGAGACTATTACTGCACATGGTCATTTTAAGTATGTGAATAGCCATACTCATGCTAATAGTGCTCATGTAATCCAAGTCATGTATTCTTCAATGTCTGCATCTTTAAGTCCTAGTCAACATTCAGAGTACTATCACATTACTATATAAATCTGCTCTTACCTTCTTTTAGGCCTCTTGTGTGGTCTTCCATTTCCCACTCACCCTCAGTTTCTGTGTCTTATGTTTCTGGGACCTTTAATGGTCCTGACAGCAGCAGGCTCAGTGGCAAGCCACCACCCGTTCCTGCAAGTAACCTGGCACATTCATTTCAGCATCTAGATCCTTCCACCTCTATCTGGTAAATGCTTCCACTCTTCCTAGACTGACTACCTTTATGTTGCCTTTCTGTGGTTGTCCTGTCTCTTCCTCGACATTCTAGCTTGCTCACCTCAGTAGCAGAAATATGTTTCTCTTTTTTGTTTTTTTCAAATGGTTTCCCCTCAATCTCTCTAATCCCTTCCTCTAGCCTTTCCCAGAAATCCATTAGTAAATGAGGCAGAAAGCTGCCTCACAGTTATGCATACCCATTCAGTTTTCTGTGTTGATGTGAGGCAGAGGTGTCAAACTCATTTTCACTGGGACCCACACCAGCCTCGCAGTTGTCTTCAAAGGGCTGAATGTAATTTTAGGACTGTATAAATGTAACATAGTTTGACACCTGTGTTGTGAGGCAATTTTTGTAATGAATGTGTAACAGAGATTGTTGTTCTGTATGTTTCTGAAATCATATAAGAGATTGTCTAGGATGACATATTAATCCCTTCTGAGGTAAGTGGTCTGGAACCATGATCAACACCTGCTGATTAAAGCAACTCTGGACACACCTAGGAAGCCCAGCTGAGCAGCTCCTTTCTTTGCTGTGACCTTTTATTGCCATCTACACCCTCATTGTGAAAATGACTTCACAACTAGAGTAGCTAATTTCCTTTAACACTACCTTCTTTTTTTTTCTTTTAATTTCAAGGCTAGCAGCTAGATTTATAAAGCTGTAATTGCTAGGAGATGTTGATTTGGTATCTGAGGGGTTTTACAAAAGTGCCTGAAGGGTAGGCATTGCAAATCACAGCGCATAGTCCCTAGTGCAGTACCATCCAAAGCCTTTAAATCCACACACAGTTGCTCAGCTGCCCCAGAAGAATGAGCTGTTGTCTGAAAGCAATGAAGCCCCCCTACATCACTACACAAACCACAGCCTGACTTGTGCAGAGTCAGCTCAAGAGTTGTCTTTGCATGTACAACTGTATCTGGACATGACATTCTGCAGTGGTTTGAATGCCAGAAAACCAGTACAAAAGCATGCACATTAAAGGCCATTCGGTAGTTCACAGGGTCTTGTGTGGTTTAAGGGCCATGACTTGAAGATTACCTATCCTCATACCCCTACGTCCATGTTTAGATAAAAATATTATATACTTTTAGAAGCATACTATAAATGAAATGTTTCTCACTGATTCTCATCAGGGACAACTGTGTCTGTGTCATTTCTACAGTAGCTTGCTTTGAGAAAGATAAATTCAGAGGCATTTTGAAGGGAAAATAATTTTCAGTCCATAGCACTAAAGCAGCCACAACCAGTTCACCTGCTATGAGTCTTCAGTTTCTATGCTGTTGCAATCGTAACAATCACAAAAACTCCTGTAGAAATGACTTGTTTGAGTGGTACTGAATCACTGAGATGTTCAAATCAGGTCCCTCAAAAATAAACCAGTTTAATATGAGATAGCTGCACAACCTTTATTATGCAGAGATAATGAAACCAGCATATCCAAAGGCCACTCAGTTGTCTGCTTCTCCTAACACACTGAAAACTAAAAGTTACTACATGAATCCAGTGAAAGCCACACTAATTACTGCTTTAAAACAATCATTTACCTTCAGTGCCCTGATCTTATTTAAGAGACCATTTAAGTTATGCCCAAAATGTTTCTCTTCAACTTTAATAATGACACAAATAACGAATTTAAGACTTCTAATTAATAAGCATAGTTAATTGATAGCATTGTTCTTTATCAACATTGAATTTTACTTTCTCCCATGAACACATAGATATGTTCACCTGTCTATGTCCCCATTTAAAATGAAGGGTGACTTAAGTGAAGCGTGGCAAAGTAACTCACCCAACTTGACCTACAGAAGCAGCAAGAGTTTGCAATGGAATCCAGATCCCCTACATCCCAGGCCAGCACTTTGCTTACAGGGCCACATTTGAACATTTCCAATGAAACCTAGGGCAGATTAAGTTAGAAATTTTCTTTCCTTATGGCTCAGTCCCAGCCATAAATTTATGCTACAAAAAAAAAAAAATTAAAAATTAGCTCTTTTTTTAGAATAAAAGTTGCTGTTAAAAATAGCTACAAATTCAAAATTGGAGGAGGATGGAACAGAGATAGAAATGTGCAGACATCTAAAGCCATCTACAGCTCAGTGGGGAAATATTTACAGTGTGGCTAGCTGAGTTATGCAAGGTATCCCATACTGTCTCGTCTGGTGGAATTATCATTGCACAATTTGTGGTGGGGATCTAAAAAATTGTAATTCTGACCTTTCAGGAAAGCGAAGCCATTAGTACACAGCGCTGACTTACATGCTGCTCATCTTCCTCTCATGTGATCTTTGTTTTGACTCACCCAAAATACTGGTGTACCTCTTGCATTTTTCCTTTGAAGTAATACCATAACTTGCTGATGATTTTTAGTTATTTGCCTTTTTGTGTTACTTCCTTCATTTTATGTGTAATCTATACCATGCATCAGCAAAGTGACCACACGTTTCCTTATACTGTTTAGGCTGGCAGTAAGGCAAGCTCGTCTGAAAGTCTCTCCCTACACAGCCTGCTGGGAAGCATAGCGGTAAGAATAAAGATGATACATGATGTCTACATGTACTCATGATCCAAGTCTGATGACTTTTAAATGCTGCGGGGTATAATTTTAGAAGCACTGTAAATTTGTGGAAAATATGATACAGTAAGGACCTGTATCAGAGTTGCGCACTGGCTGATTTGCATTGCTACTGAATTTAATGCTAGTGGTCTTTTGCAGCCTGGGAGTGAGCAACTGGCTCTCTTTTCAACTTTATTTCATATGAACACTAAGCAAGAAATACAAACTGTTGCAATCTAATCATATTGATCAGGATCACTGCAAAGAAAACATTATTTGCATCAATCTTGCCTCCTAGAGAGACCTTGAATCTTGTGCTTAGGTAATGAGAGGCAAGAGATTTATCTTCAGATAGCCTTGTGAGGAGGATTACAGTACTTTGACTGTTTTGGCACGTGGAAATTGAAGCACAGGGAGACTCAGTTAATTAAAGCTATATAGAAATCCTAGCAGAAAAGAGATCACATTCCTTAACATCCTAGATATGAGGCCAGAGCACTCATTTCTGGTTACAGGTACCAGAAACAGACAGAAAAAGAGACGGTGACTGCTGATTAATGGCTTGATCCTCAGCAGAAGAATTAAATGCCGTGTTAGGATCATGTGCTCAAACCTCACAGCTATGGCTCATATTTGGGCTGAGTCAGTAAGAAAAATTCCTGAAAGTTCATGTGTACTCGCTGAACAAACATGAAAGACAGCAGAAAAGACAGCAGTGTTTTATAAACACTGTAGATTTACTGCACAGTTGTTTATTGCATTAATACAATACCACATGCTGTTGTTAGGGTATCACTAATCAGCTTCATGTAATACTTGAGGTAGCATTTACAGATTTCATGTCTAAAACTAAACTGCAGTTGGCACCCTAACACGTGCAAAAAGTCTATCTTCCTCTGAACATGTCCCTTCAACCTTGATGCAGGTTGCTATTACAATGGTTTAATAAAGAGGTGACATAAAACATTACCACGTTTATATTTTTTCATCAGGTAGATTTTGAAAGCTGAAACTCCATTTTGGTGTGTGCAACAGCACACGTCCATCTCAAGACAGGGACATTCTTTACAGTATCTTCAGCTAATAAGTAAGCACATCTGACAGCAAAGACAAGCAGACACCTTCTGACCCTTCAGCAATACAAAGGTATAGGAGTGCTTTTTGTAGTGACAGACCACAGAAATACAGGTATATCTAACCAGCACAGGAACACATATTCTTCTTTCTAGGACTAAAACCTACTTTCACGGATCTTAAAATGACAACATTTTCCTAATGTGAACATTTTATTCCTTTTATAAGGTCTTCTTTTCCCATGTCTTATTCAAGTTTTACACAGAGGGGAGTCGAGTGATTTCCGTGAAGTTGGTCCCAGTTTACAGCACTGTGAGAGAATTCAAACTTTTTCACCTACATTTCTTTCTGCTGCTCCATGGGAACACCAAATAACTACATATTCTGAAATCAGTTACATTACAGAACAGTCCAAGTGTTACAGAAGAGGCTGTGAACACATTCAAATAGACTGAGATGCTGTTAATTTTTTTCTTTTAAACAGAAAAATAAAAAAGTCAATCTACTAAAAGTAACTTTGCAGGCTATGTATTCTGATTCCCTCCAAAAGACCTCTCTAGTTTGAAGGTAAGTCAAACAGTACTGCATGGTTAAGCTGTTCTAGAATATTTTATTCTTATTTAGCTCGAATGCTGGATCATTCTCAAGTTGTTTGCAAATACCCTTTGGTAACTGAATGAAGGTCTAACAGCTTCAGCATTTTTGTTGTAGACTACCCTGTTTGCAAAGGGTGTACTGCCTCTGGGAACAATGTATAGGTTGTTGTGGGGTTTTTTTGGTTTTTTGTTTGTTGTTGATTTTTTTTTTTTTTTTTTTTTTTTTTTTACAGGGAACTCTCAGACAAACCACTGTCATGCATTTTGTAGTTCAGCTGTCTTTGAATTCCCAGCAAATCAGATGTGTCTCAAATATGTCAGATGTGAGTAAGCACTGGGCTGGTGATCTGCATGCACACAGTAAATCCTGTATGCTTAATATCCACATGCATACATCAGCTGTGCAATTTGTGCACCATAGGTCCAACATTAGGATTTACTGCCCCATAACACAGGGTTGATCTTTCCAAGTGCAGCAAATCCAGGTCATCTGCTTTCTCCACCACACCGGGCTCCAATTGCTCTTTCATTTGAAACATTATAAGGTAAGTGAAAGCATCCATTGCTAAAGAGACAGCTCTGATTATTGTTGCATCCTTTGTGGTACTGCCTGCTCTTTTTTGCTCTTCAGAAGCTGGTATTCCACCCTGAGTTATGTTTGTACAACTCCTGTTAACTTAAAGGGAAAACAAACAGTTTTTCTGTTGTCAGTACAGCTCCCTCCACTTGATATATTGAACAAAGACCATATCCACACCCAAGGACTAAGTCAGGAATTAAAAAAAAAACTAAATTAAAATTTTAAAAAATAATAACAAAGACCTGAATTCAAATCTGTCTGTTGTGTTGGACTTTAAAGTTATTTTTTACTAGTATAGCTTAATGTTTTAACCATCAGAAAATACCAATAAATTTTGCCTCAAAGGCTGGCTAGAAAACCCCGCAACTCTACTTTCCACAGAAAACTGCAGGTTTGAATTATTAAGCAAGGAAAAAAAGAAATCAAGCCATTTAAAACACCATAGGAGAAACAAACAAACAAACTCAAAAAACCCACAAAACAAAAAACACCACAAAGCAACAAACCAGGCACCAGTGCCAGGATGCCAGTTGCTTCTGAGTTTACAATGTTATCTTAAAATACAGAATGCCAGTTGCCCAGCTGCCTGTTGTTGTCAACCCAAGATGTTAGTTTTTGGTGTACTTTTCCTACCTGCTCTAACCAAAGTTCCAACATCTGCAGTTTATTATTAATAGGAACAAACATCAGTAAACTACAGTAACAGTGTTGATTTATGCATACTAGTAGATAGAACTACACAGGCTGAAAGCAGTTACTGCCCTCAGCTGTTTGCACTGTTGATTTTCATAAGATTGTTCCTGTAGAAGGGATAACTGGACAGGACACACAGCCACTAGCTGGTTGCTGTTTAAAATTCAATAAACTCAATTAAAATTAGCTGTAATTTACTCTTTAGTGCTTAGATGCATATATTTTCTAAGTCACCATACCCACCTCCCTTACTTTATTGCTTCTTTATATACTTCTTTCAAATGTACATCTCCTGCAGACAGCTTGTATCTGAAGCTTTCAAAGAAATTCTATTATATTCTAGCACTATTACAGAAGCATACACAATTGAACACAAAGTAGCTGTTATAAGGCTGAGTAAGCTCAACCAAAACTCTTCCCTGACTTTTTTTTAGAACTAACAGAAATCTTAACTTTGTTTAGCTACTGTTAGCTTTCCATTCATGCCTTATCAAACAGCCAAAACAGTCTTCAGTAATGCAAGCAGATCTCAGAGGGGTTAGAATTTTTATACTTCCCCATCAAGCACCAAGAGGACTTAAATACTCTGAACAGCAGCACCTGAGCTGTCTTGCCCATAAGCCCAGCTGGGAGTTCTGCCTCAGGCCTCATTTATGATGCCAGGAGCAGTGAGATTGGAGTTGCTCTAATAGGAAGATTGAGGGATGTGCAGACAGAGCTGTGTCCTCACTAACCAGCCCCCTGTGATCTTGGGATAGGGGTGTTTTCTGCTGCATAATGACCACCAAACAAGGTAAGTTAGAGCCAGCTCTGATGGCAAAGGAGCAAGTCAGAAGGGGATGTGCTGGGTACCTGCCCTGGGAGGGGCTGGGTGCCCAGGCCTGAACTCACCTGCAAGATGCCCTAGGCTGTAATGAAAGCTGATACCATCCCAGACACAGAGAGGTAGCACCCAAGAGATTGAGAAAAGGGAGCCAGGATAAATGGCTTATTGTGTAAACAAACAGGTATGTGTTTAAACCTGAGCATTACAAGGACTGAATGATCTGTGTTGCTGGAGAAGCTGGCTGTGTGCCCCCTTCCAGAACACCGGAACAGGCTGCTCAGAGAGGCTGTGGAGTCTCTTTCTCTAGAGACACTCAGAACCCGCCTAGACACATTCCTGTGTAGCCTCATCCAGGTGTTCCTGCTCTGGTGGGGGGGACTGGACTAGATGATCTTTTGAGGTCCCTTCCAATCCCTAACGTTCTGTGATTCCTTACTCTCTCACCCTCCCGATGCATTGTGCTGAGGTTCAGTACAAGGACAGCAACGACTGCACCTGACAGCTGCTGCTCAACCCCCTCTCTCGCACATCTCCCCAGCCGGCTGCCCGCCTTGAGGCCGGGCCTTGGCGCTGCCGCAGCACCGCAGAGCCCCGTACTGCGGGCTGAGCTCTGAGGTGAAATTGAGGAAGGCAGGTCCTTCTCCTGCCCTCTGCCCAAGCGGGCTGCGGCCCCAGCACCGTGTGAGGAGGCCCGGCCGGGAAGGAGAGGTGCTGAGGGGCGGACAAGCCCCGCAGGGAGGGCAACCCAGAAGGGGCTGCGGCGGCCCGACAGTTACCGGCCGTTGGCACCGAGCGCTGCGGCTGCCGCGCATGACATCACCGCGCGCGGGGCCCATGCGCCGCCGGGCGCGCGCCCCCTCCCCGTGCGTGCGTGGGGGCGTGCCGGGGCAGGGGCTGCCGCGCCCGCCGCCGCTCGCCCGCCCGCCGGAGCGCCCGCGGCCCCCGCACCTCATCCCCCCTCCTTTCCCAGCCCCCGCTCCGCGTCCGGCAAGGAACAGGATGGCGGAGAGCGAGGCCGAGACCCCCAGCACGCCCGGGGAGTTCGAGAGCAAGTACTTCGAGTACAATGGGGTGCGGCTGCCGCCCTTCTGCCGGGGGAAGATGGAGGAGATCGCCAATTTCCCGGTGAGGGACAGCGACGTCTGGATCGTCACCTACCCCAAATCAGGTAGGTAGGCAGGCAGGCAGGCAGGCAGGCAGGCAGGCGGGCGGGCTCTCCTCCCTACCTCCCTCCCTCTCTTCCTTCCCTGCTGGGTGTGGATGGGTGACGGCTTCCCCTCTTCCCCGCTCACAGGGTGGCCGGCCCGGGGAGGGGCGGGAGGCGCCCCCTCGGCCCCGACCCCGCGGCGGGAGGCCCTCCCTGGCGGGCGGTGCGCAGCGGCCGCCCGTGCCCCCGCGGGATGCCGGGGCGAGGCCGGTGCTCCGCCGCCACAGGCGTGTGCGGGGAGAGTGGTTGCCCTGCTGGCCGGGGGTTCCTGGAGCACCTCAGAGTTGAGGGGAGCGCACGTCCCCCGGTCGCGGGCACCTCCCTGCCCTCGGGGGTGCCCACCGGGTTTAAATACCAGCCAGCGGCGGGTGCTGCTGCCGGTGGTCCTCGCCTCGGTGGTCCCGGTGCCCGCCAGCCGAACTCCTTGGGAGGAGAGGCTCTTCTCCAGGCAAGGGATATCTCGCTCTTCTGTGTTAAAAAATGGGGATGTATATAGCGTGCACGCAGATTTCTGATGTGACAAGCAGGTTTGCTGTCGGCTCTGCAGACCTCCGTGTTGTGCTCCCGAGGCGGCTGCCCAGATCGTTCTGGGAGAACATGTGCTCCAAGTACATTCTTGCTGCACTGTCTGAATTACCAGGAATATCTCCTGTTAGCAGCACCAGTGTGCATTTCTCCAGTAGATGCATCCTGTGGCTGTTTTATACCATTTGGGTGTCTGCTTTTAATATCCTGTTTCTTGATTTCTTATCGTCTCCATTTCCAAGTGAAAATGTTTGAACAGAATTAACACAGATAAAATGCTGCCTGCAAAGAGGCAGACAACATGGTAGCTTTGTAACCTACCTGATAAAACCAGAACTGAACAGGGATGGATAGGCTCTTTTCTTGAGTGACTTTTTTCCTGGCAATAAGATGATCTCTTACTAGAAAATTCAGAGTCCACTGGAGATCATAGCTGTTAGCTCTGTAAATACCCTTGTAAAATGATGTTTTGTTATTGTAGGTTTCTGACTTATTTTGTAAGGCCAACGTCTTTCTATTTCTTGGTGTGCAGTTTCAAGCATATAGACATTTTCTACAATGTGGCATCTATTAAGTTATCATTTCTTAAACAGTTTCAAAAATTTGTGTTCACATTTTTGTGGTATTTTGATACTAATGGTGCTGTTAAAGACCAGCTAGAGCTTGATAGAGGCATAGGTTAGATAAGGGATATTACGTAGACTGATTACCCCCAAAATGCTAGGGTTAGAAGCAGACAGCTGCATCTTGTTGTTCTTTTAAACTGTTTTCATAAAGATTTATAGGATGCAGCAAGAATGTTATTTAATCCTTTCAGTTTTGCAAATCTGAGTTTACAGTGTTCTTGTGTTAGTGTAGCACCCCAGCTTCATATTCATGGATCGTTAAATATCCTCAGCTAACCTCTGTTTCCAACAGCCAAAGCACAGTATAACTAACACATCAGCTGGCAGTAGCTTAGTTTTGATGGCTATACAGTTGGCCATGGAAAGCCAGCCTGCATAATCACATTCAATTTGCTATTATTTTGTGAGTATAGCAACATCATATTAGGTCTCTCGGGGCCTCAGCTGAGGCCAGTCAGAGGGAACTGTCCACTTAAAAAGTTAGTAGCAGTGCTTACTATAAGTGGATTTACTAACAATGTGTAAGAAGGAAAAGGAAGGTTGAGAGCTGGGGCAATAAAACTGAAGGCAGAGTGTTGTGTGGAGGAGCTGGGGGAACAACCTTGGGATAAAAGTAGTATTTTACTTGCCAGGAAAGAGAATATTTAGGTCTTGAGGAATCTGATGTCCTTGTAATGGGAGTAGGCTCTAGACAATAATAATAATGTCTGCAAGCTTGACCTTCAGGTTGCTTGATGTTTACTGACACCCTTGGAATTTGTTTTGTCAGCTGATCCTGTGTGGCTTACAGCTCGGTGCCATATTTAGGGCTTCTGAATGAATTATCAAAGGC
Organism: Patagioenas fasciata; assembly: GCF_037038585.1. Taxonomy (NCBI): domain Eukaryota; kingdom Metazoa; phylum Chordata; class Aves; order Columbiformes; family Columbidae; genus Patagioenas; species Patagioenas fasciata. The sequence continues at coordinate 141,340,853 of NC_092520.1, read as the reverse complement.
TCTGCTGACTAGGGACAGGCATGTCAGTAGAAATTAGGCTGTCCTAATATTGTTTCCACTGATTGAGCCAAGGTCATGTAGGAAGTCTACAGCAAAGCCAGAAATTGAATCCAGAACCCCAAGCTTCTCTGCATTACCTTAACTTCATCTTCTTGTCTCTCAGTAGCATTGACAAAGACTTTTCTGTTTACTGGAGCTAATCAGAATTTTCATAATATTGCTGTAATCAAAAAAGTCGGTTTACAAAACAGATTTCATGGACAAATAGAATTATTTGGGGTGAAATACTTTGGGTCTTTTTGGTGATATTTAATGTTAAAACATGGTTTGGACCACTTGTCTATTCTGATGAAATACATTTGAACAAAATTTCAGTAATATTTTTGACAACAGAATTTTAGGAAAAGAAAAATGCACTGATGTCAGATAAGTTCAATGGAAAAAAATTTTTATTCTTAAGGAAAGCAGTTTTGTTCAGTGTTTCACCAGCCCTCCATCTGCTCAAATTGTGGAAGATACACAAACAAGCCCTTCTGCTGGATGTGTGAGAGGCCAGAGCTTCTCGCTCTTACTGAGCCCTATGCTGCATTCTAATAGCAGAACGCTGCATCGGTGGCTGTTGACCATATGTTGGTTTATCTGGCAAAGAAAATACACAAGTGACTTACAGGGTCAGGGCTGCTTCAGTAGTCCTAGGGACTGGTCAAGTAATGTGTATACCATTTTGAACACATGCTCTGCAAGACTATATGATACAGCTCTAAACATAAGCAATGCAGATAGTGCTTGGAAATAGTTGTGGATATTGTTAAGTTGGGAATGACCCAGGAAAAGGTTGGTCCAATAATGGTTGAAAATTGAATGTACCAGTGGCCTTACTGGGAATAATGTAATAAGCCTAATGGAAAATGAATCTGCTTTAATGTTATTTTCACTAATAGGTGCCTAAATAATGATACTCCTTATATATTTAATTATTCTTAACACCTGTGTCCAGTCAGTGGTAACAGCTTTTGGGAGCTGCTGAAGTAGAAGCTTATGCGTAAAACCCAAAGACTCATTTAGACATGCAAATATGCGGAGGTCCGTATATGCTTGTACATATCTATACAGTAGAGCTGTAATTACAGAAAACATTTTTATCATGATGCGTCACTTAAAATCAAGTGTACTTCTACGCTTGTAGAAATGACAATTTTCATCTTGCATGTAACTTCATAGTATAGAATGGGCAGGCTGAATGGGACACACTAAGATCTACAGTAGTTGCCAATGTAAAATGGAATACCATTCTCTAGAGCATTAAATAATTGGAGCTCACACAACGTATTCCTTCGCAAATAAGTTATAGATTAAATGTTCAAGGGAAACAATGTGCATTTGTCACAGCTTTCCTTGAACCCTCTCATACTGTGGGATTTTAGTACCCTAGTTGAAAATTAAAACTCTTCTCTATGAACTTAAACTACAGAATTAATGAAATAAGCAAATTCTTTCATGGTGTTTCCTCAGTCACTGTGCTAAGGGCTAGATAAGCTGTTTGTTAAGGTCAATTATTTCAATGGAATTCAGTCAGTCCCCAAAGTATAGTATTGAGTCCAGGTTCACTTAGTATTTTGCTATGTCTTAGGATGATAACCCCTGACTGTACATGATCTGTCCATTTGCTTTACTCATAAGTGGTGCAGAGTAGCTCTCTTAATACCATCTTGTATCTCTTCTAAGTGAATGTGCATTTTGCATTCTTGGGTCAAAGCCCACAAATTAATGCTTTTTGCAAAATTGGTAATTTGAGAAAGCTAGCTATTTACATTAATAATGAAGCTGTCTCTCCCATGCTGAGTATTTTGCCAAATAATTTCTGCGTTCTGTGTGGGAAAATGTCATTTGTTGGGCAAACACCAGCTTCAAGTCCGTAATTCTTGCGTTTAGCACCAGACAACAGGTCAGAAGAGGAAGTGCTGGGTCTGGCCTTTACCTATCTGAAGGTAGGTTTTTTATAGGTAGCATTTTGGATTTTCCTTGCAGCACTGTATATTTATAACTATCTATTAGCTTGTAGGGAATATGATGACTGACTCTAGGCCTTTGGCTCAGTGAAGTGCCAACAGTAAATTTGCAGATCCGTTGAAGGAGAGTTTTCCTGCATGTACATTCGTTGAATTCTCCTTTTTCAGATTCTTTAACACTTACCTCCAGTGTTGTATGAAGTCGACCAGGGAAATTCAAATTGAGTTATCCATTATTTTATTTGCTTAAAAGATTCTTTATGTACAGAAGAAGGTCATGCTTCTCAATGTATCTGTTGGTAAAGTGCATTGCGCACGTTGTGGGTTTTCTGTTTCTTCCCATTCTGTGTGCTTCTCCCACTGCATGCATACCACTCTTTTATTATCCTTTTCTATTTCCAGTGCTACCAAATGGAACACCTACTCTTGCTGGGACACTAGTAAGTCCCAGTCCCTTCCCTAGCTGACGGGAGGAGCTCTGATCATGGTTCTGGCCTTCACCTTTCTCTGACACGTGTCAGGGGTTGTGTCTGTAGTCTTCATGGCCCATTCCCCTCATACTATAATCCCTGTCAGTCTTTGTTTGCCAGGGACGCTGCGTGCCCCTGGGCTTTCTTCTGTTATGGGGAAACAGTTGTTTGATCCATTGGCCATTACAGCAGTGACAATCACAGCTCCTGGGCTCTGAACCATATACAAGACACTACGAAGTAAACCCCACTTCTCTTGTTTGTTTCGTCACTAGAGTTAATAGACTTCTACTCATCAACATCTAGAATATTCTTTGGATCAGACTCAGCACTCAAAAGTTATTACACTTTGGGCAAAGTGAGGCTTGAACTATTGGGGATGTAGACACATGGGGTTTTTTTGTCTGTGAAAATGGTTTAAGGATTTCTTATTTCTGGCCTCTTGTTTCTTCCCCTACACCTTTCAATCAATCTTAGCTGTCTATGGGACCATGTTATAAAAATGTATTGGCAAAATGTCTCAGTTTAAGAAATACATCATAAAGAAAATGTACCAAGTGACTCTGCCTTGTGCAAAATCTTCCTTTGTTTGTCTTGTGCAATCCTGCACTTCACATTTTCCCCAGATCATAAAAATCTCTTGGCAGGGATGTTATATTTACCATCAAGGTTGGTTTGTGGTTCTTTAAGCATTAATGTACTGCACAATAATACCCTTATTATTTAATATAAAGAATATTACCACTTGACTAAAATTACGTGGTTACACATGACCTATACTTGCAGGGATGTCCTGCAGTCTGTGGACATCTAACCCACCTGCTGACATATGTGCAGTTACCTGCTGTAGCAAGCAGTGAGTAGGGGACAGGTCAGCACAGAGCTATGTCAGTTGACTGTTATGCCAGGGTGTCACTGTGCCTGTGTCCCCTGTTGCCTGCCTGTGGGCAGACCCCACTTATGACTTGGTAAAACGTGCTTTTTGGTGCTGTGGCTTGCTGCCTAACCTGCTAACGTGTCCTAGTAGCCTCGACATGATGTGACAGACTGAAAAGCCATAAGGGGTCCAGTTCTTCCTACCTACCCAGATACGCACAGGTCCCACACTGCCAACAGTCCTGATTTGTATAGTCATCAGTGAGAGGAAAACCAGGCTGAAAGTTTACCACAGGATGTGCCCAAGCTGGAGGAGTTTCTAGGCTGGGGGGTGTCAGACACAGTGTTGTGAAGCAGCTGTGATGGATTGCAGGGGTTTACCCTTGTAGTGGTGAGTCTGAGATGGTCTTATGCCATTGTAGCTAAGGCTCCTCAGGGAACATGAGCATCCACATGGATGTTTGTGTGTTAAATCAGTTGACTGGCCTTAATTTCCAGTGTTCCTTCCAAGAGTTTTGTTAGTATTATTTTCTAACAACAGTGTTACAATGGCGAAAGAGCCAGATTCTGCTGTTCTGCTTTTATGGTCCTATTCTATTTGCAGGATCTTTGTGCGTTGAGCTTGATCCATTTTCATTTAAAGAATGAATGCACATGTTACTGGCCCAGAAGCATGCCTCAAGAAATCATGAGATTGGCCCCCAAACCAAGAGGTTTTTATAGAGAATACATGTAGGATTCTTTTCCTTTGACCTCTGTTTTTGGTTGTGTTTTTTTTTTTAAGGCAATATTATGCGCACTTACAAACTCTTCCTTGTTGCATGGAATGATAGGAAGCCTCAGTTAGTTTCATGAATGTGGATGAACAAGTTAGTTAATGTCTTTAAAATCAGAATATGGTATTTAACTTTTTTACAATAAAATCACAGTTACTTGGTTTATCTTAAGTAATTTTTAAAGCTCTGACATAATTCCATTTTAATGCTATATGAATGTCCATTCACATGCCAACTGGCCAGAAAGAACAAATGATGTAGGCAGATAAAAAGGGAACAGCAAACTGCATTAAGTTATGGAGATCTGTTTTGTGAGCTGTTCTTTAGGGACTGATGTACAGGGTTCATATTTGAATCTGATTTCATGTTCTTGGTGACTGAAGTCATGTTCCCTCCACCAATTAGAAGGGTAAATACTGTGCTGCTTAAATTCACTCAACTGAATCACAGAATACCAGGTTGGAAGGGGCCAGAAGGATCATCTGGTCCAACCTTTCTTGGCAAAAGCACATTCTAGACAAGCTGACCCAGTACGCTGTCCAGCTGAATGTTAAAAGTGTCCAGTGCTGGGGAATCCACCTCTTCCCTGGGGAGATTATTGCAGTGGCTGATTGTTCTCATCCTGAAAAATGTCCCACTTGTGTCTACTTGGAATTTCCCTAGGAGTGATTTGTACCTATTGCCCCTCATCTTTTCCATCTTTCTTGTAGAAAGGGAGTGTCCATCTTCTTTGTAGCCACCCTTTAAATACTGGAACATGACAATGAGGTCTCCCTTAAGCCTTCTTTTCTCAAGGCTGAACAAGCCCAGTTCTCTCAGCCATTCCTCATGTGGCTGCTTCCCAGTCCTTTGGTCATCTTTGTGGCCCTTCTCTGGACCCCCTCCAGCCTGTCCACATCTTTTTTGAATAGCAGGGACAAAAACTGTACAAAGTGTTCCGGATATGACCTGACAAGCACTGAATAGAGTGGAACCACTCAGGTGCAGAAAGTAACACCTGCAGACAAGTGTTTGTGGACGTTAGGACTGCTGGGTTCCTGTGCTTCGAGAGTCCTTTTGAAATGAGTCTGTCTTTTGTTTTATTTATGAATAGCTCAAAATACCTTCTGGTATTATACCTTCTGTCTGATTTGCCAGGCAAAGAAATGATAAATATAAACATCAAATAATAAGTAATTGAAGACAATGTTAACCTTGCCACTGATGCATTTAACTTTATTTCAGTGGGAGTAGGATTGAATGGGTCCTTACATGCCTCAAACAGGAAATAAAGGTGGGGAAGAAAAATCTGTTGTTAAGGAACACTTGTTTTTGTTATCTGTCTAGCAGTGTTTCTTTCCTGAGCCTTTTATCAAACCAGTGAAGAGATGTTATTAGAGACAGAACAAATTGTTCAGAACAGGAAGAATTCTCCAGCTACCTAATAGGTTTCACTGGGTCTTTTGCAAATGTAGCATAATTGCTTCCCTGCTGTGAAGTAGTGTAAAAGTCGAGCAACTTGCTTTCTGAAAGCAGGCCCAGGATGTAATAAAAAAATAAATTGCCCTGTATAAGAAGTGTATTCTGGACATGTGAAGTCACTTTTGACTGGATTAGATGATAATGACCTCAAACACTTAGAAAATGATTCAAATTGACCAAGCCCAACAGCCGGTCATTCTCATTTCATGTTAATGTTCATCTTTCATAGTGAAGATAGTAATGAAAGGAAGCAAAATGCATGAACATTGGACTGAATTAGATTAAGCACATATAATTTTTCATTCTTGTTATGCAGTCTTTTATTAAGTGGAGACTTTTCTCTTATTGGGTACAGTAGGGATTCATACACCTCATGCTGAGGGGAAGGAACTACTGCATGTGTTGTCCCATCAGTGTTGCTTTAGAAGTGATGCAAGGTTTGGTACACTGGATGTGTGATGTGACTTTTTGACTGGAGATTCTGTGACCTTGGATAAGTCTTTTAATCTTTTTGTCTACATTTTCCACTGGAGGCATGTGAAGGTATCTGTTGCCTACCAGAATTTTTCACGTATAATGACAAGAAATTATCTTGGTCAAAGGGTGTCTATATTTTTATAGAGAAACTAGCAAATTATGGCTTTGAAATGGAATTAAGTATCTAGGTATTAAAGCTGGGCACATAATGCTAATATGTAGGGATATGCTTTTCCCCTTAGTGAGACGGAGGAATTAACAGAGGATTAATAATGTGAAGCACGCAACATCTTATCATTGACCCTATTGGGAGTTTCTAGAACATCTTGGACAATCCAGGAAGGTGGGGCACAAGAGCTGAAATAGTTATGGTTCTGTACACCAGTCTTTTACAGACTTTTACAAATAAATAAACCATTTATGTCATGTGTTAATCCTGTAATACATTGCAGAAACCGTTCATTATTATAACATGTCGGGCAAACTGGGCTGTAGGCTTAGGAAAGCTGCTGCGAGGGGAGTGAAGGGGTCCTGAGGAACATCAAGAAGGAAGAATGTCACACGACTGAAAGTGTGTAGAGCAGGTTTAGCTAGTTAGGTCTGAGGCAGTGACTGAGACCTTAAGGGTTTAAAAGTAAAAGGAAGAGCACTGGAGAAACAACTGAGGAGGGATTTTTGTCACTAAATGACAAAATCTATCTATAATTTGAAGAATGCAAGCTGATTTAATGTGCTTTTATCCACTTGCTGTTTATAGTGCAGGATATGAAGGCCATCATACCTTCTAAGGCGTCAAGTTCTAGATGATGTATAGTGACGTTAGATGACTTTTTAGGATATAGACAATGGTGCTGAATTAGCCTTTCACTGCATGCGTAATAAATTCATAAAAGCCAACAGAATGTGACAAGCATGAAGCAGGTGAGAAGAGAATCGTGTTCAGCAAATACACACAGACTATACATGCAGCAGTCCAGATTTGGCAGAATGGTGACTGCTTTGCAGTGTCCTGTTCATGCAAGGCAATCATAAACCCAGGTTAACCCTCCAGTTAAAAGCTTGTTTACTGCTGTTTATGGTTGCCAAAGTGGCACAGAACAGCTAGAGGCATTGCTAAAATTGGCTTGCTCTATGCATATATAGCTGAAGTGCACATTAATAATGATCAATGTCAGTGCTACTATTGGATCACCGGTGCTTTCTATCAGAAATAGTGTGTTCTTTTCAAGGATTTTGCTGCAATACTGAGAAAACCCATGGTGATATAGATTGGCTGATCCCCTCTTATACTCCTAATTAGATCTATTTCTGTTTCTAATTCTGAAGAGCAGCAGTAGAGATAGAATAGAAATGGCTTTAATTTGCCTAAAACTGCAGTTCAGCAAACAGAGGGAATGACTGTGTGCTAAATATGAGTGGAGGCATAGGTACCTTGCGAAGAATGGTTTTGCTTAGGGCAGCTGTAATTTGAGGCGGATTTTGTTTGAGACAAAATACTTTACTCCATGACCTTAGACAACCAACAGCTGACTAAACAGACTGCCTAGTTTCATGCATAGAGTGTAAATAGTGTTTCTTGAAATTTTGAAACAAATTCAGTGGTTTTGAATGTATAACTCTTATCTGCAATGGTTTCACACAATACTATTGCTGTCTTGTCTTCTTGCAATTTAATTCCCTAATATACACAAATGAACATTAATGTGTAGGCAGGTTTTGCCTAACAATTTTCCTGGAAGAGGCTGAAACTGAAGCATAGGATTGCATTTTGAGTAGTGACAGACTCCCACTGAAGTACACTTAGCAAATGGGGAGAGAAACATGTTCACATCAATGGGTGTGAGAACTACCTCAACACTGGTTTCAAATGCAAGTGCCCTCTTGTCTCCTGTCTTCTGATTCTATAATATTTGAGTCAGCAGAGCTCACTATGAGGCTCTGCATTCAGCAATGTGACTTTGTGGAACACAACACATAGAAATCAGTGGTGCTAAGGGTAACTGTGCACTTCTCTTCAACATAATGAAGTCTTTGAGAGTGATTTTAAAGAACAATGACTTGTCATTACAGTAAAGTTCTTTTCTGCATTGTTATCTTGGGTACAGCATTGTGTCACCTGTATGAAAATGAATGGAAATTAGACACAGGTGGGGGGAACTTTCTGTTGGAGATTGAGCTCCTGCTGGGGTAATGTATGATGCAATTTGGGCATGTTTTTGATATAGGCTACAAAGTGTTGGGAGAATGGGACTGCCAGAGGAAGCGGAGGGGGGCAGGATACAACTGAGGTGAGATTGGGGTATGTGTGCCCCAGAGTGGAGGTGAAATTTGGAAATTTGTTAAGACACCTTTTGCCCATCACTGTCAGGAGGTAGCATTGTTAGTTTACCTAGCCAGAGTTTGACAGATAATTTTCAGATATTTGAGACAGAATCTGCCCTGTAGCATGTATTAGCCCATAAAAGTACCCTTCCTCCATGAATTGCTGTCCTGCTGCCCAACCCTTTGGTGTGACTACATGATCCTACATGCTCACCCTATTTTCGTGAAAGGCATGGTGTCTCTGAATTGAGTTGTGAGGATGTCCATCAAAGGGAGGAGCCTGGGGAAAGAGGTAGCAACTGAATGTAGGGGGTTGACTTTAGATGTGGTCAACCTTGAATAAGTGTAGGAAGGGTGAAAAGGGATGTCATTCTGTCAGGTAGGTGGTAAGGGGGCAAGCAGGCTTATCTGTTATTTTTATGTTCCTGACGTTATACTGTACTTTTTTTTTTTTTTTTGACATGATAGGTGGTGTGCTCTGTTACACCGTGGGGGCATGTTTGGTTGATAAGTAGAAACTGAGAGAAATAATCCAAGAGTATGGGTAGATGTCCTCTTTTAAAAGCATCTATGCTAGTACAGGATGTTTAGCCTGCTGATTGTCATTTCTCTTAAAGAACAACCTGCAGAGTGCTCAGGGTGAATGCATTCTAGTTTGTCCCAGGCAAAATTTGCTAGGTGAGTTGGTGCCAAGAATAGAAACTCCTAAAGCTTACTTGGCTGATTTAAGTGAATTGGAGTAACTTCACACAAACGGCTTCATTGGCAATGGCATCTGGTGCAGACACAGTGGACATATTTTACCAGCCCAGCTAAAGCTTAAAGTGAAGAGTAAAATACTTTTCCCTTTGAATATCTGATACCAATAAATATCAGTTGCCAACCAGTGTCAGCTGTCAGTGAAGGACTTGTAACAAAATCTGGGACACCTAGATATGATGAAATCATGGATGTCGTGACAGGCTTGAAGACACAAATCATGAGGAGAGGAAATGGCCTCAGTTTGTACCAGGGAAGATTCAGATTGGATATTAGGAAAAATTTCTTCACGAAAAAGGTTATGAAGCGCTGGAACAGGCTGCCCAGGGAAGTATTTGAGTCACCATCTCTGGAGGTGTTTAAAAGACACATAGATGAGGTTCTTATGAACATGTTTTGTTGACAGTGTGAGGTTAACTATTGGACTTGATGATCTTGAGCATCTCTTCCAACCAAAATGATTCTGTGATTTATCAGTTGGAAGGCAAATAAAGACAAACCGGTGCCTTGTCATTTTTAATCCCTAGATTTTGAGCAATCTGTGGACCTGACTTGTTAAGGCTGTTAGTATACTGCTTACTTAGCCTTTGCTGCAGAACATGTGAGGATGTTGTGGCTTATTGAGAGAGATAGAAAAGAAATACTTTTGCTCCAGCTGTCCTCAACAAGAGGCCTTTGCTTTGTGGATCTCTGTCTTCTGGGACAGATTGGGATAGCCACAGGTTAGATTCAATGGTTAGGGAGTATGTGACTCTTGAACTATTTTCTTCTGAATTCTAAAGTAGGCACCATAGACCATGCAGTTATCTGCTTCACCATGGCTACACTAGTAAACATAACTATGACAGAGGCTCTGTCAGGCTGTCATCCATGCTATTTCCTTGCTAGCACATTCCCTGATGGTTTTGCTCTCCCCCGGTACATTCCCCAGCATGATGTGAGAGATAGCTGGAGACTCTTCCCAGGAAGCTGTGGATGAAGCTGCCTTGCTCTGGGAAATTGATCTCCGTGGATGTGGGTTTGGCTGTCCCGCTTGTCCTCCCAGAGAACAGGCCCTGGTATGTTGTATTTACTAGTGTTACTTCAACATTAGGATCTAGCATGCTCAAAAGTGTCAGGAGGCCTTCTTTTCTGAGCTGCTGTGGTTGGCTTTAGATGTGAAACATGCTGCATCGCCTGTCTTGCTGTGTGGAAGTAGAGATACTTCAACAGTTGGTGCCTGGTCTGAGATGTATTGTGGTCGATTCTGCACTTTTCATCCTGTCCTCTATTGAGTAGATAGTGTACTAATGTAGAGTTAGGACTCAGGCTATTTTTTAAAAAAAGTACTAATGCATTAGCCAAAAATAACATTGTTTCGTAACCTGTTTATTAAAGCAGAGCTTTAGGATACTGTATTATACATAATAGCAATAATTCTGTGGATGATACATGTGTGTACACAGTTAAGGGACAACTTTTTTACCAAGCAGAATATACATTTTAGTTCTGAATTGAATATGGTTTTCATAGTTTGCTGTTTACAGCCTCTGGTGAAACACATTTGAAACACAGCTCAGACCTAATGGACCCACTGCTGTGTTCTCTGATATAAGTCTAGTGAAAGGCAAGCAGAATTTAGCTTTTCAGTTTAGTTTTAAAAGCCAGTGGCTGCAAGCGAAAACTAAATGGATTAATAAGTCTAAAAAGTCAAGATTTCGCTTACTGAATGTTACTGGAAATCGTGCAATTAACTCTTGTTTTAAATCCAGTCTCACTTAAGCTGTTGCCATCAGTTTCAAAAGATCTAGATTCATTTTCCTCATGTTCCACAGAATCCCTTGACAGGTCACTATTGAACTTACAGGCATTTAGGCCACGTAAAAGGAGCTTAATCTTAGAGGATGAGTATTCAGGCCTTTCTGAAAATCAGGCCCTCATACATATTTAATTAGGCAGTCAAAAATATTGACAATATAACATCATAATTTCAGCATTTATTCTGAATCCCCAGTATCATCTAGGTACAGAAGAATTAAAAATACAGTATCAAGGTGTATACATTATTTTTATTATTAAAACCCTAATTGGTAATGAAATTCCCTATTCTTAAGCCAGTTGAAATTCCAAGATATAGAACTACAACTTAGAGACCTCAAGAGGATATTTTTATGGTCTGGAAATTGTTTTAATGGAAAAATCTAATTTTGCCTCCACTATTGCAGGATGAAGATGAATCTGTCATATTTACCTGGAGATATACACTTAAATTGGTGACAGGGGAATGAGCCTGCAGGCAATTAGAGGAGCTATGTGGGAAATCACTTTACAGCACTTGCTAGGCCAATCTGACAGCTTTAGCAGCCCACATTTTTAATGAGCACTTACATCTACTGATCCTATAAAAAAAAAAAAAAGAATTGTAATGGGTCCATTGCATTGTATTAGCTGAAAATTGATCGAAGTGCAGCTAATTGGGAGTGCTGGAAGACTTAATACTAACATTAGTATTTATTTATTTTTCCACGTGGTTTCCAGACAAGGGGTGAATAAAAGGAGCATACCAAAGACCTTTGCATCCTTGAGCTGTAGGTTTGTCCCATGTTAGCTGATATGGGTATATTTATGATACATTGGAAACCATGTAGGGAAGTGAAGTTTCACAGGAAATGTTATGTTTTTAAATCTGCCACTTCACTTTGAACAAATCTGTGAGGTTCACTGGCTACATGGCAGTGTGCCAGAGGCTAGGAAGTAGTGAGAGAAGCCAGAGAACAGCTGCACTAAAGATTATTTCTCCCTCCTGCAGAGTCTAAATTTGATGTCAAAAGGCATCTAATGCATAGAAACAGAAAGGAGTGGCTGTGGTGTTTCAAAGTTTCAGCTGTCTTACTGTGCTGCCTGGCTGCTGCTGCAGCAGTTACTCTTGCCGATAAGCAGAGGCAGCATCACCATGAACTGACTTTGCCATTGTTGCTGAGGCTTTGGCCATGAAAAAGGGTACAAATGGAGAGTTCCCATTCATCATGGACTGCTGGAGGGGTGATAGGATTCTTAATGAGTCCTGATTTCTCTGCATCATTAGGCATCACGGAAAAGGACAGTGCAGTCCAACTAGCGCACTTTCAAACTGCTGTCATCGGACTGCTTTTATACATACTCTTATGCAAAGTAGAAATGCAGGTTCACAGAGAATTTTAAAGGCTGTCCTAAAACACTGCAAATTCTGGCAGTAGCTTATCACCATTGTTTCCCATCCTATCTTTTCCCAGATGCTATGCAATAAGCTGGAACACTCTTTTCTGCTGAGGTGTTGTATTGACATAACACAGGAACTTGTCAGGGAAGAGCATTTCTCAGGTACAGTGCACCGATGTTCCTCAGATGCTGCCTGGCTCTATTTCAGTAGGAGCTGGATAAATGTAAATGAATTCCACACCTGTTTTGGCAATATGACCTTGGAGGTAGCGCGGCCAGCAGTCTTCCTCCAGGATGAATTGTGGATCTGCTGCAACTGGAAGTAGGAGAGGTAGAATTGCATGGTACTTAGGAATGTTTGATCTGGTGCCTTATGCCCAAAGGCTGACCAGTTAATTCTGGTTGGACTCTTCCTGTACCATCCCAAGTGAAGCATGTGCATACATCTGCATCCACAAGGAGAAAACTGCATAAAATACTAGAGATGCACAAGATCCACTGATTGTCTGCAAGAAGGGCCTTGGCTTCATATGCATACATGATGGCTTTTCCATTCAGTGACCTAATCCTTTAATTTCACTTTAAAAGTAACCCTAAAGCAACAATAGATAGTTGTTGGCAGCCAGGCCAGAAATTTAGGGAGTATAAAGATAAGTCCTGCACCTTTTTTTTCTTTAGCTTCCTTCATCTTTTTCTGCTCTCCAACAAGTGTCATCGTTGTCCCTTTTGCGAAGAAAATTTCTGTGGCATTTGGATTTGGCCAAGTTTTGTGATAGACTGGGTTTATTGGAGGTTATTCCCATAATCTCCTTTGAAAAATCTTAGTTTCAGCAATTTACTCTAGCTTCCACCCATAAAATGGTTGTTCTTGCACATGTCCACAGATCGGAGTCTAAGTCGGTTGGTTGAAATGGTCAGTTTCTGTGCACTTCATACATAGATAGGGAATCGGGGGCTATAGCAGAAGACTTGCATTCACCTCCCACCATGGCAAATTTAATAAATTCTGCTAGCCCTAGTCTAGGCCCAGGCCTGTCATCACATGCATAGGTACAGTATACCGGTTTGATTGGCTTTACAGCCATCTGGTGTTCCCAGGGGCTAGAAGATCTTACCTTAGCAGCTAGGTCTGGAATTTGGGTTGCCGTTCGTGTATTACTAGGTTAAGCCATCATTTCTAAACCAAAAGAACATTCAGCTCTGATATCTGCACTTTAACTTGGGTTGTTTTTAATCCTAATGGAGATGTGAGTACGTTATATATATTTGTATATAAAGACTTTTAGCTATTTGCTTTTCTTTTTAAACAAATTAGCATGTGGTGTTTTAGGGTTTCTTTTTAGACAGGAGATCAGGTCAATAATTTTTTTTATATGGTGATCTTGGGAATACATGTGTGGGATAAATAAAAATTGTTTGAATGACAAGTTAAAAAAAATCACAATTCCCTCAAAAGTTAAATCTCTAGTTTTCATTTGCATTAAGACCCTGGAAGTTCTAAGCAAAGCAACTGGAGTGCTAATGTGGAAGAAAATCAGGCTAATGTAGTGGGTGACAGAAGTGTAAAGTAGCACAGAGATCATGGGTGGGACAATTCAGGATCAGTGGTCCTACTGCACATGTAAGGAGGAGGAATTCTAACCTGCTGAACAGCCAGAAGCCAGACATCTAAACTGTCAGCTTGCAATACTCCCTTTTGCAGAAGAGATATTGCAGAAATACTGCTTGCTGTGTGATTTGTAATAGGATGCTGAAATATGTGCAGCACTACATGCATAACTACAGTAATTTGTGTATGTGCATGCGAATAAGTAGCACTGAGGTTCACAGATATACAGCACTGTTTTAAAAAAACCTGTACTTGATGAGATTTTTAATTTTCTGCCTGGAGTACTTGCCACGTGCCCAGCATTAGTCTGTCGATGAATCACTGTTTTTGATGGAAGCACGTTTAGATGAAGATTTACAAGATGAAGATTTACAAGGCCTACTTCCTTCTGAATTGGAACGCTTCTTTCCCATGCCTCATACATTAGTATGTCATTTCCTATCTCTGCAGTGCTCCATGGATCTGCTAGCGATTAAGCCAAGCCTAGCACATGGCCCCGGGTCTGAGGAGAACTAGGTAAGGCCATGGAGGCTGTGCACCCTGGCCCTCACCTCCTTCTCTGGTTGACTTTGTGGGGAGCTGGCAGGGAACATGCTGCTCTCCTAAAGTTTCAGCATAATTCTGCCTCAACCTTGCAGCCTTTCTGTATTCAGAAGCACAATGGAGATGGCTTCTTTTTACCTAGAGAGCAGCTGAGTAATGAAAAATTAGAAAGTCCTGGTGGTGTTGTTTATCCCCATGCAGTTATTCCTATTCCTTTCATGGAACAAGGTTGCTATAATAGCGTTTTTCTTTGCAGGCAGAGTTGGAAATACAGAAATAAATTATAGGATGTCTCCCGTCAGAATAAATATTTAATGAGAAACAAGGGTTGTGCTCATTCAGAGTCACAAGGGCTGATACTGAAGTACTGTACGTATGTGAATTCTAATATAAAATATATGCTTGGGCTTAAAAATGCAGAATGAACAGCCTTAAGGGCAAGTGTGTATTAAGTCTGTGACAGTTGTCTCTTTGGGTAATGATAATGTAAGAGTGTCTTTTTTTTTCCAAGCCACTTCAATTTACCCACCAATCTGTCAGGAAACAGAGGCACCTTTAAAAGTATTTGCTCTCCAAAGCAATTCTTGGAGACTTGTGCTCTTTTGCATTGTACTCAGACTGTATTCACTGTAAGCAGCCTCTAAAGTACATCAGCTTTTTTTAACTCTTCCTAGCTCAGATTTAAGAAACAAAACCAAAACTAAAACAAACAAACCAAAACCCCAAACAAACAAAAAACCACCACAAAAACAAAGAGCCTGAATAATGATACACTGTTTTTTCTTAGTGCTGTAACAACACACAGTTTGTACAAAACATGTTCATTAGTGTCTACAGTCATGCTAGTTAGCATGAATTAACGAGTGACTGTTATAAATTATTTGCAATTTACAAATTATTTTCAAGTTGAAACAGGAACAAAATGCATGATCTCGGAGTTTGCAGCTCATCTTTCCAAGGACATGTGATGTTGAGGCAGGCTTGAGCTCTGTAAAGAGTTCTGGAACAATTACTTGTTCCTTTAGGCAACATGAGAGAGAAAATAAATCCTGGTCATATTTTCCTTACCGCTCACAAATGCTAACTAATTGGTCGATCTGCTGCAGTATCCAGGATGCACCATGGCCATGTGATTTGTCATCTGAAGTGTGGGGTCCCTTCCCTGCTAGGTCACTTTGATCTCTCCTCATTCTGTTCCTTCATCTCACCAAAAGCCTGTGCCTTTCTCTTCATAAGCCCTTGTCAGATATCTCTGAACCTTTGTTTGCCTGTTTTGAGGATTTCCTACCTGCTTGAAGGTAATTTGAAATAATTTTCCTGTTCAAACTCCTGTTTGGAATACCTATTAATTTTCCAAAGTGCAGTCATTAAGGCTATAGTACCTAATGTTTGCTTTGTAAATGTCCTTGGACTGGAGAGAGATACATACTTGAGGCCTCTAAAGCTTATGACTAACTTGTGATACATTGATGCATTCAGTGGTTTGTCCGGGTCATAACGTGGAGGTATAAATAGACTCTCAAATCATTGCATAACACTAGAATTGCCTACAATTTGGAGTAGAAGACACTAGCAGTCTCCCAGTACAGCCGCTAATGCATTTTTGTGAACTTCAGTGATCTCTGTCTGCCTCTTTTATTTTTTTTCATTTTTAAAATGGAAACAGTAGTATTTGCCTAGCTAACATTCACAGTAGAAAAACTTTTTAAAAATGCTTTCCAATGTACAAGTAAAGTGGTTGGGAGACAAACATTTAAATTATTACTGAAGAAAATCTCAGGTCTCTTGGGTGAAAGGAGATCTTCGTGTGTTTAAAATAAAACTAAGGAGCAGACAGACTACATTAAATAGCAGTTACAGACTTAGTTCATGGCAGACTGCTAAGGACGAAAGTTATATTTTTTTCTGTGTCTAGGTCTCCCTTCTGTTTAGATAAGAATTGTAATACAATCTGTTCTCTTTCATTGTTTGGTTTTTGCAGGCACAGGCTTGCTGCAGGAAGTGGTGTATCTAGTGAGTCAGGGAGCTGATCCAGATGAGATTGGACTAATGAATATAGATGAACAACTTCCAGTCCTAGAGTACCCTCAACCTGGTCTGGACATCATCAAGGTACAATTTATTGCAAAGAAAGTCTTTCAGCATTTGGATATCTTTTTCTTTGGCTCCATATTTATCACTTCATTTCATACTGTGTCTTTGTCTTTCCATGATTATAGTTGCTCTGTTTGTTGGAATGACTCAGAATATTATTAGGTTATTTTAAAATTGGTTTTATTAAGCTTTATTCTCTATTGAATCCTGTAGGAGATGTTTCTCCATATCATAAATATCTTGGCAATGGGTTTCCTGAATAAAAGTTCCAGGCCTCTCTTGCTTATGTAAACAGAAGGTGCCCAATTGAAGCAAATTTACTTTGATCCATTCCCTGAATTTGTGAAAGAGGAACTACAAATACAGAGATTTATGGATCTGTAGACCCACTACTCTGTATTTACACATCTAAATCCTTATAGAGCTGGGATCTGGGGATCTGCAGACTCTGTAGTTGGGGGAGTTTGGGGTCTTCTACATGAAATGAATTCCACATTATTAAAAATCACTGGGAGACTAGTGGCATGGCATAGAAGTGTGATCTTGTCGTTGCTGTAACTACCTCTGATACAGGCATATCTTGGAATGATTGGGCAAATTACTGGGCTTCATCCTAGAACAGCCACAGTGCTTGTTGAATTGAGCTAGCTAAGATTGGCACAGGTAGATTTAAGCTGCTTCTGGTCAATGACAACGGCAGCATCAGCCCCTTCTAGGCTGAGAGTATTTGGACGTCAGAGGTTTCTTTTCTTTTTCATCTGTGTGAAGCCTAATCCGATGGGACCTCATTGCTACCTTTATGCAAATAAGTGGTGGCAACAGTGAGAGGTTTAGTTTGAGATTTTAGTAAAATCATAGTGATCTATACTAATGTGCTAGCAACTTGATCCAATATGGATTTTTGCAGTTTTTAACTACTGGAAGGTTTGTGTCATAAGATGATTTTGTCGAAATTGTAGAAAAATACTGTGTTTGAAAACTGTTCACACACTCAGATAAACCTTTGGACTGTCTGGGCCTAATTCTGAGCATAAAATAAATCACAAGAGTAAAATTTTGAACTGTGAAAGTGAGGGTAGGTTTTTCAGAGCTTTTAATATTTTTTCAAGGAATTTTAGTGGAAGCATCGTTGGAAACAAAATTAGTTTGATATTAAGAATCTTTAACTATTACACTGTCTTCCTGAGAAGGTCCTACAAATGGAAGTACTTTGAAAACAGAAGGATGGAGGGGAAACAAAACCAAAAAAAACACCAAAAAAACTTCAACTCATTATCCAGCCTTTTGATATTTAAAATCCAGATGTAACTCCCTGACCTAATTTCTAGACCCAGACCCCTAGTAGTTTAAGAAATTAATTTGTGAATGTGACTCAGTATAGTAAAGGGCTTAAAGTATGACAGTTCAGGACAACTCAGGATGTGCCAAACACTAATGCACAATAAGAAATGTTTCTGTCTCCTTTATTTAAGGAACTAACATCTCCTCGCCTTATAAAAAGCCACTTACCATATCGATTTTTGCCTTCGGACCTCCATAATGGCAATTCAAAGGTAAAAATGAAATGAAATCATGTTTTTAACTGTATTGACAACAGTTGTTTAAGTGCTTGGGAAACAGAGTGGAGAAAAAGTTTTCAATATGATTATTTTTTGTTTTTGCCCCCCTCTGTCATAGGTAATATACATGGCTCGCAACCCTAAAGACCTGGTGGTGTCTTATTACCAGTTTCACCGCTCCCTAAGGACCATGAGCTACAGAGGAACATTTCAGGAGTTTTGCAGAAGGTTTATGAATGACAAGTGTAAGGAGCTGTTCTCTCTGCACACGCTGTTACACATTTATTTTCATCTCTGCATTCCTTCTGCAAGTACAGAAATGAACTGGATAAAGGTGCATTTGTTTTGCATATACAGCAAGGAAGTTGCTACAGATAGTGCTGCATGGACTTAGATTTGGCCATGCCTTGTCAATAATTGCCTTACAGCATTTGACCCCATGGGCTCAGCAGTATTCCACATAGCTCAGGCAAAACTGTGGTCTACTCTTCTAGAATTCAGTTTGCAAGGTACCAGGTACCTTGTGAAAAGTGAATGTTCCAAACATAATTTGGTTTCAGTGGTACCTCACTGTTAGCAACTTCACAGAAGTCTTTCTATCCCTCCAGTGGTTATTTTTTTTTCCTGATAATTCCTTTGATGTTTTTATTTCATCCAAAACCTTGAAATTTGTCCCTTTCTAGGTACCAGTTAACACAAAAAAAAATCTCTAGTTGGCATGAGATTGATCTGGAGTACATCAGTAAGTTGAAGTGAGCCCCTGTAAGAAGGCAGTTGCAGTCTGCTACTATCTGAGAAATGCACCCCTATATTGAGAGTACAGAAACCTGCTTTACAACTACTCATCAGCTGCTCACCCAGTAATTCCTTCAAGTGAAGGCTGTTCCATGGCGCACCCGCTGTGCTCCTGCTCGGGCTGCGCTGCCTGACGTAGCTCCATTACACAAGCTCAGTAAACTTACAGGGAGGACAAGCCCCATGTTCTCACATAACTGGCTGCCACTGGACTTTTTGCCAGTGGATTGCCACACTTTCTAGCTAGGAAGAGACAATTTTTTTACTGCCTTCTACTTCTCTACAAAATCTTCTCTATGGTACCTTAACGTGACTCTAATCATTCACTAGGTGCCTTGTGTTCCGAGAGCAGGATCTCCTCTAGATCCAGTGCAGCAAACTTTCCTTCAACCTGGAATTTGGAGGAGTTGATGCTAAAGGAGCTGTATAATACTAAAAGGAAGAAAACAGTAAAAGCCCACCAGTGGAGGTTACTTAGCAGGCCTTAAACCTTTGCAACTTTCTCCTGCAAGTTTGTGGAGGGAGGGTAAATGCTCTCCTTCCATTCCAGCCCACCTTCAGCTTTTTCTTTTGCATTTTCTGAGAGTGGGATGTTTGTCTATAGACCATGATCAGAAACTTCTAGATTGGTGACATATGAAAGATACATTAGAAGGCCTTCAAAGACAGGAGGAAGGTTCATTATTCTTTTTCATATACATATCCCAAGAGTTATTTATATCTCCAGCTTGTAGCTGCTAGCTGATGTACCACAACCTCCTAGAGTCAGTAAAACATCACAGCATGTTGTGTGTCCGTAATTGTGCAAATGGAGTGTTTTGTAATATGGTAAATTTAGCATTTAGCTAGATGTTTGCATCTCATGGAAGCAATGCAGCAGCAAAAAAACCTTCACAAGAAATCATAGGATTGCTAGAGAGAGAAGCACTGCACGCAAATAACACAATCCCGCTCTTTTTATCCCTCCTTATACCTGACCATCTTGAAACAAATCCAGTCCATGGTAGCTATATTGTTTGAAAGCACACAGTTGGATAGGGATTTGTCTTGAATGTTCTAATTCTTTGGTATTACCCTCTAAAGCTTAAGGGACTGTCTTACATAAAGCATAGGTATACTCTGCTAATGTAATCTTAATGGATTCTTGCCCTGTACCATTAAGAGCAGCTTGAAACACTTTTTGTTTGACTGGTAGGGTAGTTTCATGCATGAAGTTTTTTAGGGGTATATGGAATGGGAATAACCAAAATGGAATTTTTCCAATACCTTTATAAAAATCAAAAATTAGTCACCGTATTAAAATAATTTTCCTATGAAACTGACCTCTTTGTCCATCAAAAATGTTCCATTTACCAAAACTAAGCAATTATTTTTTCAGAGAAAAGGTGACTTCAGAATACAAAACTATAAAGTTTCATATTTTTCTTTAGCTTCTTTGCTGAAAAGATAAAATTGACCCCAAAAAATAATTGGGAAATAATGTGACGAACTGCTCACCATATTTGCTTAACTCCTGCCTTGATTATTTGAAGTCCTTTGGGTGAATTTATCACTGGTAAAAAAGAAATATGCGGAGTGTGTTTCTCTTTGGGTTGTCTTTCTGGTAATATTGGCAGCAAAGTCATTCCATAAGTAATAAATGCCAGTGTCCGAACCTCTGCTAGACACACATAAATTGACTGAAATCAGTGCAAATGTGGACTTTATCAGAGAAGTTAAAAGCAAAGTAGGAAAGTTTTGAGGAGAGGGTTAAGACTTCCATTAACCACTGTCTCAGCAGTGTTGGGAGCACAGACCCTCCCAGTGTAGCACCTCAACTTCTCTTCAAGTCCCAAACCCCACACAGCAGATAAGCGGAACTGAAGAGAAGCTGCTGGTGGCACATGGGAGATAGGAGGCATAACCTTTTCATCACTGGCAAGCCTGTACACTGGGCCTGCCCACATTTTCAGATATGTGGGGAGTATATTTCTGATATATGGGAATATATCTGAGATACATGGGGAATATACCCCATCACATGGCACTAAGCTTTTGGAAGAACTTCACGGGCATCTGGTTGTAGTCTGGATTTATTGTGTAGTTGAGATAACTGCTAACAGTATGACTGAAACTGTGTTCTGGCATATCTGCGGAAGTTGTTTGGAAGTGTTCAGAAAATAACAATAAAAGAGAATAAGTCTTAGATTTTTTTGGGGGGGAAAGACATAATGATAAATACAGTATTCTGTCAGTACATCCTACATTTTTGGGAATGACCGTGGAGCATTTTTATAGGCATGTTTCTTTAATACTTGTCTAATTAAGAAAGGACAATGGTTGGTAGCAATTCTTTGTTCATAATAGAAGATCCTCTATGGAACTTTCCATGAATGCTGTATCTACCTTCTAAGTGAAGGATCCTGCAGTGTGATATGCTAATTGCAGTGATTCACGCAGATTGGAGCCACTGGAACTTTTCCTTCTGCAAAGCTATCTGTGTAATTTTTATTTTGGCTCAATTTCCATTCAAAAATCAGGCATTATTAATACTGAGCTCCAAGAGGTCCCTAATAAAATATGATGGCATTTTCAGTTAAACAGTTTATGGTAAGTTAGTTATTTTGAATATTCCAAAATG
Source organism: Patagioenas fasciata (assembly GCF_037038585.1). Taxonomy (NCBI): domain Eukaryota; kingdom Metazoa; phylum Chordata; class Aves; order Columbiformes; family Columbidae; genus Patagioenas; species Patagioenas fasciata. Next base: position 141,319,306 of record NC_092520.1, on the reverse strand, counting down.
GTAGAAAAAGCTTTTTTAATTAAGTTCCTTGCTGTGCATGGCAATGGGTCAAAACCAGATGCTGTTCTTCTGGTGCTATGAACCTCTCCAGTCAATTTACTTTTCTCCTTTTTTTTTTTTTTTTTTTTTTGAAATGGGCTTAATAACAAGTGTTCATTTCCCTCATGCCAATCATAATGTCTTTGTAGTAGGATATGGTTCGTGGTTTGAACATGTGCAAGAATTTTGGGAACATCACATGGATGCCAATGTACTTTTTCTCAAGTATGAAGATATGCATAAGGTAGGTTAGGTGTAGCAAAAAGGTATTATAATTATGTTTAACATCATAATCTGTAAAATACATAAAGTAAAATATTTGCTTATCTCCACGTTTGGGCTCCCTAATGTCTGATACCATTTTTAAAGCATTGATATTCAATAGCTTCTATGGACTTTCAGCTCTCTCATAAACCCGGTAATTTGCTCAGGAATCTGCCTGTGTCCATGAGGACTAAACTACTCAGAGAAGGCAGAAATGTGTAACTATTTAGTGCTTGCTACACTCAGCCCTGGACATTCATTTAAAAGTGTCTTGCGGTGTGTACTGTGTCAATGAGAAAAAAGCATATCATCAGTGTTTTGTCCTATATATTTGGCACTTATTCTGATTATTTGCTTGTTCTTAGTGTCTTCTGTGAAACAATGTTGAAAACCATTAGGGATGATCATGTAGCACAAGGTGAACATAATTATTTGGTCCTTATGGTATGCTGGCTAATAAATCCACTGTATTTTAAATCAGAAATTTAGTGGAAATACTACATAGACTATTGGTTTCCATTTCCTGTTGCAATAATATATTTTGAGAACTAATGAAAATACTTCAAAATGTTTATTTGAGTGGAAAATTATTGCAAACATGGGAAGAACTCAGCTCCTATCTCTAAACCTCAAAAAAGCAAATTCAATGGAGAACTCAGTAAAGCTGAGTAAATTATAATTTCAGCTTTACTGAGCCTTCTGATGGAGTGTGATGCTAAAAGAATGTAATACAATCAGAATAATTAAAAAAGCTTAGTAGAAATTATTTCAAATCCATGGTTTTGAATAATGATATATTCCTAGCTGTGCTCACTGATGGGTGCTGCCAAAAGCTGGTGACATCACAGTATCCTTCTGCTTCCTGATAAACATTGCTCTTTTGTCCTTGCAACTCCACAAGTCTTACTCATACTGAGGAACCCCAGAGTTTTGGATATATAAGTTAATGACTGCTTATTCTCAGAGGCCACCTCACTAGATCATTTCCGTGTACATGAACTTAGCACCAGGAGCTAATGATGAAGGAAGGGCTGCTCTAACATTTGTAGTCACTTATTTTACCGAGATCAAAATCAAAGTAACTTTTAATTCCTCCAAAATACACTTGTATTCCAAAGTTATCCATTAAGGCTGTGGGGTTGTCTCAAGTGGGAGGCATCACAATAAGCTTGCAGTTCCCCATTATAGTATGTGAAGAGGTGAGCTTATGTGACTGTGTTCTCTGCTGACCTGTCTTACCCTAGTTACTTGAAATGTGTTTATTTTCAGCAAGTTGAAAGGTCGCAAAATTTTAAGACAATGGTGCTTCTGCTTTTTTGTTTTTCACACTCATCAGGATTAAATTTGAAATATTTAAACTCATTGGAAAAAGGTCATTTAAAATATTATAAAATAAACTATTTTAAAATATTCTCTTACAGGACCTAGCGACAATGGTTGAGCAACTGGTGAGGTTCTTAGGAGTTTCTTATGACAAAGCACAGTTGGAATCCATGGTGGAACACTGCCATCAACTCATTGATCAGTGCTGTAATGCAGAAGCACTTCCTGTTGGCAGGGGTATGTTTAAAACCCGCAGTAAAACTCTTGTTGTGGAAGTTGCAAGAAGCAACTGACAACTTAGTAACCTCCAGGATGTGTTAAGATGTTGGTAAAATATTGCTGTGTAAATGATGGGAGGAAGCTGACTGTTGGTGCAGTCTTGGGGTTGTTTTAAAATAAAGTTAGGTAGAAGTGACTACAAAGAATGGAAACGTGAAAGATCAACAATGTACATTCAACACCATGCAAACCACCCTGTTAGAGAGTCTTTGGCTTACTTCAATGGATTGAGCTATTCATGCTGAGGCGACTGCACTGCTCCTTCTGACCTTTAGCGTGTCAAAGCCCACACAATTTCATACAGTTTATCTCGGCCTAAGACCTTGTGTTTGAGTGTATCAGATTTTCTAGAATAACAGATAATTCTAATTTGAAGGCATCAAATGACAAGGAGCTGTAGTTTTGTTCATGAGCTTTTTCTTGTTGTTGTCTGCCTTAGCTGTTTAAAATGTGTTAAACTTCTAGATGTTTATTCTGGTGAGGTCTCTCTGTAGGAACCTGAAGTGCCCTTAAAGCTACTGATGCATCTGGCCTTTGAATAATGTCAAGAAATCAAGTCCTTTCTCAGTCTTCCTTCTGATAAGCATAAAAAGTCACTCAGTAAGTCTCCCTCAAATTGTTTTCTCTAGGCTGCTTTACAGCATTTAAAAGTTCTTTTTAAAAATGAAGGCATAAGATGAAGATGGAGAATTCCTATGTCAGCCTCACAAATGCCTTATCCAGACATAAAATCCCTTCCACTGATTTAATCCAGTTTTAACTGAAGTTTTCTCTGCCCGTCTCCCTTGTTTGTCCATCCATGGCCACACTAGCACTTTTTGCTACAGCATCATACACAAAATGTGTCATTTGTCATGACCACGCTCTTTTCAGAAGAACTAGTAGCAGGGTCTTGTCCCTTAGTCAGGGAGCCCGACCTGAATACTTTGCTCTTGAGTTTCTGTGTAGAAGCCCTTTCCATACTACCTCTCTCAGCCAAACTTATTATCTGCAGGTTTTATCACCTATAATTTTTATGATTATTTTCAAATCTCTGATAAAAATATCATCGGTCCTCCTTGACTGCTAATTCTGAGTTAGCTGGTTGTTTGATCATTTGTCGTGCATTTTGTTGACATAATGTATTTCTCTTAAAAAACATTGAGAGGGCATGCCTTGCGAAAGCCTATTTTATCTTTTAATTCACCTTTAATACAGTCAAACTGTGATCTTAGGAACACTTAATGAGGTCTGAGGGCAAGTTTGCTTTCCCATGAAAGCAGTTTCACTGATATTCTACACTCCCTTTGTGTCTGTCTTGGCAGAGCCTTGTGCCAGTCTTTTCTTTACTTGGCTCAGACTATCATCAGAGTAACTGACTCAAGAGAACTTGTTCTGTTTGTATGTTGGCACAAATGTTTCGGGATGTCGTACTCGGAAAAAAAGCCATTGCTCTCCCCTCCTTGCTTTTATCTGTGAGTTTGCACACCTGTTATGGAAGGGCTCTTAGCGTTTTATGTATGGGCCATATACTCCAGTTCTTACAGTAGGACCTAGAAAACAGATTTCTATGAGTAGTTTCCTGTCATAACTCTATATGCCACCTCTTTTTGTCTGAGTTCCCTTACATTATGGTAAATGATGAGTTCTTGAAATAAATATCTCAAGTTAGTTGGCTTGAGGTAAAATTCCAGTGAAAACAAAGGAGTTTATAGTTTCTCTGAAAGACCTAATCTGTTTGCTAAAGTTCCTGGTAGAATCTCTACTGAATGGTGTGTTTTCCTGCCCTTAGTTATTTTGCCTTCAGCTCTCATCCTACCATCCTCTTATTACTTCAAATTGAAAATTCAGCATGTAATACAACTTATATCTTGTGTAAAAACAAGATACCATCTCATTTGCAGTGGGATTTTACGGCACATTGCCTAACTGATTACCAACCCACTTCTCCGCTATGAAGACAAGATCACAAAATAATGAGTCTGATAAGAAGACATCCTGAGAGCCTTGGATAAAGTGTTTGATGTCAGTGCAAGGTTTTACAAACAACAGAGCTGCATTCTCCTCCATTGATTTGCATTTGACACAAAAACCTAGGTTTATTCCTAACCTCCATGAGGTGGACATCTCTGGAGCAACAGCACTGCCACACACTATGCACAGCACAGAACCCCCCTCCTTGTCCAGTGAAGGCCAGAAAGGCATTTTTGAAAGAAAGGCGAGGTTGTAATACACAAGAAGAGAACAGAACTGCTGGTGAGGCCTTCCACAGGCAGAAAGGTCAACTGCTGTTTCTGCTGGACTGTTCATCTCCACCCAGATAAACAGGGTGATGTCCACTTCACCTGCGTGAACCATTTGTACGTGGTGTCAGCGTTCATTGTTGTGCAGTGGAGTCTTCAAACTCCTAGTCAAGTGTCAGAGCCTCATATTTATACTGTCTACAAAGCTTTCAAAAAGAAGCCTCCATTTTGTGATAGAGAAGGAAGGGAGCTACAGCAGTTAATGTAATATTTTGTCATTTGTTCACTGTGTGCTTTTTATTGAAAATATTCTTATTTTGAATTTCTTTTGTTCGCTGTCTCTAGCTTTTACAGTATTTTGTTACTTCAGAATGCAGCTTCGTTAACAGTGCTTTGTTCCTTCTCGGTTTGTTTCTGTGACAAAGAATGGTGGCAATAACATGACAGCTTATTGTAATTTGTTTTAAATACTTTTAATTTGTCATTCGTTACATTTACTTTCTTATTTTGCTTTATTTTAGTTCTTCATTTTTTTTTCTTTTAGCACATTGATCTTTACTCTGAAGATAACCCTGAGCTGCTGTGAAAGCAGAACAATGGTTAGATAAGTTACTTATATTTGACTGTTATCACATCATAAATTACACAGTTGCATGATTCAAATCATAAACCAGGTGGGTGACTTTTTGACAAGCTATCAATTCATATGGTTAAAAAAACAAAAGTGACAAATAATCCACTGCATATGTCCTTTATAGAACTTGTCATCTGTCCATACATGTTGTTAGGGAGATTCAGAAATAAAAGGCTTATCTTTCCCAAGCAGAGGAAGAAAATGTTTTATTATAGTTATTGAAAGGGAAATACAGGATTTTAGGTTTCATGCTGCACTTTATGCAATTATAGTTGCCAGAGCAAAACTGAAATAAATATCAGATGTTTGATTGCAAGTGTTCTCTTAATGTTTTTTTTTATACAGGAGAAGTTTTGTGAAAGCAATAAATGATGCATTTTCAGTGAGTTTCAGGTTCTTTTGATCTTTTGATCCTGAAAACAAACTAGCACACTATCGTACCTTCAGGAGTTACAGGAAAATCCTAATTTCATAGAACAGCCTTTGCCACACATACTACACCATCATGTTAATATGTCATTTGTAGATGTTTCTGGGAGTTTTGTCTTTGGACTCAATTATAGAGCTGCTGCATAAAAGCAATGGTAATTAAATTAAATGGGTATTCTCTTTATGCATCAAATGCATAATTAAGCTCCCTACATGTACTTTTGTTCTTGCTGTCATGATTAAACTCTCTGGTAGCACAGTCCCAATTCTCCTTTCATTTATTCCAGTTGAACAAGCCTGGATTTTGTCTTCATTTGTATTCAGTACAAATGAGAAGAGAATTGGGCCTCTCAGTCTGGTTACTCCATGGCTTTTTCATCAATAAGTGACCTTGGCTGACTTGGTGTTAAATAAATTTTGGACTGCAGTGCAACAGTGGTTAAGGGGTTTGCAGCCTTTGACTGGTAGGTTCAGCAGTGTCACCAGATTATGTTACCAGTTGGGTTCAGTAGAGTAGAAGAATAGTCCATACAAGGCAAAAGTGTTCAGTGTTCATATTGCATCCACCAAAAGCTTCCAATTCCTGTGTACAAAATCTAAATTGCACAAACTGGGTGTATGGGATTTGTTCTTTTCTATAGATACAATCTAGGCACTCATGTTTAACGGTTCTCTCCATACTGAGAAATGTAAATTCATCTGTTGAACTTATCTTTAAACATAAAATAGTAGAAATTAGTAATGATAATATTATATCTCAATCAGAATTCAATAATCAGTTTAATACACCACATTCCATGTGCCTTTTGGATAGTTGTCTGACCAATGTATGCTGAAAACACGGTAATTTTGAAATGTATTGTTTTTAGCTGTTGGAGTTATTAAACAGCCATAGTTTGCACTGGAACCAGAAATCCACTTGTAAATAAACACACAGGCCAAAATCTGTGTTCATTTCTAATTAAGACTAAAGCAAAAACCCTACAAAAATCTGAATTCTTGTATAATACTTGCCTGGTACAGATGACAAGGCATTTGGTGCTTATCTTAAGGCTTCACAAGGGTTGTAGCAGGGGGATTGGGTAAGGCAAAGAACAGCCTTAGGACTCATTGAGCTTTCAATGGCAGCCGAGACTGATGAGCACCTCACAGGTGATATTTGATGCCCTGCATAATTAGACTGTAGATACTTGGTGTCCTGTTGTGTACGCTCTCTGACTTGTGTTCCTTCTCTGTGTTTCAGGACGAGTTGGCCTATGGAAAGACATCTTCACTGTTTCAATGAATGAGAAATTTGATTTAGTTTATAAACAGAAGATGGGAAAATGTGACCTCACATTTGATTTTTATCTATAAAAATGCATGCATATGATATCCAAATATAGCTAGAAGTGCTTTATGCATTCATTTATTACCTGCTGGACAAACTACTGTGGCTATTATATGTAACAAGATTTAAAGAGAGAAAAACAATCTTAAGTAAACCATATCAGATACAATTATCTTTGATCCTAAACAGCTGTTTATCTTCTGGTATTTTAATCCTTTGTCCACATGCAAGAACTTCTTAGACAATACTAGAATATTCAGCTGTTATGGAATGTATTATATACGTATAAGGTATGTATCATATATGCAACTAGAATGTACACCTTTTCAGCCCCACATTGATTATTTAATGTGTTTTATAAAAGCTTTTCACTAGAACCTAAATAAATGTCCATAAACCAAATAAGAAATTATTTCAGAGGGAAACAAGTAACAGGCCAAAACTGTATGCTAGAATGATCTCAGGGGTTAAACGTCACATTTATTTTTATAGCAGGTGAATTGAGTATAAATAAATCCCATTCCAAAATAGTAACTAATCAAAGTGGGGTTCACATTAGCTTCTGCACACCTTTATCTGGATAATATGAGTAGGTTCTGTGCACTGGCATACTCTGCAAGATGGGGCTTGTTATGAACTATAGCTGCGATTGTGACTTGAATCCCAAAACCCACCCATGCTTTCATAGATGACAGCACACAGCTGTTTTCCTGATGGAAGAAGTTCAGCTCCATGCCAAAGGTCAGCAAAAAGAAGCTCCTTAAACTCCCAGCTCCAATTCAGTCCCTCAAACTGGGGCTTAAAAGCAAGGCATCTGGTGCAGGGTCTTTCCTGAGGAGTCGGTGTCTCTGACCTATATCACTTCGCTGTGTAGATGTGAATTTCACCGATTAGATACAGTAAGAGAAGATAAGGTGCTGGGCATCCTGTAGTTCTACTAAAAATTAAGGGCACTTAGCGCTGTTGGTGGTTTGTGCTGCTGGACTCCATCAGACTAAAGTGGAAGATGGATATACAGGCCAGTGTAAGCGGGCAGAAGAAACGGTGGCACTGAAGGAGGAGTTTAAAAATACACCACCAGGTGGGAGTATTGCACAAGTATTCATGCAGAGTAGTTTAAGTAATCTTTGGCCATGGCTGGTCTGGATTGTAAGCAGGATTCAAGTTTATTTCTGTATCTTTTTTATTCTCTAGACAGGTACATAAGCAGCCTGAAGCAGGCTGCTATCACTATAAAACTCTCCAGAATTATTTTATTGTTAGGTAATGGCAACTATGCTTTATAGGTTCTCAGCTGCAGAAGGCCCGTTTTTGCTAGTCAAATACTCGGTCTCACTAAAAGCCGTGAAGAAGGACTAGCAGATTTTTAGTGTTTCAGTTATGTTGGGAAACAAACTGTCAGTTCAGCAACTGGCAAGTGGTGTAGCATGATGTGGCTTGACAGCACTTTTCCTTGTATATTTGTGAGTGAAAATGCTTTCAGTGAAATTTTATTTCTATTTTTATATTTTTAGTACTGTATGAATATTAAGCACTACACATTATACTTCTGTGCTTGCTTGCTTATTGAATAAAAGATGTGTTCCGTGCATCATGGTTTGCTCATTTTGTAGACCTCCTACTCAGGCCAGGTTGTCTTAGTACAAGCCAGAGATTGTCTCCCCTACCCACACCTCCTGACTTATGACAGAAGAACCACAGAAAGGTAGGATCAACTCAAACCATTATCTGACCCACTGAGCCGTCTCTGACTGAGCGGCCCATAGCGAATGCCTGTGCAAGAGTACAATAAAGAGCACGAGACTCTGTGAGGATATTTGTGTTTAAAACCCTTCTTACCGTTTTCCTTCCCCTCATGTGACTACTGACAGTATCCCATGGCAATGAGCTCTTTGTCTAAATACACGCTATATCTTAAAGGACTCACTTGCTTAGAGACTGCCACCAGGTAGTGCAATTTGGTGTTCCTTTGCTCTTATGTTATGACAAATGATACGCAGTCACCGTTCAATCCACTCAAGACTTTGTATGCTTTTATCTTGCGCCTATTGGGCAACTCCATGCTGAGTAGTCCTACTGGTCTCTGTCATACAGGAGGCCAAAACCCATGAACTACAACAAGCTGCAAGAAGACAGAAGAAGGATAATTCTTCCTTGCTACAGAGGAGCACAATCTCCCCACAGTTCCTATGGATTAGAGTCTGAAGAAAATTTCATTAACACCAAAAATCTACTTAAGTCACTTAATCCTGAGGATGTATGAGCGATGTATCTTCACTGACTGCCTAAAAGGCTTCTCACATTTTTGAAGGCACCAGGGCATTCTACTCCTGTTCCCAGGCACAGTTTGTCTCCTTCGCTGCAAAAGAAAACTGACCCCCAAAGCCAAAAATGTCGTTTTAAAGGCTCATTTTTAACAGCTAGGTGTATACATGTGCCATTGACAATCTGAGCCTGTGTAGAGGGCCACCAGCTGCCAAACTAGAGGGAAAACAGCTAGTGGGGGGGGGGGGGGGGCGGAAATCCTTCTTGTAGAGAGTAATAGCTTCTGTGACACTCTATTGTGGGGGTGTCCAACTCATTTTCACCAGGGGCCACATCAGCCTCAAAGGGCCAAATGTAATTTTAGGACTGTATAAATGTAGGAGTAGTTACATTTATACAGTCCTAAAATTACATCTGGCCTTTTGAAGGCAACTGTGAGGCTGATGTGGACCCTGGTGAAAATAAGTCAGACACCCCCGATCTGTTTTGCACGTACTGCTGTGCTGGTGTTCCTTGCTTCAGGCAGCAAAGTTGCTGTGTGCTAGGAATCTGCTTGCTAGGACCAGAAAGACTGTGCTCAGCCAGAGCTATTCTTTCCTAACCCTTGATCCTGTTGCTGCCCTTGCTGCTGGGTGAAATTCATCCAAAAGTTGAAAGCCCAGTCAAAGCCCATTCCCATATAAGCCATGCTGAAATTTGATCTTGGGATTTCTGGTCCTTGAAAGCATTTTGGTCTTTCTGTTAAAATCCATTCATGATAAGCTCCTTCCTATTTTGACAACTTGAACTTTGCAGGACTTGGCCAAATGTCACCATGACTCTATCCAAACGCAGACACCCCTTGGTCAAGTGTGCCAAATTATCTCTGGAGGGAATTCCTCATTGATTTGAATGCACTGCAAATTAAGAAGAAAGATACCAGAAAATCAAGAGAATTATTTTTTTCTCCCTTCATTCAAATTTGGTAAGACTCTCCTGCTGAGATAACTGCCACAAAGCACAGAAGTCAGTGCTAGCGAGATCTATTACAGTTGCGCAACAGGTAGCCCATTTAGTGATACAAATCTGCAAGACACAGGGAGTATTTGGATGGTCTCATTGCAATGGTGCTTCAGAGCACCAACAGGCATTCTGCTTCCTTGTAAAGCTCTTGGCACCCTTGACAAATATACCAAATATACCACCTCACTAAGCAGGTGCACATCAAGAATGACTTGAAAGGCCTTGGCTGTAAGGCCAAGGTGTCAAGAGGATGGGGCCAGACTTTTCAGTGGTCCCCAACGACAGGATGAGCGGCAACGGGCACAGACAGAAGCACAGGAGGTTCTATCTGAATATGAGGAGAATCTTCTTTACTCTGAGGGTGCCAGAGCACTGGAACAGGCTGCCCAGAGAGGTTGTGGAGTCTCCTTCTCTGGAGACATTCAAAACCCACCTGGACACATTCCTGTGCTATATACTCTAGGCATACCTGCTTTAGCAGGTGGGTTGGACTAGGTGATCTCCAGAGGTCCCTTCCAACCCCAGCCATTCTGTGATTCTGCCCCCAGCAAGCCCAAGGCTGTGCTGAGCACTGCCATGGCTCCTGGCTGTCCACCCCTGGAGCTCCAGCCAGTGGGATTCCTCCTGTACCAGCAGCACTGAGTGGCTTGCCTCAGGAAGAGCCTTCCAAAGTGTTAACATGAAGGAACTGAGTGGGAAGTAATCTAGGAAAGAATTTTTGCGTTATTTTGTGTAGAAAGGGTTTAAGTGTTGTGGTGAAGTTGAGCAGTAAAGAGGAAAGACAAGAAAGCTAATGGATAGCTTTTCAAGATTCTCAGCACTTTTATGTAAGCATCTCAACACAACATGGCACCAACAGTTCTGGCAATGATTATAAAGATATATAGGCTTGAGTCACCATTATTATAAGCCATTAGGTCTTGCCTGGGCTGTAAATAATGTCACTCAGTAGCTACCACAGAAGATTTAGAGGCAGGATTAAGGAACAGCAGTTGCCTCTCCAGTCAAAATAAAAGGGCTAAACAGAGATTCAGCTGAATCAAATAACAACAAAAAAAATCCCAAACCCACTGACCACACCCATGGGAGGGACACAGTACGGACATGATGATTTGTAATCTCACTGCATCCTTCTCAGCTGCGGGTGTGCTCGCTACATAATCCATTTGATTTCTTTACTGCAGGATCTGCAGACTAGTGTCCTCTAGTGTTTGAATCATAACACATATGCAGGTGAGCATTTTCAGCTGCGTGTCATGCTCTATACCACACAGACAAAACAGAAAAAATTGCAACCAATAATCTGCTTCATTCTGACAACAGAGTCTGCAAAAATGAGCACTTTCATTTAAAAAGAAAATTTCTCCAGTTTTCAGCATAATGGGGTTTAGACCTCAAGTGCTGAGTCATATTCTGGTAAAAACTGCTGTTGTGTCTTTGAGAGGTGGCAAGAAAGTCAACAACAGTGATGCCACTCTGCTCTGGTCTACCTGTGTATAAATCATGCCCCTAAAACAGGGGTGTCAAACTCATTTTCACCAGGGGCCACAGCAGCCTCGTGGTTGTTCTCACTACTCAACCACTCTATAAATGTAGAACTAGTTATATTTACACAGTCCTAAAGTTACATTGTAAAGGCAAGCAACAACTTTTGCTGGATTTCTCACTGTGCACAGATGACAAGCCCTGGCAATTCACACTAGAGTGATTTTAGAAGCTACCACCTCTAGCTGTCCACTCTGCCTCTCTGCCAGGAATTGCCACCGTGTAGGAGAGACAGCAGAAGCAACCATATCGTGCTCCTCAGCTGCTTTAATTTACAGGCTGACACATTAACTTAAAACTGATTGGGATGATGGTTTCAGATAATAGGCTGATTTGTTAACTGCAGCTGCAAGGAGTTAAAGCATGTCCTTGGATGCTGCCCTGGCTTGGAGGTGATCTCCTGAGTCTTTGTCAGAGCTCTTCAGAAAGAGCTCTGCAATCGGCTGGATGCTGTCTCTGCTGGGGGAACAGTCCATTTCACGTATGGACCAAGTTTCACCTGTAAAAGACAGTATATAAAGGTAGAGTTGTGTCCCTCAGTAAGAGGGGAAGACAGACCCGCATTGCCACATGGAGGGAATTAACTAGAACCCGCTTCTGGAAGGAAAGTTGTTTTGTAGGAGGCAGTGCTGCAATATGACATGCTGTGTGACAGCATGCAAGATGCAGAAATAACAGTAATGTAACGGCAGCTGAGCGCTCAGACCAATTCCAAGCTCTACCACTAATATGCCGACTTGTCTGATATGTGTGGTACAAGTGATACTCAAAGTAACTGCCACCCAGACGTTAAATCCACTGTCACCATCTCTGTCACATAGTCAGCTTTTGCCAGCACTGAACATAAGATGACAATTTAATCCTCACACGCAGATAACAGTAACGCAGCTGGTGTAACAGTGTGCTGAGACTTCAGCCCTCGCAGCCTTACATCTGCTTTCTTACAGCTTTGCAAAACAGTCACCTGTAAAGTGAGAGCTCTAGGAACTCGGCACAAGTGAACCAGTTAGAACAAAACAAGAACTAGGGAAAAGGTTTAGATTTCAAGCTCCACCAGGAAGACAGTCTTTTATTTTTCCCCATTCATCACATAATCAAATGGCTGGGCCTCAATAAATAAATAAATATATATATATATAACAATTTACCGGAGGAAGCAAAGGTCATGATGAATATTCCCTACTCAAAACTTGCACCACTCCAGATTTTAACTTTTCCCAGGGTATTTATGTACCACTCTTGATTGCTTCTTCACCTTGTTTCTTGTTCTGCAACCCCTCCTTCCCCCACAAAAAGACAGCTCTAACCCTACTGAAATAGATAATCCTGAAAATGCTGCAGGAAACTTTCAATTCCTGGCATTGCCACCACTAGGATTTCCACGCAGACATGACCACAGTGGGTTTCCAGTTCTGTTCTTTAACCACTCTCCTTCAGCCACACATGCTTAGGGTTTGATCTCTCTTAAGAGCAAAACCCTTTTGGATATGTTCATTGTTCCCTCAGTAAATCCCAGTGAGATTAGAGATTAAAACCAGTTCTGACTTTGTTTTTATTATTGAAGATCTATGTAACCCTCTGTATTCTAAACAAGATGAAAAAGAGTATAAACAAAAATATAATATGGCCCAATTCAAGCTGTAAACATTTTAACCATGCAAGTATGGATCATTTGGCCACTTTTTTACTCAGTAATCTGTAGCAATTTACATGAAGTCTTCAAAATGAAGAAATAATTTCAAAACTTTTTTTTTTCCTAGCAATAACTAAGATGCTATGTATATCCATTACATTCCTGCAATCTTACTTCTGCTGAAGTTATTGTCTTTAAATGAGTACTACCACTGAATTCAAAGGGACCACATGAAAGTTAAGTTACATGCACAAATGTTTGTGGGAATCAAAGCTTTAACGTGCCCTGCAGGGCATGAGTCTACATCAAGAACTACTGAAATACTGAACTTGTTCATGGGCTTTTGAAAACAGAAAGCATTATCAGCTAATTGCTGATGCGTGGCCAGTGTGTCTAGACTCTGCAAGAGACTGTATTTTTTCCAGACAACAGCTACAATATGGTTTTCAACAAATTTCATTCAATTTATTAAAAAAAAAAAAATACACCAAAGCTTAGGGAAGGCCTTAGAATGAGGCCTCTTTTCTGATGTCAGTCTGCAGTAATTTATGCAATCCTTTTGGAATTAACAAAAAGGGCTTAAATCAAGACAGTAGCGCCCTACCAATACTTTACGTGGATCACCATACCATGAAAAAGTATATGTTTTATACTGAATCAAACCTTAAAGGGCTTGGTTTCCCACTGAAATACTCCAAGAAACCTTAAACAAAAGCTACTCACACAACAATTGGGCAAGCAGGTACTAACACCTCCTTGGCTGCTCCTCAGTTCAGGCCTGGCCAAGCAGTCATGCCATGGCCATGGCCACCAGAGCCTGGGGGCGATCCCCAGTTCCCTACTGGAGGCTCTCCAGGGATGGCCATGGGGGCACCTGCCTCCCTACATGAGGGACAGCTTTGATCACTCCAAGTAATCACTTCAGTTTTCTGTCACCTAATGGCAAGCACTGCCTGAACTAAGGCTGCACGGTTGGCTTGCTCTGGAGGTTGGGGGTCAGGGACTCTGCTGGCCCAGGGGCTCTCTGCAAGAGTGGAGGGAAAGGTGCCTGTGGGCTTTGTGCTCCATCAGGGCTGCAGGTTTGGGCTGAAGAGAAGACAGCGTGGCTGTTGAAATCCTCTGCTGTTGCATTCAAGGGGAGTAAAGAAGAAAAGAAATTATCTTAGGAGGGAGGCTATCCCTAAGTGCCTCTGATGAAGAAGAATCTGGTTTACATGTAGTTTATTCCACAGTTCTGTTTGCCACGAGTTCTTTCATCTTTTCTCTGAAGTATCAGAGAAGCATTATAGTTCAGGACCTTTATGGACCAGTAGTCTGTCCCTGTAGCCCAACTTAGAGCATGTCTGATAATCAGAATGACCTGCTACACTGTGAGGTAGGACAGAGCACTAGAAGGGGCAGCCAGTGTGCTGTTGAACTTCTTTTTTTGCTGTGTTGCAGGTTGGCTTTAACTTTGCGGAAATTTCTGCCTTTGGGATACAAAATCACACACTGCCTGAGCTCATAATATATACAATTCTCTTTGCAAAATAAAATGCACATCCTGTAGATTATCTCAGTAGTTTGCACTACTCATCAGAATCGAAACTTGGAGTGGCCATTTCTATATTTGCTGAAAAGCAAGATGGTTATTAGCACAGACTAGAGTGGTGTCACGTGCCTGCCTGATCAGTTGAAGGTGTTTCCAGCTGTACCATCTTGTTTGATAAACACAGGAACAAGTGAACATGCTCAGCCACTTGAATAACATAAGGCCTTTTAGGGGGCAGGGCCCTTTGAAGTGATTTGTCTGTGTGAAAGACACATGTGCTGGCATCCAGAAAGCTCTACCTTAGCATGTCACACATGGACAGCCTACATGCAGGAGAGGGTATGGTATATAAATAGTTGTTCTTTCCAGAGAGCTTTCATGTTTATTTGCTTCTGTTTTGCATTTGTCATAAAGCAAGTGCTACTACTGTTTCCCCCAGATTGTGCAAAGTGAGAAGACTTCTTCAGTCATCTTCTGAGCAGAACAAAATCAGTCTCTAAGTAGCTGATATTTCTGGAATTACCCTTTCCACCTCAAGCCATTGGAAATAGTATGGGGAGAAGTAGCAACTGCAGACTGAGAATGTGAATTAAGGACTTAAAGACTGGAGCTAGGGAGGTAAGAAAGGGAAGGCAAGGAGAAGACACTGTCTTTACAGTGGATAGTCTGTGATTTGCACACCAGAATTTTTCCTATGGCTAACAAACACCAACAAAGATGCCGTGTGCCTCAGAGACAGGGAGCTCTAGGAAGAGTTGTGAAGTAAGATCTAACAATGACTTGCCAAGAAACCTGCGCTTTACCCGTTGTTTGGGTTTCAGGGTGGCTTGCTCTGTGTATTTGGTATAGATGTTAAGGTGGTGGTGGTGGGGGACTGTAGGGGCACCCTCTGTGAGGAGAGGGCGGGGGCTGCTCCTTGCCAGACGCAGCTGCTTCCAGCTGGCTCCAACAGACCCACTGTGGTGCACAGGTGAGCCCATCAGCTGTGGTGTATCTGTGAAATGGTGTTTAAGAAAGGGGTTTTTTTAAAAAACAAAACAAAACAACAATGCAGCACAGCTGCGTTGAGGGAGAGAGGAGGGAGAGGAAAGAAAGAAGTATGAGAAACTGTCCTGTGGATACCAAAGTCAGAGAAGAAGGAGGGGAGGAGGTGGTGGTGCTGGAGCAGAGATTCCCCTGCAGGCCCTGGAGGAAACCACAGTGAGGCAGGTATTTCACTGCAGCTCATAGAGAGGACTGTGCTGGGGCAGATATCCATGCTGCACCCCACAGAGGACCCCACATCAGAGCAGAGGGGCATGCCCTGAAGGACACTGCAGCCTATGGAGAGCTCATGAAGGAGCAAAAGGGTGATGGGAAGGTGTTCTAGGTTCTTTGCCCTTGTTTCTTATCATCCTAGTCTATTTTTAATTGGCAATAAATTAAATTTGTTTCCCCCAGATGGAGTTTGCCTTGCCTGCGATGGTAACTGTTGAGTGATTTTTCCTGTTATCTCAGCCCATGAGCTTTTCCATCTTCTTTTCTTTCCCTGTCCTGTTGAGAAGAGGGAGTGAGTGTGCAGCTGTGTGGGCATCTGGCAGCCAGTCCAGGTCAACCCACCACACCATGGAAGCCTCTGGTAGTTCATTTCAGATTACACAGGAGCTTATACTCTGTGTGGCTTGGCTGCCAGTTGTTTGCTATAACCCAATTATGAGAACAACAAATTGTGTCAGAACCGCAAGCTTTTCACCCTTGATCTGCATGGCAGAATTCATAGCCTTGATTGGCCTTTGACAGTTGCAGAGACTGCCACTCTTTTGAGGGGAATAAAATGAAATAAAGGACAACGTTACAGTGATACTTTAGTTTAGGTTACATAAAATAAAATGTGTTAGGCTTAAAAAAAAAAAGACCTAAGAGAAAATAAAGGTGAGTCTTTCTGTCTTGTCAAACACACTACAAAATAGTGAAGCTTTCAGAAACAAATAGAAAAAGCATTCTATTCTAAATCTTCATTTGTTCTTCTAAGAAAAAGGATGTGGTCCCATAGGTCTGTCTGAAACACTGTAACAGATCCTCATTATCCTGTTAGTTAGAAATTGCCTTCTAATTTTCTACCTAAAGTGGCCAGAAAAATGTTTATATCATTTGTGAGATCCATCCATCTTGTAACTATGGAGAAACATGCCTCAGATGCAGGAACTTGGTGCATAGACACTTGGGAAACTCTTATCAATTAAATTATTGAAATGAGAAGAAATGAGGGCCAAATCCCTTAGTGGCTATAAATGCTGTAGTTCTTCTGAAGATAGGAAACAAGCAGACTTATTCTGATTTATAGTAACTGAGGATCTTGCCCTCAGACTAGTAGGAGTGTACTTAAAAATATAAGCAATGGATCTGATTTATGACTATGCACCAGCATGAATTCCAAGTAACATATAAATCAGGACCTATTCAGTGCAGGTTAGTTGTTCTTGATTCATGCACTGATATTTTGCAGGTGTAAAGGCAGTGTATGTGAGAAGAGAACCAGGCTCTTTATCTGATCACACTTTAAATTCAGTTGTTCTGTATCAGTAATCTTTTATCTTTCAATTTATGGACTTCTTATGGACCACAGACTATTTCTGAAGGATCTGTGAAAGATAGCTAAGAAAGCCAAGCTGGCTGTTAGTAGACAAAATGGACATCTGCTTCCACCAGAAAATGTCTAGAGTCCAGAAAAATACCAGTTGCACTTGGTTTTTACAGGAGTGGTTTAGAACTCCATCCTGATTTTCTGAAGTCAAAGAAAGCTTTGCTAATGACTTCAGCAGCAGCAGGATGTTTTTCTACTTACCATATTCTTGTTGTAGCCTAGATACTGAGCCACATAGCTGTTGCTGCCTTAGCTGTTTGAATGGTCATTTTGCTAACAAATTGATTTAAATATGTCTGCTGAACCTATAAAAAGGGCAGAGTAGTATTGAAAAGTCTGTGAATTTCCCTCTGGCCTGGACATGGTACAAAGGGCTAACACAGAACCTTCAAGTATCAAACGCCCAATACCTGAGGTGGAACTTGGTGGTGTCTGAGGAGGCAAAGGCAGAATCAGCTTGTGAATGTTTGTTTTTTTGTTTCAAACACACTTATTGTCTTCCAGTATCTATGATGGGTTAAATCTTGCAGCCAGAACCCATTTATTTGAGCTCTTGGTCTCTGAGAAATGGACCCTCCTTGTTCATGGTTTCTAAGGAGCCAAACTTGCATGGGTGCACTGCAAGTGCATCAGCCAAGTGACTGTGGTAATGATGACACTGAGCCATGTATCAGATGAAGAAAAGGTTGTTTTCCACCTGAATGGTGGAGAAAGAACACTTGGAGGCTGATTTCTTTTAATGGATGGTTACAGACCTAGGACATCTGCCAGGGGTTACTGCTGATAGGCTGATACTGAAGATAGGCTGTGCTAGTAAATTAAGTGTGCATGTGACTCCTCCTTGGCATTGAGCCGAACTGGCATAGAATAGTCCATGTCCAGATTGTTAAATGTTTCGTACCCTTTGAAACAGGATAGCTGCACACTAACTGCCCATTGGGGATGATTCTTGACCTTACTAACACCCCAAATGTGCCCAAGAAGCTGCTTGACCCAAGCTTGGGTCAAAACTCAATCAGAGATTATTCCAAAAATTTGAGCGTACGGAGGATGAAGATGCAGTGCCCAGTGACAGTATCCAGCAACTGCTTAACTTACCACCTGTTAAGCAGTGGGGATGGCCTACTAGGATCTACTTCATTTCTGTTTGATAATGTGGCTATAAGATTGCTTAAGTTGTCAGAAAGGTGTTATTTCTTTTTCCTCTCCTTTGAAGCATTTGAACTGTGGTGGTTTGGGGTTTGTTGGTTTTTTTTTTGGGGGGGGGGGTGGTGAGCGAGGTGGTGTGTAGAGGGCAGAAGGGCTATTCTGCCTGTGTAAAATGCTGCACAATGCTGCATTTTTGCTAGAGGACTAGCAAGCTGTCCTCTTGTCCTGCTGTTTCTCGCTTGGCTGTTAAATGTCTGCTTTTTTTCTTTACTTCTCATGTCCCTTTACATAGAACTATCTGAGCCTCCTTACATAGCTTTCATCATTTGTACACAGCATGCTGCATTTTCAGAAGGCTACAAGTCATAGAATTCCCTGTGCTAACATTTGCTTTCTATACTGTGGTAGCTGAAAGGCTTGAGCAAGGTGCAATTGATTGGCACGTATCAGAGAGAGGGGGACATATGTTATGCTCTCTGACGGTTCCTCAGTTTGGGGAGAAACCAAATTTTAATTATTGAATTAAGTTTTTAATAGAAGAACAAGGCCTTTTAAAATATTTCCTTTGAGGTGCCTGATTGGGTTAACTACATAAGTATCAGTAGAATTACCCTGTGATCCAGTGCATAAGACCGCCAATATTTGAAAGTATTTGTGTAAATAATGACTGTAAAATGGCATGGAAAAGGCTGGGTGATAGCACCACCACCTGAATCACCCTTATTTTATTAGCACTCAAAATGTGGTCCATGTGGGCAAGGACAAATGCCCCCTCATACCTGCAAAAGCCCCAGAGTGGCATCTCCCAAAGTTTTGAGCACTGTCACCTCTCCACACCCCTACCAGGAGCTTGCAGAAGGGTATTTGTGACCGCAGGCGCTGTTGGAGCTGCATGGTTGCATGAAGCAGATGCCAATGGTGTAACATCGCCTGGCGGGTCACCAGTGAGATATGTTGATGAAACTCTTGCATACGCCATGTAATACTCTG
This sequence comes from Patagioenas fasciata, assembly GCF_037038585.1. Taxonomy (NCBI): domain Eukaryota; kingdom Metazoa; phylum Chordata; class Aves; order Columbiformes; family Columbidae; genus Patagioenas; species Patagioenas fasciata. Next base: position 141,300,048 of record NC_092520.1, on the reverse strand, counting down.
TCTGTCAGTTATTTTCCCAGTTAGCTCTTCTGTTTACACTCACAGTGCAGTTTGCCTCAGATTTCTGGGTGTGGAAAATTAATAATAGCTCTTCATAAAACAGAGTAATTAGTGTAATCAGCTGGTCTCTGGTACATACATTTTTCTCTTGCAAAAGCTTAGAAGTCTAAATAAACATCTAAGCAACTCTACTGCTTAATAAAATAGCAGGTTTTCTGAACTAAAAGGTTGTGTTTTTAAAGATTTTTAGAGTACTTTAATGTGCATAGTCTTCAATATAATGGTCAAAAACATTTCCAGAGATCCTTCTGTGTTACTTGGTAAAAGATCTAGTCTACCATTCTAGTCTCCTACTCTAAACTGCATATCTGAAAGTGCTGATGTAGGAAATGGTACCCAGCACAACCACAGAAATGGTGAACTCCTCTCATTTGCTCGTTGCTAGTCAGCAAGAACTATCTCAGTCAATATTTTTATCAGCAAATTAGACCTTATCGAATCACAGAATACCAGGTCAGAAGGGACTACATGGATCATCTGGTCCAACCTTTCTTGGCAAAAGCACATTCTGGACAAGCTGGCCCAGCACCCTGTCCAGCTGAATCTTAAAAGTGTCCAATGTTGGGGAATCCACCTCTTCCCTGGGTAGATTATTCCAACGACTGATTGTTCTCATCCTGAAAAATTTCCTGCTTGTACCCAATCAGAATCTCCCCAGGAGTAACTTGTACCCATTCCCCCTCACCTTTTCCATGTGACTCCTTGTAAAACGGAAGTGCCCACCTTCTTTGTAGCCACCCTTTAAACACTGGAACATGGTGATGAGGTCTTTCCTAAGCCTTCTTTTCTCAAGGCTGAACAAGTCCAGTTCTCTCAGCCATTCCTCGTATGGCGGCTTTCCAGTCTTTTGATCATCTTTGTGGCCCTTCCCTGGACCCTCTCCAGCCTGTCCACATCTTTTTTGAATAGCAGGGACCAAAACTGAACTCAGTATTCCTGGCAAGCACTGCACAGAGTGGGATAACAACTTCTTTATCTCTGCTGGTGGTGCCCTTGTTGATGTAGCCTAATATCCTGTTGGCCTTTGCCACAACAGCACACTGGTCACTCATACTGACTTCTTGTCCACCAGGACCCCCAGATCACTTTCCACAGAGCTGCTCCTCAGCCAGGTAGATCCCAACCTGGATTATGTTTTCACAGGTGCAAGGACTTATACTTGTCTTCGTTGAATTTCATAAGGTTCTTGTTAGCCCACTCTTCCAGCCTATCCAAGTCATCCTACAGGGTGGCTTGCCCTTCCAAAGTGTCCGCTTCCCAATCAGTTTGGTGTCATTGGCAAACTTCATCAGGGTACACTTGACCCCATCATCCATCTAGTGTCAAGAAATCAGTTTTTGTCTCTCGTTGCTGTTACCAGCCACACTGCTTCTTTTTGTGTTCTATATCCTGGTGTATTCTCATTATCCTGTTTTAAACCCAGGGGAGACCATGGCCAGAGTGACAACTGTAGCAGAACTCAGTGCCTTGCACCCCTCCTCTCATGGAATTACATTTATCTCAGGGCCTCATTCTACAGAAAACAAGACATCATTGTGTGGCAGAAGGCACTGCTCAACTAAATCAGCTGCAGGTTTGTACTGATGTCTAAGTAGTCACAGTTTCAAGACTTTAAATCAAAATCCTTCTATTGCTCAGAGGACAAACACTGTGTAACTTGCAGGTGGCATCTTCCCCTCCTTCTTTTCTGTCCTATTTACTTGGGGTTCAGTGATGCCTTTCAATGCAGCAAGTTGCAATGGCCAAGAAGCCCATGTGCTGTTCAGGGTTTGGGACGCATTTCCCTCACTACTTTGAGGTAAGTTATCTGTCACAAATACACCATGTTTGCTGGATCCTGTGGACATGAACAAAGTCAGTCTAGTCCTACTGATGGAAAGAGGGTGGAAGAGGGAGCCATGGTCCTTCTGGCCCAACTCTTGTTCCTCCTGCTTCTATGTGAGGAAACAGGGTCTTTATTTTCTTCCCTTCTCTGAAGTCCATTGGAACTTGAGAGAGATGCGTTCTTGGGATCGCTGTCTCACTTCTGTTCTGAAGTCACTACAAGATCACCGATGCCGATTATAACACGTTATCGGATGTGATATACATCTTATCCTTTGGGAAGTCATTTAAAATGACTATACACTTACCAGAGAAAGCTAATTTTCTGGAACAGTAAGATTTATAGTTTGTTCCAATCAAGTATGCATTTGCCCTTAATCCCAATGTGAACATTCTTCTTGCAAGAAATTTTTAATTATTATCATGCAAGTCTTCCTCCATCACTGTTCATTTTGCTTTTCCTACTCTCCTTGCCATGTGGTTTTAGATTTAGGGTCAGATTCATTGTAGGAGTAAGCTGCGACAGCTCTATTGATTTCACCAAAGCTGTATCCAGCTGTGAATTTGAATCGTTTCTTTTGTTGAAATGGCTTGAAGTTGAAATGAAATGTGCAAGGTGTCCATGACTGTATACTTTCATTGTATGAAAGGATGAGCATAAGAAAAAATTTAGCTCTCATAAAAATGCAGCAAAGCTGTAAATAACAAAAAAGCCGTATGTTGCCATCTTGTTTTTTGAAAATAAAGCTTCTTCTGAAGGCAATTAGATTTTGCTTAAGAGCAGATCCTAGACTGAAGTTTGGAAAAAAAAACATAAATGCCTATGAACTTGCCCCAGTGTTCAGTTTTGTGTGCAAAACCTCCTTTGATTCAAGTAGAAGCTAATTAAATGCACATAGCGCTGGCTGAATTTGGCTCATTATGAATCCAAAGGAAACATCAGGTCAAATCTTTTGGTCTCTGTTTAGTTCTTATTCAGGTTTAATGAAAGCCAGAGGTATCTAAGTAATATAATAACAGGTATCCCTGTACAGTCAGGCACTTCCACTTTCTATTGCAGGTTGTGCTTTTAGTGGGAAAGGGGCTGGTGCTACTAAAATACTTACAAGCCAGACACTCCATATGCAGACAATAAATGCTGACCCCACTACTACCTGATATCTCTACCCGAAGCTAAATAACTGAATAAAGTGTCTCAGTTTTACAGGGCAAAGAGATCATCTCTGTATTTTGAAGTGGGAGGGCTGCTGTCATGAAACACATCTGTGCACTGGAGCTTTATTGATTTTTAACCTGTAAAATTTAAGTGTATACTCCAACTTACTGTTTTGACTGGAGTAGTAGAAAGAGACACCTTGGAATCTTATTTAAATACTTACAATTGTGTTTGGTTACTTTTTTGCTTTCAAATCGGTGGACAAACAATAACAGGCTTACTTGTGTATTCCTAGAAATGAACTGGTTTGTATTGAACTCTTCAGAAAAATATGTGATTCTGCCAGGCTTAAGAGTATCTGATGACTGCCTAATATATTTTACATCTATGCCTGTGTGCTCTGTCTCACATTATTCTCCTGAGACAGAGGGCAGATCTTACTTCAAAAGACAGCTGAAAAAGAAGATGAACTCCAGATGCTTGATATTGGTCAGACCCTCACAGTCACAAAAAGGCGAATGCAGAAGAGTGATTGAAACCTTTCTCTTCCATCTAGCAGAAGCTGAATTTGATGCTGTGCTGACAAAGATATGCTACGTCATTGCTGTTTATAATCATTTAGAGGCTGTTCCTCTTTATACCAAGAGCAAAATTTCAACACGAGCAGGTTCCAGATCAATATTGTCAAAAAGGTGCTAGACATGGCCAAAACCTTCTTTGACTAGCTCAAGTGAAAGTCCTAGAGAACTTGCAAAAGTAATGTGAGCTACATTTGATGATTGGTATGTTTACATGAGGATTTTGTCTGCGTGACACGTCTCACTATTGGGAAGAGTTGCAATTTACTGGCAGGTTTTTTCAGTGTGGGTTTTTTGTTTATTTGGGTTTTTTTTTGCAGGGGTGTTTGTTTTTAAAGAGCTCACAGCTTAAATGCACATACATGCAGTGTTATGAATATGGATAGCTTAGGTTGTGAACTCTGAGTCAGAGACCATCTGCTTTTTGTCTGAACAGGGAGTTTCTCAGCTCACTTTAGGTATTTGCTACCTTAAAAACCATCATCAGATTGGACCTGAAGGAATGTTGGGTGTTCATAAGATATTGTGATCGATGCTTATTAAAAAAAAGGGGGGGGGGGGGCAGCAGGATTCTGATGCACAATCTGTACCAGTACTATTGTACAATGAAATCCTTGTCCTGAAAGTGTAGGTGACTAAGTTTTCTATAGTGCTTTTTTTTTTTCCCCTAATGTACTTGAATCTTGTTTGTTTGTCTGATTTGGATGAACTGATCTATTACATTTGCATTTTAAATTAGTCACTCTGTAACAGGTTTAGTCTATTTCAGCTAAGATTGATGTTAAATCTCTGCTAATATTAAATTTCCATTGGGGGATGCACATACACCTGAAACACGTTTAATAGTCTTTTGGAACAAAAGAAAGATGCATCAGTGAGGCTAATGAGAATGCATATACTTTTATATATTCATGTGAAAGATCATAGACCTAGTTGAGAAATCTTTATCCTATATGATTGAAAGACTTGTGAGTTGTAAATTTTATGAAAAGGATTTATCGATATTAAATGAAGGCTCTTCTAAACAAGTTGCTGAGAAGTAGTAATGTGTAATACACAAAACAAACACAAAATTATAGGATAAATTTATTTTTGCTGTTTAAGAAAGGAATGAGTAATGCAAACGAAAATTCTGATGTCACTGTAGGACTTCTACTTATCCATGTATATTGAAATACAAATCCCAAATACTGGCAACATTACTGTGCCATATCTTGACTTCCTGTCAAAGTCCACAAAATTTGCCAGAAGTACCAGCATGCTCAAAAGGTAAGTAATTGTTCCATATTATGTAGTCAAATTGCTCTTAAATGTAGTCATGAATCAGTTGTGAGCTGTCTAGCTCTCAAGGCAGAATCCAGCTGCTAATGTGAGCTTCTGCTGACATAGAGATACGATGTACTTTTTTCTAAAATTGCTTTTTCTGTACATGTAATTGGCATAGTTGCTGTAGGAATGTTACCTGATTGCCAAAGGGAAAGAAATGGTTTGCTAAGCCACTGATCTGCTACTGGAAAAATATGAACCTTAAAGACTAATCAGTCTGTTCTCTAAATTAAATGTGAAAGTTATTGTGTATGTTGTGTATGTGTATGAAAGAAATGATAACTGATTCGGTTTAATAGGGATTTGAAAACATATGACTCAGCTTGAACTGTCTCAAAGTGAAATATAGAAACTAACCTAAGGGACCCACTAATGGGCAAGTTATAATGTTTCGGGACTCAGTCCCTTAGGAGTAAATAACTCACATTGGTCTTTGTTTCCAGTGCAAGTAATTTTTCAATAATAAAGTTGAGGAGACACCAGCTGTGTGCCAACTGGGATTAAGTTTGGATTCTTACCTTCAAAGAAGTAGAATGGAAAGTAGAGGCACACTCTACATCTGAAAAAACAACCAAACAACAACAACAAAAAACAAACCACAAAAACAACAATAACAACACCCCCCAAAAAAAAAAAAAAACCACACACAAAAAAACCCCACCCAGACAAAACAAAACAAAAGCCCCACAAACTAACAAAAACCACAAAAATCCCCCTGTGTTTTCACAGTAACTTTCTTAGTGGAGCATTAAATATTTTTCACACCACACGCCTCCCCCCCAGTGAAATACAAAAGGTGAAATTCTGCAAGCGGATCTCCAGGGAAAATCCTTTTCCTTCAGTTTTTCCAGTGGGTTTGTATGATCTGGCCTTCAATAAAGAGTTGCCTCAAAAATATTCTGCAAATTCCAGTCGAACTTTGTTCCCAGCAAGTGCAAAGCTAAGGAAACTTTCGGACAAAGAGAGAATGAGGGAGTGTAATACTGAGGATACAAAAATGGGATTAGGAGTTTGAAAGGAGGCAAGAGGAAGAAGAGGAGCAGCAAAATAAAAGAAGAAAAAGGGAGGGACCTAAGCCACTTTCTCCTAGAGAGACAAGGGAGCTTAAAAAAATCCTAATTAATTAGTGAAAACTAATTAAATAACAAATGAGGGATCTTTCCTGGAATCAAAGGGTAATCTTTTCTTTATTACATGCAATGTAATAAAATGGTAAAGCTTTTTGTACACTCGGGGTTGGATTTTCTTCCAACGTTCAAGGAGAATATATGGGATCTTACTCTTGATTTCCTCTCAAACTCAGTATGATGTGGGAAGGAAGGATCACGCTTAGACGACGCTTGTATTTCGGCCAACTAGTTTGTCAGAGAACTGCACTGAAACTGTGTGTGATGTAGAGAAGTGAAAATACTGTTGGGTTTGGTGGAGATCTGGGGCCTGGATGAACGTGATTTCACCACAGGAGGGCAGTGCAGGTGCTGTTTTCCAGGAGTTCTGCTAGGCCACATTGTGTGAGCTCCTCTCTCTCCGTGTTTAAAACTCAATCAGCTAATCCCACTGTATTCACAGACTGAAATGATGGCAGAGACTGGCTTCTGGGGCTTCACCCCACAAATACAAATATAGAAAAAAATGCATAAGGTTTTTCAGAAGCAGTTCCTGAAGGCTGAATTCAGAGAAGGATATGCAGGGAGTAGAATGTGGCACTGGCAGAACCCACCAGCGAAAGTAAACTTGACGGGTTAGTTGCCTCTGAAAATTACCTGCTCTGGTGTGTGATGCAAGTCAATAGCATGAGGGAACAAAAGCAAAACCAAAGGGATGCAGTTTTAGTTTTTAAAATAATTTTAAAAGTTACTGGTGACAAATGGATCTCAGGTTTCCGCTGCGGGAGGACGGTAGGAGGAGACACGGTGGTTGTTCTCTGAAGAACAATCGTAAGGAGCAGAGGAGGGAAGAGAAGGGGCACCATAACTTTCTTGACCTTGGGACGCCTGAGTACTCTGTTATCCCAGCTGCTAATAGCCTTTGTGTCCCTTATGGCCGCAAAAAAAATCCCTGAAGAAAAAATATTTTGCACTGAAAGTCATCACATTTGTGATAGAGGAGCAGCTGCCATATCTCTGTTTTGCTCAGGGATCCAGATTTGTGGTGACTTTTCCCTAGGAGCAGTGCAGAGCTGTGAAGAACAGCCACAACAAAGGCAGGACAAAGCTACTTTATTGCATTTTTAATTGTTCACAAGCTAAAAAAACCCTCTCCCATTGATGTCCCTACAGTGGTCTTCAACAGTACCATGATGCACTTGTGGTTTATGTTCACTGACACACTGGTGGTTTATGTCCATCTAATCTTTTTTATTATATTTATTTTCAGGTTGAACAGCCACAGTTGCCAAACAATGACATTAAGTCAGCTGGAATCCCTGCTCAAACAGAAAGTATGTTGACCAGGGTAATAACAGAAACCACATGCTGGGGTAGTAATTCATTTCAAATAAGTGGATGTTGCTCTTTGTGTACTGGTATCAATTTAGTAACATGTTTAAAAGAATGTCACGCTGTTGTATAATGAGGATCTGGTCATACTTGCGTGCTTAAGGCTTTGTTTCTTGCTGTAGTGTGTTTGGGGTTTTTTGTTTGTCTGTTTGTGTTTTTTTGTCTGGTTGATTTTTTTTTTTTCTTAATTTTGCTAACATACTAAGTAGTATTTTAAAAGCCTCTCTACACTGCAATTCCCTTTTTAGCATAAAAAAAATCTAAGCACTCTTTCAAGCAGTCTTGCAACAAATCTCTGATATAGAACTGGCATAGTCCTACTGTGATTATATTTCTTACTTACTAGATGCTTGTGGCTTGAGTAACAACACTTGACTTATTTAAGAAACTAGATTCTCCATGGCAGTACAGTTTCTGTAATTGTTTAGCCTTTGCAAGACTGGTGTAAAACATTCTGTCACATTAGAAGAACAGCTTTTTAGGCGTTTTGTACTCTTAGAAGTATCCAGCCACATGAGAGCTCAATCTACTTAAATCTCATTACCAATTTGAACAGCACAAAACCACTTTTTTAAATCAAAGAGGAAGTGGTGGTGTGAGTATGGGAAAACTAGTTTTTTATTATTTTATTTTTGCACAAACCGAGCCATGAAAATCCGTTTATCAACATCATGATATTTTATTATATTTGGGCATTTGCAAGGTAACCTTATGCCACATATCATGTCTAATAATAGTTATTATTTACAAGGATACAGAAGAATGCTCCATGCCTTCTAGAGCACTGTGTGACACTCTCTTGGCTCTACCCAAAGACTGTTCATAGAGGAAGAAATACATTAAACATAACCTGATGTGAATTCCAAGGAAAATCCAATCTCCTGCTGTGCTTGGCATGGGCTTGGCCTGTAATTTGGGAGGCAGAAATAAAATCTTTCTGACTTCACAGCTGTTATTGCACCTCAGGGCTGCAGTAGTGTTTGCAACCCATTTGCTTCACTTCCACTGAGTAGGACATCTGAATATATCCTCACTTTAGTCTGAATAAAATATTAACATATCGCAAGGCTGTTAGGACAGATTGTATCCAAGACAATCTTTTCTCGCTGTAGAAAAGCCTATCAATCATAACTTGGTATAGTTGTTATTAGTGTCATAGCTTTTATTCATTTGGCTATATGCAGCTAACTGAAGAGTAACGTTTACGTTTTCATGTTAAGCGTTTCCTATCACAAAAGAAACTGCTGAAATATCTTCTTATTATAGAATTTACAACTTGAAAATGTCCTCCAAAGTCCCAATTAGAGGTCCAGTATATTTAATTTACAAGGTTCTACGTTTTTTTTTTTAACAGCATTGTGAAATAGAGCTGTTACATATATTTTAGTACATTAACAGAAAACCTCATTAACTTAAGGCAAGGTTACTGCTACATATATATCCCAGGAGCAATTCAGTTAAAAATGTACTGCAAGAGATGATATACACAGATAATTATTCAGATACACTTAAGAGTTCATATACTAGTTTAAATATTTATCTGTAATGTATCACAGTGGTTATTCCCAAGCCAAACCTTATCCTGCTTCTCTTGGGTGCACATCATCAGTCAAGGATACCTTTATGCTGGTAACTCTGGGTTTTTTTGGGGAAAAAGAAAATCACACACACACAAAAACCCACACCCAAACAACAACAACCACCACCAGCAACAACAAAGAAACCTGAACAATAAGCATCATGAAACCAGAAGAAAAAGTTCTTTGTGTCCTCAATAAAATAAGGTATAGTAATTTTCTCCTTGTATAAGCAGAAAGCCACACTTGGACCACCTCCCACATGTACCTGTATTTAGACATCTTAACCACCTTAATGGCCAAGACCAACAAAACCAGGAGGTGGTTCAGAGCACCTTCTGGTCAGTGAAAAGACACAGGGGAACCAAGACTTGGGAGGCAGCCCTGGATTTCTCATCACTGTCCTGCACTTAGAAACATCAGCCGTGCAGACAGTTCACTTAATCAAATGATTCAGAGCTGACCTTGCCTGGTTTTGTGATACCAAAGTTATTTGTTGCAGGTAGGTCTTCCTGCCTTTTTTAGTCATTGCTACATTACTTGCTCAGTAAAGCACAGATAAGCTAGGAAAAGTTTTTGAGTATTTCAAATGCCAGTGCAAAACTCTTAGGTTTAATTTTGACTGTAGGGGTCCTTTCATCATTTCTAGTTAAATGCAATAAAATGTTGCTTCTGAAATCACTGTCTTAGCAGCAGCAAACTGTAGGAAAATGGCCACAACATGCAGGATCCCCAGTCCTCCCTCCTAAGCCAAGAACTTGGGTGTGAAGGAGGGTCAAATGCTGAACAGATGTGTGCCTGGGAATATAAATGATGGCGCATGAAAGAGCTCCTTTCTGCTAACTCAGTGAGTTTTCAAGGCAGTAAGGCAGCAATGTAGTTTGGAGACTCATGCACTTCTTTATGTGCTGTGAGTAACAAGAACCAGAACTTTGACACCACACCAGAAGCCCAGACTCTTCTTTTCCATGCTCCTGGCCAGCTGATGCCCTGGCTGCATGCTATGGCTCTAGCACAGCAGAAACCTGTTCAATAAAGGGCAGCTTGTCCTCTAAGCACCCAAATCTGCCACCTTTTTCTTTATAGAGTACAATTTCACTGACTTGGCTGCTGGGACTCCAAAATTAGGGGCAGGATTTGTTCCTCAGTAACACTTGCAAAAGGGCAGGATGCCACAGAAAGGAGCCTCATCTTCAATGACATGGTGTTTCTAAATGTTAGAAAATAAAACTCTGTTCAAGAAGGGCTTGCAAGCTGATACTTTTTTTTTTTTTTAAGGACAGCTAAATTACTCTCCCAAAGTTAGTCCCTCTGCATAATAGTTATCTTAAGAAAGGAATCCATAGAATCATAGAACAGTTTGGGTTGTAAGGAACCTTCAAAGCTCATCTAGTCCAACTGCGTGCAATGAGCAGGGACATCTTCAGCTAGATCAGGTTGCTGGCCTTGAATATCTCCAGGGATGGGGCATCTATCACCTCTCTGGGCAACCTGTGCCAGTGTTTTACCACCCTCAGTGTAAAAAATTTCTTCCTTATATCTAGAATCCGGCAAGTATGAAAAAGAAATAATGAAAACTCTGTTGGAGTGTATAGATGGCTCTGTACTGCGTGTGCACGTCCATTTTACGTGGAGGTCTTCTGCTCATAGCTGGTTGGTAGGAGTGGGAATATTACATTAGCTAAGTTCAGCCTCCAACTGTTTCTCTTTAAAGATTACTGAAGTAGTGAGATTGATTCACATTTACAACAAAGCTGTTCATGTAAGGAGGACTGAAAACTGATTTATTTTGTGTACTCATTGCATGAATTTCAAGGTCTCTAAAAATTGCTGATGGATTGTAACGGGCTACCAATATGAACAAGGATCAGGCCCATATATTTTCCTTGCCCCACCCCTGCTCTAATCTCCCCTCCCCCATTATTTTTTTTTTTTATGTTTATGAGGATCTGAAAATAGTCTAATTCTTTTCTATCTGGTTTGGGCCTATCTTTACCAGCTGGTAAATAGGAAATGTTCACTGTAGGAAGCCAATACTCTGCAGAGTGTAAACAGATGGAATCAATATAAAGTGACAAGTTAGACTGTGCTACTGAGAATACAGAGCCAAAACTAAGAGCATAACAGTCACGATACTTATTTTGTTCCAATTCATTTGGTACTGAATAGCACTTCATATATGCACAGCTGTGTCCTTCCGTTTTTTACTTTCTTTCTTCTGGTTTGATGAGGACAATTTCAAAGAAAAACTTTAATTAAAGATTTTACACAAAATGGCCCAAAGTAGAATATAGGGAAAATGAGCACTGATGTGTTTATAGCAAGAGAAGAATATTTTTCAGGCATTTATTTTCTTTATTCCTTTCTTCCTTTTTTTTAACAAAACAAACAAAATCTGATGTGTGTATCTCTCTGTGTGTAATATGCTAGATTGATAGATTTTTGCAGATTGAAATCTTCCATTTGGTCATAAGGTATAGACCATAACCCTAAAAGCTTCCTCATCATCCCCTTTCTTCCCCTGGTGCCTGTTACAGCAGGGTACCTTGGAGGGCAGGAAATCTAAGTGTACATCTCTGCATGGGTGTGCTGGCCGAAGGGAAGGGGACTGTCAGACAGACAGACTGCTGTCAGACTGTCCTCAGACAGACTGGAAGCAAAGTGACCAAGGGTCTTCCTTCTCCTGGCCTGGCAAGCTTTCTCACGTGCTTCTCCTCAAGAAGGATGTTCTGGAGACCACGGATCTGATGCACGGTCCCTTCGGGGATGGTTAGCGGGGTGGGAAGCTTCCAAGCTGTCCTGTGTTGCTGGATTTGCCTTGAAAGCACATCTGAGCTCCAGTCCTTTTGCCAGAGAGAGTGCCAGGTGTTATAGGATGGGTTTTGCTTTACTAATTTATGCGTTTTTGACACATTTTCACAAAAATGGAAGAAGGCAGCATGTTTTACCACTCTGTCCCCAACTTGTTCTTAGCAGCATATTTCTTAATGTTGCCATTAAAAATTTGCTATTTTTGTTTTCTTGGCAAATAATAACCCCAGATTTCCCATATGTTGTTTATTAGGGTGACTGTACGGCTCTAATGAGGGGCAGCAACCACAAGTTTGAACACAGATTTTCCTTCTGATCCTTGTGTCAAGGGCAAGCAGCTTTTGTTTCCCACAGAAGAAACACTGGGGCTGTCCCGGTCTCCTCCATGCATATCCCCCTAGATAGGTGAGCCATCGTAGTGCATGTGTGCAGAACTTCTCTGTCTCCCCATCCAGCCAGCTGCCTTCTCTGCAAAGCACGATTCTTCTCCTAGCTATAGTGCTAGGGGCCTGTTTGGCTCAAGGATTTCCTAAAACCTCTTTCAGACCCATTCAACATCAGAAAGAAGATATATGTTACTGTAGGCAGAATTCAGGAGTTTGGCGTAGTTTGAATGCATAAAAGCCCCTTTCCAGATCTCCTTCCCACCCTTGCCAAATACCCTGAGCCACTAAACAAGTTCCATAAAGGCTGAGAGAAGGAACAACTGACATAAGTGGCATCTTACAAGCCCAGATCCATGAAACACACAGTTGCTGAGTAAAATGCCTTGATATATGATGATTTGCAATACTTCAGTGGGTAACAAAATGAACTTAGATCATTTGTGGCAGGAAATCACTTCACACTAAGCCTGCGTAAGGGAGAGTCTGGTAGTTCCTCTTGTTGCAATGCCTGTAGGGGATGTTTTCAATGGATATCCTTTGTTCTTCTGAAGTATAAGAAAATATTTAAAGTATTTATTATCTTCCTTCTTCCCAAGGGATGCCCAAGTGCTGCACATGCATAAATGCTGCTGAGATGCAGTCACTGCTGGGGTGGGGAGCAGCAGCCAGCTGGCATGTGTCAGTGACAACAGAGCACGGTGTGCCAGACATGATGGCAAGGCCCTGTGGTTGCTAAAAGTGCTGTGATATCACTAATGCTCTAGAGAACAAACAGGAACATTGCTTCTCATGTCTCTGGTGAAAGATGCTGATAGCATAAACTGGTTGGTATGTAGCTTATCTCACCTGTAAGGACAAATTATCGTATCAAGCTGGCAGAAAAATGTACCGCTGCTGCCAGGCACCACAGTATCCAGCCCTGTGCTTCACTCAGTAAATAATACATTTCAGTTAAATCTGCTTAGAGGGAGAAATGAATCAAGATTCTTGCATTTCTTTCTCCGTGAGAAGCTTGGAGTTGTGGTGGAAATGTTTTGCCAGTCATAGCAAGAAAGAGAAATCCTAGCCTACTCCGGTGAGGTCTAATCCTTTCTTTGAATTTGAATTTCCTTTGTTGTTTTATATCTATCACTATAGGAAAAGACTCTTTTTTAAATAAACGAAAACTGTTTTTCTTCCTTCATGTCTTTAGCTAGATAAAAAGCTTTGCCCTCTTCCACCCTTTTTCACCAGGCAGATTTGCCAAGGAGCAGTCATCTACCTGATTCATAGCTACTTACTTTGGGCAACCTTTGCTTGCATCAGCGGATGGTTATAGCTACAAATAGACCTATTTGCTCTGAATAATGCTCTGCAGTGAGAGTACAGGTCTTGGAATCGTGACTCCTTTGGTTAAAACAAACAAAATATGAAATATTTGCTGCATTGGAGTACCAGCTTCATTGTGATCAGTGTTTCCTCCAGAGACTTACCTCCTCCTTACTCTCAGCAGCACTGCAGAGCATATACAACTGAGCTGGACTGAATTCTGTCTCAGGCAGCCGCATTTGAATGAGTGAGTAAGGACCAGTGGCAGAATCTTTATTACTGCTGCTATTATGTGAGCCAGAAGGAACACAGCCTGACTTTCAATTCCCCAGTTGCATTTGCAGAAATAGCAGTTAAAAAGAGTGATATTTTTAAACAAGGCTTTATTCTTGTAAGCTGAACAATTCAACACAAAACAGAGTAAGCATAGAAGCTTTAAATACTGCTTTTATTGTCAGTTTTCAGTTTTTAAGTGTACTTTAAGGTCCAGGTTGCCAAGGTTTTTAACAGACCACGAGAAGACAGTTACTATTGCTCGAATGTTAATATGTTTTGTCAGTTTGTCCGCTGTATACATTTTCTTTCAACCCTAAATCTCCTAGATTTTTATGATTTTTGAAGTGAAGTGAAAAAAAAAAAAAAAGAATGCTTCTGTATATGTAGAACAAATAACTTGCTGTCATTCTGAAGTTCACTGACACTTATGAAATATATACCTGCCTTGATCTTTGATATTTGGTTTCCAGCAAATCTCTAAGTTTCAGTCATTGAAGGAAGATCATCCTCTTCCTACTGTTTAAAATATATGAATTTATATGAAATTCATTGCTTTGCCTAAAAGAGTTTTGAAGTTTAGTAGCGCCACTTGAAGAGGAAATTGCCTTAGACAGTGAGTAAATGCAAAATATTCATTTCTCACAGAGTGTTACTGTAATATTTCCTACTGTGCCAGGGAAGGTTGTCCTGTATTATCAAAATAGGTATAAAATGGCAAAGCTTTCCAGTGCTTGCATTTGTGTCAGTATTGGTTTCTTGTTCATTGAAATCACCTGTAATTTGTAGATTGCAAAGAATGTGAAAAACATTATCAGGTCCTGCAGACTTTTTGGCTACAGCTGTGCAGGATGGATATAGAGGCACAAACGAAAGTGAGTTCTTGAGATCACCTCGTTCTGTGGTGAAGGACTCAGAATTTGAAAAGTAAGTAAACAGCCAGCCACGATTTTTCTGTGAGAGTAATAGTAACAATAAATGATGAGGCCTTTGTGATCTTCTGAATGACAGTGGCTGGAGGCTGCTTGCAGCAGGCTAATTTGCCAGTTTATCTTTGGTATGCAAGTTGCAGCCTTCAGCCTTTCTCTGACTAAATGGATGCAATAGTATGCAAGGATAAATATGTTGGTAATTCATTCTGAAGGGATGAGCCCTGCATCAGAATTCATCCCAATCAGCTTGATTTTCAAAATGGAGGTTTAGATACTAGAGGGATAATATAGGCATCCCATTGCCTGCAGTTTCAGAGTGACATTGGCTGTGAACATTCTTGGCCTCAGACCCAGGGCAGGGTTGAGGAGTGTGTATGGAGCTTCTGGCACCTGCTCCACTCTGAAAGCTGAGAAACTTGGAGGCTCTTCCAGAGGAAGAAGAAGTGAAAAGAGGAAAATATTTCCTTACTCTGCTTATAAGAAGTGTTAAGACAGCCTGTTTCTTGACCTCTTCAGTTTCTTTGGCTGATGTAAGATATATGTAAAATTTCTTTGAAATACCGTTCAGCAGAACCAATGTATCAAGGGGATAAAATATGTGTGCTCAACATACCTACAGGAGCCAGGACCCTCTTTGTTTCACCAACTGATTTGAAATTGCTGTCTTCTCAATGAGAAAGTGGCTCCACACTCCTGCTGAGACCAGTGAGCAGAGAAAGCTGAGAGCAATTGCCTCTCACTGGAAAAAAAAATCCTGACAACCAGGTGAATCGTGAAATCTTGCCTTTGAAAAAGGCAACAGGCCTCATCAACTCTGTTTCATGATTTTGCTGGCTTCCTGCAAATGGTTTGAATATGACTAGGTTTTTTTGCCCATGGGCTAGAGGAATGCTGTTATTTGTAATTAAATATTACTATGGCACATCTTCACATCCTGTGCCACTTGAGGTGGTAAACATGGAAAAGTTGTATCATGGATGCTATAATCTGCTTCCTCTCCCCTCAGCATGGTTTTCATGTGAAGTCATACAGTGAAATGAAGGCTCAGAGGCCATCTGCAAGTAGAGCGAAGCCAGAAAGCAAGGAGCAGCTTGATTCAGTGATGCAGTCATCTAGGCCTGGCAGTTGGTTCACCAGGAACCTCAGAAGAAACACTTAATCTTTTAGGGCTGTAGTCTGCGGAGCTACGTAAGGCAATAATACTTGCTGACTTCAGAGGTATGATGTGAACCTTAATTAACGTTTGTTTACCATTTGGAAGCTAGATTGCTCTTCAATGGTAGCGCAATGGCTGAGTATTTATATGGAGAGCCAATATGTGCTTCAGATATGCTGGATCCAGTGCCCCTACTGGTTTGTGCTGGCAGATCGTGATCTCTCAGAGTAGGACTTGGAGATGTAGCAGGGACGATGGGAAGTAGCGGGAGCTGTGGCTGCAGTCGGGGTTGCAGGAAGAAGGACGGCTCAAGCGTGGTGGGGTAGGAGAGCACATGTGCAAAGAGCATGTGGAATACTTGCTTAGCATTTTTGCTGATGGGTTCTGTGAAACTGTGTTTCTAAGGCACTACGCTCGAAATGTTAGATCAAGTGATGACCATGCCTGTGAATTGATGCCAATGACATGCAGGGACATCAGCTACAAACTGCCTTACACAAACTGGAATCTGATATTACATGCTGTGTCTCCAAAGCATGTTTAGCATCCTATAATTTTGAATTACTTTCTGTGGATTTTGGAGTCCCTGAAATCCATCAGGGAATACCACTGGAGATAGTGTTTGCTGGACAGGAACGTAAAACAAAATGAAGCAAATTAGGATGGTACATTATTGCTTGAGGATTTTTGTTTGGATTTTTTATTTGGATTTTTTTTTTTCCCCCACTGTGAGCAACTTCCAAAATAATCTTTGTCAGTTCATATTGCCTGGCTTACACTATTTCATTCTGTGTATTTTTTTCTGGTTGGGATACTTTCCAGGATTAGATATCAACAAAACCAATTAAATAATTTGGTACAGGCAATTATGGAACATAAGCAATACTACTCTAAAGCAGGCAATCAAAAAAACCAAAGTGATGCTTTATTTGACAATGAACCTTGTGTTTGGCATTGCAGTCTGAAAGGTAATAAATCTGTAAAAATGTTACTACATTTTGTAAGTAGTGAATAACAAAAAAGAGCACAAATTTTCATTTTGGGGGTTTAAAGCTCTAAAATGACGAAGTTTCATCAGAAAAACTTCTGGAGCTTGACAAATAAATGTAATGGTACCATGTTACCTCTCTATGAAACAACAGAATATCAGAAATAATGGAGAAGTAAAATGTAATATTTATTTTCTTGTTGATGGAATATCACACAAATGACTCTTGAAAAAGCCTATTAAATTTGAGAGTGTTTAAATATAGCCAAGTTATACCTGAATTTCTTATTATGGATGAACCTTAAAACAACTGACAGTGTATTCTCCTCTCAAAGTACAAATTGTAAGATAATTAATGTTAACAACGTGTTTAAGGAAGGAGAACGATGGCCTAGTCAAAGGAATAAAATGCTTTTCTTTTGAAAACACAGTTAAAACCGTGGGCTAAATTCACTTCTGTGCTGACAATTTTGCACTCATCTGGTTAAATCTCAAGGACAGCATAAAACAGATGAGTGTACTCTGCTTCTCTGCCTGCACATTTATTAATGTACAAAAATGATACATCCTATAATCATCATGCCCTAAAACAACATTATCTAGGTGACTTATGTCATTTTGACTGGGTTTGTTTTGCCTGTATCATAGGTGTTTGGGGAGGCAAGAGCACTCCAAGAAATTTTAATCTAAATGTCCTCCACTCTTTCAAGTGTATCTATGTCTTCCTCTGAATTCCTGATAAACTGGGCAAGTGCAATACTTTTTCTCGTATATTGGGGACCTTATTGGGTCCCTTGACTGCTCCAAGAATCTGTACTGCTGACAGTAGCTGAGAAACTGGAAAAATCCAAAGCAAACAGCAAAAACTCTAACCAAAATGGAATATTTCAATTTACCAAATCACCATCCATGAAATTCATTTTCGAAAGTCAATAAGTTCCGGGCTTCTTACATGTCAAAGGCAGGTATGCAGGCTGGTGAAGTAAATGCTAAAGGCCTTTTTAGAGTGTTTAGATGTATCTATCCCCATTTCTTGCCACTCAGCTACCCTCCTTGGGCAAAAGATTGGAGTGTCATAGTCCAAACCCAGTAGCCCAAAATGTTGGTTTCATCAGAAAGAAATTTTCTTCTATTTTTGAGTTTCGCAGTGAGGTTTCTCTATATCTAAGGAACCTCTGCTTCAAAGCTGTGGGTCCAGGGATGTTCTAGGGCACTGGATGCTCAGCTAGCTGCTGGGTCATGTTTCTTTGATATAATTGTCTGTAACATTTTTCTGGAGAGTGTATCTTTCATAGCATGGACCTGTGACTGTGACTTTTAGAGCAAATGCATCTTATTTGATAGGGCCTGGGGCACTGCTGTCTTTCAGGTTTTCTAGTTTTGAACTAGAGCGTAATATAATCCACGTAAACTGCTTCTTTCTACATTGATCTGGAAGAAGGAAAAAAAAAAGCAATATTGTTCTTTGGATCAAGTTCTGCTGCCACTTTTCTTCCTGCTGTCCCTTCACAGTGTGGTCTCCTGAATTGATTTCTGCTTTTGGACTCTGCAGCTGTTTCTGATTCAAGCCAGAGCCTGCTGAATATTTGCCCTGGATTTATTAACAAATACTTTTTGCCATAATCCTGTTACGGTTGTTCTGGGACACAATGTTGAGTCTCTCAATTAACTTTAATGGACTTTGGGCCAGTCCTGTGATTATTAAGAGTGCTTTTTCTGTCAAGATCCTGACATAAGGCACTGCCCATACATATCTTTTGGACTGGGGACACTTACTGTGTAGTCAGGGGAGACTATTCATTTTCAGAGATGTGTTTTGGATCCACAAACTCTACCAGAGAGCCCTGTGTGCACTCATAGCATTTCTTTCAGATAGGCCAGCCCAGCTCCAGGGAGGCAGAGCAATTATATTACCTCACCAAAAGGATATTGAAAGTTTTCTGATAAAAACCCGCAGAATCTAAGAGTTCTGAAAACCAGCCTCTGCTAGAAAGAAGTAAACCTTTTTTGGATGGACCTCCCACCTAAAGATTTGCTTGATTATGTGAAAAATATAACTCTCCTCCTAGATGAGATCCCAGGACTTCAGCTTTTAGGGTGTCATGTTTGGGCAGTCTTGATCCTAATGATCAGGACAGTTATGCAGGTTTCATATCAGGGCTACGTTCTCCAGTTTTGTGGGCAAAACCACCCATGAAATATATATATATCTCTTTTCTTAATATCCCAATTATATCCTGAATTCCTTGCAGCCAGGCAATACAAGACTTCATTATTAGATAAAAGACTGAAAACATAGAAACAAAACCTGTCCGACTTATTCCTATATGTGCTAACTGGATTTAATTTAAAAATCAGAGAAAGAAAAGGGATATGGAAGCAATTTTTAAATATAGAACTTGAAAGCTTTTTCTTTAAAGTCACATGCTCAAGACGAAGCTGTCCCTAGGCACCTTTAATGTACTCATGTGGCAGTTATGTAGCAAATAACTCAAGGTTATTTTCTTTGGCAGCAATTTTAGAGCAAATCTTTGTGTAAAGAATGATTTCTTTTCCGTGAACAATGGGCTGGATTCATAAAAAGAATAATGGGTACATTTGTTTGTTTTTCAATTTTAACAATTAGGAGATATTTGTACTTGTGTAAAACTACATAGTAGGAAAATAATGAATAGTTGTGCTTATAATTAGCATATTTTGATACTTAGGAAACCAGAAGCCATTTCTATGCTTATTAAATGTGCATTGTCAGCTTCAATGTTTTGAAAATTACTAACTAAAAAAATAATTTCAGATGAAGTGTTGCTTAAGGAATATATGCTGAAATTAAAAGTAAATGTAGACTTTAAAATGTATAGAACAATACTTAGCTTTCTTGTGCTTAGAATCACAAAATAGTTTGGGTTGGAAAGGACTTTCACAGGCCATCTAGTCCGACTCTCTGCAATGAGCAGGGACATCTTCAACTGGATCATGTTGCTCAGAGCCCCATCCAGCTTGGCCTGGAATGTCCCTAGGGATGGGGCATCTACCACCTCTCTGGGCAACCTGGGCCAGTGTTTTACCACCCTCATCATAAAAAATTTCTTCCTTATGTCATGTTTGAATCTACTATTTTTACTTTGAAACCATTATACCTTGTCCCTGTTAAAGAGTCTGTGCCCATCTTTCTTACAAGATTCATAAGAACTTACAAACATGTTTGCGTAATAGTCTACTTGGCACTGAGATATGTGTTAGCCTTCTAATTTTTAAGCAAAACTTGTGCAAATATCTCCCATTGTGGATCTGGGTAATCCAGCTGTATTCATGGCACTGATTAAAGAATATTATGGCTCCACAGGACTGGATGCTATCAAAGCCAAAACTAGCAGTAAAGTTAAAGTAGTTGACGTGCACATGTTCTGAAAGACTGTATGTTTGCAAGAACAGGCCTTCAGAGAGGGTCTGATCCAGTGCCCTTTGAATGTAATGAACATATTTTCATTATTTTCAGCTAGCTTCTATGCAATCCTTCCATCTTGGGTGTAGAGAGGAAACAGTGATCAAATTCAAGCAGGTGTAGACCACAAGCAGGTATGGGAATCTTTCTCAGATGATAACCTATTAATTGATTTAGGTTATATAAATAAGGAAATTGAGAAGTCATAGAGATAAATAGGAAAATCATTTAATAAGAGGAAGGACAAGACAATCCCATGGCTAACTTAAGATACCTGAGGCTTCCTGCCCTTTCTAGTGAGTGCAAAGTTATTAGCATAGAATCATAAAATAATTTCAGTTGGAAGAGGCCCTCAAGATTTAGTCCAACCATAACCTAACTCTAGCAATAAACCATGTTGTTAAGAGCCTCATCTATACATCTTTTAAACATCACCAGGGATGGTGACTCCAGCACTTCCCTGGGCAGCCTGTTCCAGTGCCTGACAACCCTTTCTGTGAAGAAATTATTCCTAATATCCAATCTGAACCTCCCCTGGTGCAACTTGGGGCCATTTCCTCTCATCCTGTTGCTTGTTACTTGAGATAAGAAACCGAGACCCTCCACATCTAGAGAGCAAGCAGATGAGGACCATAATTTAGGATTTCTGAACCATCCTGTGGGTAGTATTTGTTTTCCTCCTTCCCTCTAAAGAGGAGAATGAAATAAACTGCTATCAGTGTTTAAAGTCAGTCTTTGGAAATACATTCCTTGATCAATAAATTTATGAAAGCAAACTAATCATTGTGATGATTAGGACCAATAATTTGGTTTTTTTTAAGCATATTAACATAGATCAATCCAAAATGATGCTACATAATTTGTGTTCTTTTCATATGTCCAGAAGAGGGCAAGAGCAAGACTCCTATTGATTTCTATCATGAAAAGAGGCTCTGGCCCAATTTTAATGGCTGCTGCAAAGACTGACTCAGTCTCCATTTGTTACAAGTCCAGACAGCCACATCCTTACAGAAGGGGCAGGATACTAAGCATGACAGTGGTCCTTGCCCATTCCTGGGGATCCTACCTAAGAAGCTGGAGTATTAAGAACAGAGGGCGAAAGTGTGATTTTTGAACCAGTAATTAGTTCTGTATTTCCATGTGTTTATTAAATGGGATTGACTTTCCAGCCTTGTTATATGCAGATTCGTAATAAGCTATCTTGTTCAAAACAGCAGAAATTGCCCAAGAGTAGCAGTAGAAAGTTCCTAGGGGAAGGAATGTGACTTTTTTCATGCAATAGAAAACAGACTACCCCATGGGTTGCTGAAAACTGTCACTAATGTAAGATAATGACTGAAGAGTGTTCCTGTTCTGTTGTAAGGCCATGGTAATTTGTGTGCGTCTCTGTTTTCTGTTTTAGATTGGGTTTTTTTGGTAGATCAAAAACTGAGCTGTAAACAAGGGAGAATTTCAGACGCTTCTAAAATATGCCAAAGTATTATTCCTGATGTGAGATTTACTATTAACCTGATCTTTCTCATGATGTTTTTGTAAAATAAAACTGTCAATCCTCAAATAATCCAGTCGTAAAAATTTTTTGAAGTATTCCTTTTATTTTGAATGTATGCATGAAAAGCTTGTTCAAGGTGGAATCAAATCTATCCATTTTGTCATATACATATCATATTCTACCACACTTCACATATGTCAGAGTACTGTCTGTATATTCATTCTATATTTCCATATGTACAACTCACAGCTAACCTAATCTTAATCCCTTTAAAATTTCATTGAAAATAAATTCACAGATAATCCTTGCCCTCTAGTAAGACACAAAGAGAAGGCTCAAGGCAAAATACGATGGGGGAATTGCTGGGGAAGAGAAGTCCGCTGTGAATTATGCATATACCCATGGGTTGGGCAGGATTAATTCAATTGTTACAAGTAGGAAACTGAGGCAAGAGACAAGTCAATGCCTTCCCAAGTTTATAACGTATATTTAATATTGTGATCAGGAATTCCTGTCTTTCAGAACCCCACAAATGTGATGGAATTACGATGAGTTTAGCCACTAATCATACCTTCACACTGTGCCATACAACCCAAAGAATAGAGACAAAAACAGGGTATGTTACAGTGCAGCTCCCTTTTCTTGTCCTAAATGGAATTTACCAAATGGCTCACCTGGTTCTCTTTGTCGCCTAAATGGTCCCATAAATTGCAAGTGGAATTTCCCCTCCTCACTCTCTATGTTGATGCAAGTAGTGGTATTTGTCTATTTTCATAAGATCTTGGCAACTATTACGAGGCTCTCTGAAAGGATTAATGTCCAAAAGATGTCTGGAAAAAGTAATGACTAGAAATCAGACTTTTATTTTCAGATATTGTCAAAGTCAAAACCAAAACACAGCTTTATATCAGGTGTTCTTATTCCCAGGATGCTGGAAAGTTGTGTGTGGGGAAAAAAAAAAGCCACAGTGATTCAAGGAATGTTGTGAATGCTTTAGAGCTTCATGTTAACACATAAACTGTTTAGCCTTTGAAAAGGGAGTTTAAGAGGTGACTACATCTTACGGTGTAGTATCTTCACTAGATAGACAAATTCAAATGAAAAAATAAAGCAATCCATTCTTCTGTTATTAGTCCTCGGAACAAATTTGTCAGAACTAATGAGATGCGTTTTTGTCAGACATGCTTTAGTCAAACACAAGTTGTAATGTGTTTAGAGATTAATTATGGGGCTAAATGCAAAAGAAGTTGAGAGAAATTTAGTTGCTTGTGATACACGAGATATTCTAATAGTACCATTTTAGCTTTAGACTTTATGGATCCTCTTTATGCAACGGAATTTGAATTTTCATTTTAAAAACTACATCTTTCTAGGTTTCATTATTAGGAAAATGAAACATGAGTAACAGCAGTGTTTTCCAAAGGGGACTGGAAATAAATCCCACAGTAATGTGATAAACTGATCCTGGATTCTGTAAAAAACTGCTGTTCTGAAAGGTGAAAACTGCTCATTTTTTCCAAATATTTCATAGAATCATAGGATGTCCTGAGTTGGAAGGGACCCAGAAGGGTCATTGAGTCCAACTCCTGTCCCTGCACAGGACAACCCCACAGTTCACACCATGTGTCTGAGGGTGTTGTCCAGTCTCTTTTTGAACACTGTCAGGCTTGGGGCCGTGACACCTCCCTGGGGAGCCTGTTCCAGTGCTCCAACACCCTCTGGGGGAAGAACCTTTTCCTAATGTCCAACCTAAACCTCCCCTGGCACATCTTCCTGACATTCCCTTGGGTTCTGTCATTGGTCACCAGAGATAAGAGATCAGCGCCTGCCCCTCCTCCTCCCTTTGTGAGGAAGCTGTAGCTGCCATGAGGTCTCCCCTCAGTCTCCTCTTCTGCAGGCTGAACAAACTCAGTGACTTTAGCCACTCCTCATATGGTTTCCCCTCTAAACCCTTCCCCAACTTTCTTACAAGATTCATAAGAACTTACAAACATGTTTGCGTAATAGTCTTCTTGGCACTGAGATATGTGTTAGCCTTCTAATTTTTAAGCAAAACTTGTGCAAATATCTCCCATTGTGGATCTGGGTAATCCAGCTGTATTCATGGCACTGATTAAAGAATATTATGGCTCCACAGGACTGGATGCTATCAAAGCCAAAACTAGCAGTAAAGTTAAAGTAGTTGACGTGCACATGTTCTGAAAGACTGTATGTTTGCAAGAACAGGCCTTTAGAGAGGGTCTGATCCAGTGCCCTTTGAATGTAATGAACATATTTTCATTATTTTCAGCTAGCTTCTATGCAATCCTTCCATCTTGGGTGTAGAGAGGAAACAGTGATCAAATTCAAGCAGGTATAGACCACGAGCAGGTATGGGAATCTTTCTCAGATGATAACCTATTAATTGATTTAGGTTATATAAATAAGGAAATTGAGAAGTCATAGAGATAAATAGGAAAATCATTTAATAAGAGGAAGGACAAGACAATCCCATGGCTAACTTAAGATACCTGAGGCTTCCTGCCCTTTCTAGTGAGTGCAAAGTTATTAGCATAGAATCATAAAATAATTTCAGTTGGAAGAGGCCCTCAAGATTTAGTCCAACCATAACCTAACTCTAGCAATAAACCATGTTGTTAAGAGCCTCATCTATACATCTTTTAAACACCTCCAGGGATGGTGACTCCAGCACTTCCCTGGGCAGCCTGTTCCAGTGCCTGACAACCCTTTCTGTGAAGAAATTATTCCTAATATCCAATCTGAACCTCCCCTGGTGCAACTTGGGGCCATTTCCTCTCATCCTGTTGCTTGTTACTTGAGAGAAGAAACCGAGACCCTCCACATCTAGAGAGCAAGCAGATGAGGACCATAATTTAGGATTTCTGAACCATCCTGTGGGCAGTATTTGTTTTCCTCCTTCCCTCTATAGAGGAGAATTCCCTTGGGTTCTGTCATTGGTCACCAGAGATAAGAGATCAGCGCCTGCCCCTCCTCCTCCCTTTGTGAGGAAGCTGTAGCTGCCATGAGGTCTCCCCTCAGTCTCCTCTTCTGCAGGCTGAACAAACTCAGTGACTTTAGCCACTCCTCATATGGTTTCCCCTCTAAACCCTTCCCCAACTTTGTAGCCCTCTTCTGGACACTCTCTAGTAGCTTTATATCCTTTTTATCCTCTGGCGCCCAGAATTTCCAGCTTCTCTTGTTCGTTGCTCGTGCTGTGCACATTTGTGCGGAAACACTTCAAGTGTGGTTCATTGTGCTCATTACCTCATGGAGCAGTATACAGTCTGAGGATGGCAAGTGTATACAGTATTAACAACTGCAAGGCCAATCAGGAGAAATACCTACAAAATAAACATTTGCAATCAAAGATTAATTTCCAAGCTGTAGAAGTTAATACCATCTGGAAATGAGTTCTAATTGTAAAGTGAGGTTCCCATTTAATCCAAATGAAGCTGCTGCAAATTTTCCAGCCTGATATAAAATCCAAATTGCTTCAGAGTTTAGGTATGCACTGGAATTTGTTTAAGAATATCATAATATTCTGATAGTATTAGAAGAGAAATGTCCTTGTGCAGATATGTTAAAATTCATGTTCATGTAGATGGCCAAGAAAATGGCACTGTATGTAGGACTTGAATTATATTATACAGACAACTTGTATACTACAGACAATCTCCAGCAGAGGAAAGAGACCAGAAAAAAAGTGTAGTAGGAAGGTATAAAAAAGTAATTCACTGCTTATTTGTATTTCACAATCTTTTACATATTATGTTTATAAAGATTTCATAAATTTCCTACTTCTTCAATTCACTACTATGATCCAGAATAGCTGTGCCCTCTAAAAAATTGCTCTTTTCTCCAGGCTTTGGAACTGTTACTGTGTTAAAGACTCTAATGTGATGGGTTACAACCATTTCTGAAGAATTTTGGCATAAACATAGACAGTTAAAGAAAAAGCACAGATAATAAAGTTCCAGGTATGTGCTCAGAAAAGGAATGGAAACTTGGGTGCTTTTCCTCTTTCCAGTTAAAACAATAGAAGTATTTCTGTTGGCCCAGATAGATTTGGTTTGCAATTTTTTGGGACATTGATAGCCTCTGATTCTCACCAGATACAACTAGGACAGGGAGGAAAAGAAGACAAATTTCCTTTGGCTTGGGAAATTCCACCAACTGTGTGTGAAAACTGTCTTTAAAATCAAAACGTGACACATCACATGGACCAAAAAATAAAATCGCCATTACAAGCTCATAAACCCCAGATAAAACATTTGTTAGTGCAACCTGAATCTTGGAGCACTTGGGAACCTCAGTTTTCACCGTGTATTCAATCATACCGATCTTCACAGGTGGTCTTTGTGAAAAATAACTTACACTCTAAGGAAACAAACAGTGAACTTGGACGGGTTGGGGAGGTCCATGTGACAGTAAGACTATTTTGTCAGCATGACAACGGTAGTTTCAAGAATAGCAGCAACCTAACTTATTGGAGTGTTGGGAATGCCTTTGTAGACATTAACCAAAAGAAAGGTGTTTAAGAAGGATTGGCGGTTGGTAACTAAGTCAGTCTGTGAATATGTATGGGTAGGTTCTCTGAAATATGAGGGTAGGCATAAGAGTAGATACAAAATGTATTTGTTTGAGATTGCAAGAACAGGACAATCCAAGGTTGCATGAGGGGCTTTCCTGAGTGAAAGGTGATTGGTATGGAGGATGTGAGCCATGAAGACCCTTAAAATGAAGGCATTAGCCTGTATTTGTTGTTTAGGGAAGAGTCATTGATAAGATCAGGACACGGTGGTTTTCCTCAAAGGCAGAAAAAGTGTTTCAGTAATCCAGTTGCTGGATGAGATTTAGCCCTGTACATGGATGAAAAAGCTTGTGTCTGAGAGGTTACACAGCAAAAATTTGCCAGATTTACCCATAATGTGAATGTAACTATGGAGATGTGAGTTTAAGAAGGTGCTCAAGTTAAGATAGTGAGAAAGGCCCTTTCAACACATATTGAAATAATGTCAATCTCTTTGTATATCTTGAAGTTTAACTTAGTGTGTTTAACAGGGTATTTCTCTATCACACATGTACACATATGATATTTTGGCAGTAGGATTTTTCATGAGTGTGAGGTTAACTGCTAATTATTTTTAAATTTATTTTTGTTTAAAAAGAAGCATTTAAACTTATCTATGCCGAAGAAAGCCAGTAAATACTTACTTCTACTTCGCAGGCTAAACAGCATTAGCTTCAAACATTGTCTCTTTCATTTCTACTACTTGAAATTTAGCACTACGTTTAGAGAACTATAGAAGAATGAAAAAAAATCTGTCCTGGTCTAGAAAAGAGAAGCCAGAAGTCCAGATGTGTGAATTATGATTATCCTTTTCCCGAAAAGAAGTCTTCTTTTGAGTGGCAGGAATTATTTTAGAACCAATTTTGAAAGACGGCCCAATGTTCAAAGGCCCTGAATACCAACAGTGCACATTGACTTCAGAAGAAGCTGAACACTTTTGAAATCATGAAGTCACAATATCTAGTATTTTAATAATACTTTTTCTTCACACCATTTTACATGACCATGGTGTGACTATATAGAGGCTTGTAAGTTTGTGCAATACTATCAAAGACTGGTTTGAAACCATTACTAGAAGTAAATATAAAGATTTTTTCCAGAAATAAAGATTGTTTCCATGTGGGATACTGAAATTGTGGAGAAATAACCTTATCAATTAAGGCACCTGGATCTTGCATTGTGAATGATTAACCCTCATAATTAACCTATTTATTTAACGGGGCATGGGACACAATCTTCCCACTCATTCCACCATAGGGTGCCTCAGACATTCAGAGACCTTGCCTGTGGGTTGTTCCTGCAGCCCTACTGTACTGACAGTGTCTTGAATTCATGTCTTGTCCTCTGATTCCCAGTTTCATCTCTTTCAGCCACCCACTTGAAGAAATGAAGCCTGGTCCATGTGAAGTAGTTATATTAAAAAATGCTGATCAAGACTAAACATAGATTTAAAAATCATCCAGATAAATGAGTGGTAACCTCTCTGGTGCATTTTTGAGGTGCAAAACTGAGGGACATTTGTTCAATAAATATTAGTACCCAACCAAAACTAAATTGAAAAAGGGGAGTTCTAAATGGAATTGAGTATTCACACAAATAATTTTCAAAATTTTAAGTCACAAGAAACACAGCTTTATTTAAACATGAGGGAAAATCTGTTTTCAGCAGGCAACTGAACAGACAGAGTGAACAGTGGAGAGCATGCCCTAAGCACAGAGTAGTCACACTTGGATATTCTTTTCCATGCAGAACAGCATTTTTGTTTCCTAAGTATCCCCACTGGAATAACCTTTGAAAGAGTTTGCTGCGCATAACCTTTGTACACAAGGTTCTCAAAATGCCTGTGTCTTGGCCATCACAGTGGTTGCTGCTGAGCTCTGGATCAAATATAACACATCCATAGCAGAATCGTTACCCCAAGGAGTGTACATGCCAACAGCTCATTAAATAGAGCAGTATACAACAGATCACCATCACAAAATGAGCTGTTTATTTTTTTTTTTTTTTTTGATGGGGCATCACTGAGGAGAGCTGTTTGACTTACAGTAACTGCAAGCTCTTCAAGGACTGTGGGAGCTAAGATGGGACAGTGAGATGGGAGTATGTGAAGGGAATGGGAAAGAAAAGCACCTTTTGAAGGTCAACAGGCATGTTTATTATGAAAGGTCTGTAAGAACACTGTCTTCCACTTCCTGAAAATACAGTATTTCAAAAAGATGGACCAAATGGACCAAATTTCAAATGTAAGTATTTTCAAATTGGGTCCATCTTTTTGCAACATCCTGTGTATTTTTGGTAGTAGATCGTTCTGGAAATATACTGACAAGGAAAAAGTTTACTTCTAGTAGTGCCTTCTGATATGAAATGTAATAAAATTACCTTTTAAGATTGTAAGTTATGTGAATTATGTTTTAAACAACAAATGCACATATTAGTTAGCATAATTTTGAACTACTGATCAAGTTTGAAATACAAGAAAATATAAGAAAGTTGTATTTCAGGTTTGGTTTGGTCTGTAGATAAAGATTTATCCAGTTAACAAAGACAGCCTTTAAGAGTTTTAGATGGCTTTATTTCTTTGACAAAGCTGTGGACTTTGCTAAATTAGTTTTCTTAACAGCACTAATCTGCCAGAAAATAAAAGAGAAGGAACAGAAGCAGAAAAAACCTTTTCTATAGCCTTCACCAGCAAAACTTTTTCTACAGCATTCACCAGCTGAGTGAGCTGTGACAGAGTGCAGTCTGCAGAGCCCTGAGAAGGCATTTGAGAAAAGGTAAGGGAGTGCCATTGATACCTTGGGATATTCTGACAAGTGGAGAAGCTAATACAGGCACCACAAGAAAACTGCCAAGGATTGAGGGCAGTTAATTATATTAACTTCTTTTATGAACTAATTCCATGCACAGGGTTTCTTGTTTGCTTTTAAAGCCGGATAGCAAAAGCAGCAATTCTGTTTTATTTTGTGTGTTCAAGTCTTGCTTATTAGTTTCACACCATTGAAAACGTATGTTTCCTTAGGTTAAAATGAAATGAGAGTGCATCAAAGCTTGATGGCTAAGATGTTTCATAATACGAATTGCTAGATCACTCCGTCAGATCAAAATAAGTAATGATTTACACTGAGTGATGACTAGTTATCCTTGTCTGACAATGGTTTTCTGACCTGCATGAAATAAATTATTAGTGGATAGGTGCTACTGCAGAAACACACTTTTTCTAATATGTGGTGGCAAGCTTCGAATAGAGACTGGAGCTGGAATGGA
The DNA here is from genome assembly GCF_037038585.1 of Patagioenas fasciata. Lineage (NCBI taxonomy): Eukaryota > Metazoa > Chordata > Aves > Columbiformes > Columbidae > Patagioenas > Patagioenas fasciata. The sequence goes on along the minus strand of NC_092520.1, from coordinate 141,270,407 downwards.
TGTGGCAATACAGCTCTCCTTGTACCCTTAAATGTGACCTTAACTGAAGAGGGCTGGGGAGTGTGGAACATAACTGTGTTCCACCTGCTTTATTGGGAAGGTGAAAAGAAACAAAATTTCCCAACACTCACTCTTGTGCCTTTCTGTCATGAAAATCCCGACTCTCTAAGAAAGAGAAGCCCATACTGTGCATTGAGACTGCATATTCTGCTACAAACTCGATTACACAGACCTGTTACTGTGCTTTCTCAGCCTTGAAAAGACAGGAGAGGAGGGACAAACAAGGCTACAGGGACATTCAACATCTTGACTCTTTTTCATCTTGTGTGTCTTTGATATGGAGGTCAAGGCCTGGATTGGAAGCACAGTACATCTCACCTTACAAGCCTTCCCAGTCCTTGATGTTTATTTTGGGCTTTCTAAAGTCTCTCTATACATTATCTTTACACTGGGATTTCAGCAGTTTTGAATGAACAATAATCAGCTTAGAAGCAGATGGGGTACTTGTCAAAAAATGGTGGGGGGAGAAAAGCCTCAGGGATGCTTGCAGTATTCAACAACCCAGTGTGAGCTAACATTTCAGAAAAACAAACCAGTCTTACTGTTGTTTCATGAGCCTTATCAAAATCTGCAGTAAGTCAACTTCCAGGCATTTTACAGGTCCCATAAGCAAAAACATATCCACGTAGCTCCTTTGCAACAGCCCATGAATTAAAAAAAAATAACCAAAGAAATGTGTAATATGTTTATACAACAGATATGATAACTACTCCATCTCTTCTAATGTTTTCCAGTGTCCATTGTGCTAACAACCCGTTTTAATAAAGGGAACTTTGATACTAGGTTATGCAGTGGATGGTTTTAAAGTTACCTTAAGACAGATGTTATAAGGAGGCTGATCCAGCAGGTATTTTTAGCTCTGAATTTTGAGACAGAGTTATTATTTGAGAAACTTGTCTGACCTGTCATTTGAGAGTGTGTGACTGGGAATACTGTTTTGTAGTGGGCTTATTAATTAAACATCTGACGGTCAGAGCATGCCAGGGTAACCTATTTGATCTGTTCACAGAGAAAAACATTTGAAAAAGTCTCGTAAAAAATGCATCATTGTCTTAAAAGCTTCATGAACTTGATTTTTCTGAACAAAATACTATAAATCATATTCGTTACAGCTGTGTTCATCCTATCAGGACATTGAAAAAGCCTTCAGAGCAATTGATGTCGGTTGGAGTAGATTTGTGCCTTTGGATTACCTGAAGTCAGTCATAAATGGCTTTATATTTCTTTTGCCAAATGAAACTTTTCAAGAGTTAATGAATAGGTAAGAGTCATATTATTTTCTTAGGGGACATTTTTATCACTGCCACCTTATAACTTTGTTATTGCTTTTTGCGACTGCCATCATTAATTCATCTTACTTGTGCCTCTGTTACAGTATGTAAAACTGGTATAGCTGGGTATAAAACCTTTTTTTTTTTTCAGTATATAGGTTTGATGGAGTAGAAGCTTTAAGTTGCTGCTTTCTTCTATTTGCTCACAAACTTGGATTTAATTTCCTAAAGGGAGCATTACTCTCCTGCATTCAAATGACTAGTGATGTAGGATGGTGCGAATTTGCTGGAAGAGCAGCTTCATGACCATTAGCACCATGTTTGCATGGTGACAGTGTGACTCTGCAAGACTCTCCTTTAAAAATATGCTGGTGTGGCAAGGAAAAGAAAGGAAGAGGAAGTAGTGAAACTAAAGTGAATGAATGAACTAGTGCTGAGAGCTTTCACTCTGCACTGCTTGTTGTCTGTCACTGGAAAAGATAACTAAAGGGACACTTCTGTCCTGCACAGTTGTCGTAGTTTAACTCGGGCTAGCAATACAACCATGATAGCTGCTCACTCACCCTCTCTCCACCCCCATGCCCGCCCCCCCAGTGGAAGAGAGAATCAAAAGGGACGGGAGAAACTTGGATTGAGATAAACACAGTTTAATAAAATAACAAAATACTAATACACTACTGGTAAATATATATATATAAAAAATAGAAATAAAAGATACTCAAGGCAATTCCTCACAAACATGCTGAGCAGCCAGTCCCAGGAAATGGCACCCGGTCCCAACAGCTGATCCCAAAGAGAGAAGAAAGAGGAAAAAGAGGCAGAAGGGTTCAGAGACCTCTGCAAAATGGCAAAAGCCAAACTAAACATCCTAACAAAACTCCCCTGGCTGTACCCTAGAGCGAGAAAGAGCAGAAGAGAGAAGAGCAGAAGGCCCAACTCTCCTTATATCTGAAAGCACAATGCTTATGGGGTGGAATACTCTTATTGATCAGCCTGGATGTCAGTCAAGCTCTGCCCCATCCATGCCCCTCTTCTCGATGCCTCACACCTGTGGGCAGAGTGCTCAGAGTGTCCTTGGCTCTCAGACCAGAACAATTAAAAACATTAATTCTGTGCTGGGGTGTTATCTCTTGTACTCAAACTAAGTCCAAATAATGAGCGTTCTAGCCATGGAAAAGCAAGTTTTCTAACTGCATGAAGAAAATTAACCCATTTTTAGTCAAACCAGCACAACAGTGAAGGAATTTCATACCTGGAAATTTGAATTTAAGCTGGAATGAGGCAAAAAAATTTTGAACTTGGGTTTTTACATTGTCGATATTTTTATTAATACTGCTGTGAAGCTTGAGAAATCATGCCAACTACTGGATTCAAGTTAATGTACTATTTTACATTAATGAGGCATCTTTGCAGTTTTATGACCAAAATTCAAGTCATCTTGTGGGCAGTATAGGGTATGGAAGATAAATGCATAGAAAACATTTTCCAGCCCTGTCTCAAAGATCTCAGCAGACAGAGTTTAGGCCACAGGACAATTTCCAAACTACAGCTTCCTGGACAGGATCATTTCAGCTTATGCTGACTAACTTACTAAACTCATGTTTCCTTTTAGAAGCCAAAATATCACAGCAATGGATGTTTTTGTGGCTTTTGGTTAAATCTAGACCAGGATCTCTCATGATTAATCTTTTGTACTCAGAAACCAAAAACTGTGAGAAGAAAACTGCCAGAATATACTTTATACTTGTTGGCAACAGTGCCAAGGGCATATGGCCAGTCAAAGAGAAAGGAAGAACAACTTAACTCTTACACAGCATTTTTACTCCAAAATATTGCTTAAGCTTGCACCAACAGGACAAGGCACCTAAATCATACAGTGTGAAAGAGATCAGTTACCAGATCATGCATTACTGCTTAAATATTCCATGATTTATAGTTTATTGATTTTGAATTGTTGGAAGAATAGAATCATCCATGTAAATACGCAGGGTTTTTTGTTGTTGTTGTTGTTGTTTGGTTTGTTTTTTTTTCTTTTTATATGCGCTAGTTAACTGTAAAGAGCTCGGTGCAGATATATGTTTTACAGCAGCAGATGCTGTATGAGAGTGTCATCTGCAGCAACCATATTGCTTTGTGCATTCAGCAGATAAATTTGGTTTGCTTCTAGTCATTCGCAATGTGATACAACAATGATCAACTATTACTTTGTCAAAAAATTACTATTATAGTTTTGGTTGATTTTTTTCAATTCATGTCACTTGCTAGTTTAAATCTCAAAGTAGATCTTGCTCTTAAGAGTAGTTTCATAATGGAAAGCTTTCTGCATGTATTCTTCCAGTGGAGTATTCTCTAGCATTGAAAAATGTAGTGACATTTTAATGATGCTGTAAACAGAAATGTTCGAGCCTGTGTATGCCATATCTCTTAGGAAATATTTCTCAGATAATGTAATTCAAAAGATCCACCAGGTGAATGGAACAACAGCAAAAGTTCCTCATAGTCATCTAATTCTAATAATGAAGTAACTTCATTGTAGCTGATAATAAATGTAATAATAATTGATGGGCAAGGGGCCTGATTTCAGTATTTTTAAGATCCTGTTTAAATAATATGACATGAGATGTGCCAGGAAGCTGTTTATAAGAAATAATACATGACAGCATTTTATGGTTGTTTGAGGTATTTACATCTCATGGGCTCCTGATATGAAATTCAGGGCCCATTGGAGTTGATGCAATTTTGCCTTAGACTTCCGCTAAGATTTCATCCCTGACTGGTTTAGGACCAGATTACCCATGCACTGAGCTCTCAGTACATGTCCCCGCTGCGGCAAGATCAAATACATCAGAGGCAGACTATTGAGGTGAACTTCATTCAAAGGACATCACTCATTGAGTCCTGAGTTCTCTGAATTCTATCACTTCTACTCTTGAGAATTCTTTCAGTTGCTAGTAAAATATTGTGAACTTGAGGTTATATAAAGAGTTGCATAGACTGAAAAATATTTTGGTTATGTTTTGGAGTTTCACTGTCGATTGTGTCCCTTTACAGGCTGAGGGGTGTGAGTGAAGGGTATTTTTGCTGGTGGCTGGGAGCAAATTGTACATGACCAGTATGAAGGTTTTGCCAACAGAGGGCCTAACTTTTAGGACTTTCTTTTCTGGTGGCTGCCAGGATTTCTAATTGGTGACTTTTATTTGTGATATAAGGTAAATCATTGTGCTCAGTTGGTCAAGTCTTTGGTGAACATAATATCAGTTTAAAACACAAGGTCATTTTTCAGCAGCAGAGGTAATTTTAGACTCATGCTCTATTTCTTTAATATTTGTATAAAAATATCAGATGCTAAGGCATCGACGATTAAAAATTTCTCAAACAATAGTATTCTGTAATGGATCATTACAAGGTGATACATCACGTGTTTTTACCAGGTATCCATATTGCTACAGTTCTAATCGGTCAATTCTTTTGCAAGTATACTCTTTTGTACTTGGACTTAACGCAAGCATACTTCCAAAAAGCCATGTAGAATTCCTTTTTATTACTTTAATAAGGTAGCTTGCCTACTATAGCAAATAAAATGCTAGATTACTACTCAAAAAATATGATGAGTTTTTCTGGCCCTACAGTGGAACAGTCTATGCCACAGTTATTCTGCCTATGGCACCTAAATATTTTACTTTTTGCCCTTCTGGCACAGCTTGGAATCTGAGGGCCAGAATTATAAATATAAAGAGGAATTTTTTTGAAATTAAAAAAAAACCTCCTCTAAAATCCTTCCTCAGTTTTTATTCTCACTGACTTAGCTTTGTCTAAATATCAATGTCTTCAAATTGTTCCTCGAAACTTAATGCTGAGGAGTTCCTCCTCCCCGACTGTGAGGACCTGATTCATTCCTTCCCATGATTAAACCTGCAAGAGAAAAGTGCTGTGCTGGCTGGCCACAGGCAGAACTGGAAGAGCTCCACCATCCATTACCCATCTGCAGAATGGAAGAAAACCACTGCACCTTGTGGACTGATCAATGGCACCACAAATAATAACTGGTAATGTTGGACATTCACACATCTGCATTAGTGTTTCTTCCCAAGTTCCCTTCAGCTTCCAGGATTTTGGCAATTGTCACTGCTGAAGCCTGAGAGGCAATTGCAGGGCTTCTGAGAAAGGAGGCTTGAAGTGGAGAGGTCTGTTGCTCTGATTGACGCAGCTTTGGCTGGTTGCTCATTTTCAGCGCAGAATTGCTCTCTGGAGTGCGATTTGAGTGATTTAGTAGGCCATAGACATTTGAGTGTGAAGGGATCTCAGTTGGGGGCTCAAAATAACAGTTGTTATCTTGGCCTTATTGTAAAGATCATCTGTTATTTCGTACTGTTTGTTTCATATTCATTTATCCAAGACAATAATCAGATAGGAAATATCTCTCTTTCCCACAGCTTTTTTTAATAACCCATGCCTCAATAGCATTGTTGGCAAAGCCCGTCCCTGCAGGGTATGAAATGGCTCCCCTGGTAAAATTTGAATGCTGGCACTGCCTCTGTCTTCATTTACCTTCAGACCTTGGTGCTTGGCCCTTCCCAGCAACTTTTCTGGGCTCCGATGCAATTGTGCTGCCTGTGTGGTGGGAGATGCTGAGCCCTTGAGTCACTGAGCCGTGGTGCGTGCCTGCTGTTCGCAGGCAGAACCACCGTAAAAAGTCAGGTTCCCTCCCATTAGATGCCCCGTGCTGTCAGGTTACAGTCAGCCAAAGCCTGAATGCTGTGATTCTTGTAACTTTGGGGTTTTAGCTTTTTTTGGCTGAGCTTGAGAAACTGCTGTGTTGTCCAAAAACTGGAGGGTTTTTTGTAAAAGATCCAGGAAATCTTGCATACCTCTGATGGCATTTGGTAATTTTTTAGCTTTGTCCTGTGCATCCTGGATTAGCAAACACTCTAAACACCATCTGCCACCATTCTAAGGAGCATTAGGAGTTTTTAAAGCCTTTCTGAGATGACTAGAGTAGCGAGTCAGCACGTTTCTGATAATATGTGAGGGATGTAATTGCCCACAAAGTACCATCTGAAATAGGAGTTCGTTTAGCCGGGCTCATTGGAGCTTTCTGCAGTACCATTGAAACTGAATAAGAGATATGCCAGTGGTTTGGGGGGTCATGGTGCCAGGCCCTTATCGATTTAGAAGTAATTATTCATGGGATATGATACTAGTTAACTTCCCAGGATTTTTAACATAGTTTAGCACTTCCAGTGCCTTCAAAGTTTTCAAATTTGGAAACAATTTACATTATGACATTTAAAAAACCCCAACATACTACTCCCCTTAGCTAGTTTCTCTACTGTTATGTGTAAATAATGAGAAGAGATGCATTAAATACTGTCTCATTCTAGACATGTGTAATGTGAACATCTATGCCTGAACTGCTCCTCCTAGACTCCATTTTATAGTCACTGGAGAGAAACAACGGGCAGGATTCATGTAAGCAGTTTTAGATGTCTACTTTAGGATGAGATGAATCCTGTCCTGTAAGTGCCTGTTTCTCCCCAATGACTATAAAGGCAACTTAGAGTGACTCGCTCAGGTGCAGGCACACACATTTGGTTAGATGAATTCTCACTTGGGGTCTAGTTCTTCCACCGTTAGACATTTGGAACTGAGAAAATAACTTGGCTCAGTTTACATATTTAGTAACAAAGAAAAGCTAAGCAAGCTTACTCGAATTATGAATGCTGTATACGTTGATATTATAGTGATGATGAGATGTTGTAATTCAAAATTCTACTTGGAACATAGAGTGTTTTTATAAGAAAATCTTTTAAAACTCTTTTCCTATTTAATATCAGATTTGGGCTGAAAGCCACAGGTAAGATTGCTCAGCAACAATGTTTAGAAAAATTCCAGGATCCTGGGAGCGCATTTGAAAACAGGCAGATAATTCCTAAGAGAAAAAAACATAAGCAGAAAGTTCCTTTTTTATGTGAGTAACCTGCGGTATACATATTTATTGAAAACAAGGAGTGTATCCACTCAATGATAGCTCTTGATTAAATTCAGTTAAAAATTTTTTTCTGCAATGCTTTCTCTAATACACACAATTATTTGAATCCTATCAAACCCTGAGTCTTAATGAGGTGATTTATTCTTCCCACTCTGAGCAGAACACAGTGAGCAAAAGAGTGTAAGACATGAAAGCACTGCAAAGACTGTCTTTTTTCCTCTTGCAGAGGAAATCCAGCTAGAGGAAACGAAGCTTTCTCCAGTGACACTGTTCTTCAAAAGCTGTGCAGATACATCCAAGATGCTTATCCCTCTTTAAAGCAAGAATTCCTTATGCTTGATGAAGTAAAAGCAATTATTTTTAGGTGTTGTCTTAGTTAATTACTCTTACAGCTAAACATTTGTGTCTTGTATCTGCTTAAAAGTAATCTGGTGGTTGCCAGTCTTTGTTTTCTGTTACAGCAGCACAGAGAGTCTATTTTTCAGGTTTCCTTAACATAGATATGTGCAACCAGGGACTAAATAATCTGTAACAACCTCTCTGATAAACAAAAATTATTGACCTCCTACAATATCACTGGCAGTCATGTTGGCCAGTTCTTTAATCATCCCTGTGGCTGCCTTTGAACCCCTGCTAGTTTTTCTTTGTGTTTCTTGAAATGTTATGACAGAAATGAGAATTGGCACTTTCATCAAAGTTGCACTGGCACCAGAAAAATAAATAATATAACTTCTCTGGTACTGCTAAGTGTTCCTCTGTTTCTACATCCAAGGATTGCCTCAGTCCCTTGTGGTTAACATCATACTCACAATTTATTTATGCTTTGATTATATATTATGACCTGCAAATCTTTAAGAGTAACTGCTTCTTATAATTAAGATTCCTCCTCTATTGTGTCATATTTTCTCCATTCCTCAGTGTAGGACTCTATTAGAAAGCCTATTCTTTGCTTGTGTTTATTCTTACCCATCATGTTGTGTCGGGGGTTTGTTCTCTTCATACATCTGATATTTTAAAGTTTTGAGGGGTTTTTTTCAGGTTGTTTGTACACACATATATGCATACATGTATGTAAATATATATACAGAGAGAAAGCTCTGTGTTTACTCTGTTTATACACACTTGTACACATAGAGACACACATATGTGGCATGTGTGCATAAAAAGCCTGTACAGCACAGCACTAAAAATCAGCCCCTGCAAGACCTCGTTAGAAACAGAGAATGAGTTATTATCTACAATTCCATTTGAAGGTTTCTGTTATCTGGTTCTGTTATCTGTCACACTTGTTTGACATCTGCCATTTGCATCCATAGTGTTCTCATCCCTCAGTCTCACCGGTGTGTCGCTGGGCACAAGTCAATTGTGCCATCACCCTGGGCAGCCAACCGCCCTGGGACAGCAGCACAGGCCCCAATGCCCGTTTTACCTCTGTCAGAGTCCCAGGCAGCCCTGTTAGCTGCTCCAAGAGAGGGATCCAGATGTGTTATTTTGCAGCTGTGGACACCTCTGTGTTCACCAGAACCATTGGTTGTCTCAGTGTTGGATGTTCCCTCTCACCACTCTTCCTCCCACTCAGGGCTGTCTCTGGGCCCAAGTGGGTCACCTCCTCTCATTGCCTGCCGTGGTCTGTCGTCAAGTGTGGTAGCTCCCAGAAAAGCCATTTTCTTTACTGGTGAAACGAAATGCGATATCTACCGGCTTTGACAATTAATTAAGAAGGAATGCTATGAAAAATGTTCAGTCCCATGTGATCAACACAAGAAAAGTCTTCTTGGATGTTTTATTTCCTTTTCTTGCTAAGATTTGCGTGGTAACATTTAGCAAATACTATTCTCCTGCTCAGCTGCTCTGTGCGATAGTTGAACAGAGCGGTGATCTCACTGGTGAGCTCATTATTAATAGTCTAAACGTGTGAATTTGTAACATTCCTAACTATTTATGTAACTGTGAGTGGGTTTTCAGCTATTATGAAAAATCCATGTAAACCAAATAAAGACATTATCTCATGTCTTAGAGTTAACAAAAGTAAGTTTCTTGCTTTTATTTTTTTTCAGGAGAAATAAATAAATTTGAACTAGAATGTCTTCTGTTCCAGAATTTAAATACATTCATCTTCTTATCTAAAAGTTTTTAATAGGTTCATGCAGCATGCTTCTAAACCATCATCACATTACTGCCCAGCCCACAAGCAACTGCCTCTTCCCTTTTTCCTCCTACCATTTTTTTCTGACTTGTTCTCGATGTGTTGGAATCTAAAATGCTACTGGTCCCTACCTGTTAATCCATATTCTGAAAACAAAATCCTAACCCATTAGCAGTGCTTTCTGATGTGCAAGCTAGAAATACAATGTTCCATGTAACTCTACTACAAATTTTACTTCAAAATGTTGTATCAGATTGATGTTTTATAAAAGGATGGGTGAAGAAAACTTTGATGTTCTTTTGTGAGTCCTGCAATATTTTGTGATTTACTTTAAAACTCAGATCCTAGGAAAAAAGTTATACAAGTGTTTCAACACCAAAGAATTAATAATGAAACAACTTCTCTAGCCTCTAGTAAGTTTTCAGAAAGTTTCTCCATATATTCTGAAAAACAGAAAAAGAAGTCATTAAAAATAATTTGAATGGGCAACATTCAGTACAAATTCATTGAGCTGTTTTTTTTTTTTTTAAAGAATTATTATTAGTATTACTAAATATCCTTATTTTTATTCATTCCATTATGTGGAGTGCATTGTTTGCTAGTTCTTGTTCTTGATGATGTGTGGTATCCCAGTCACTTAAAGCACTGGCACTTGTGTCGTTTGAAGATGTGTCATCACACGTCTTTCAGAGTCATGTTGTTGAATCTCCTGCAAATTTAGAAATTTAAAATTGTGGTATCAAGTTATACTTTTTCACCTGCATTATTTCACTGTTTTTATTCTAGTCTCTTGTCAAAAGAGATTGTTTACATCAACGCAAGGAGTTCAAGCAGTATTGAAAAGCCTCCTAACTCAAGTTCTTACTTAAATGCATCAGATTAATGAGATAAACTAAAATGTTTTCCATCCTGTGCAGAAATCTGGCATCAGGTAAACTTCAGAATGTTCTGAGCATTGCAAAAGTTTAAAGGAACATAATTAATAGTTGTAATATTATAGCTTAATACTACAGAACATGAATACCTATTTAACGTTACATGCTGAAGGAGACCAATTGGTCATAATTGATATTTAAATTAGAGATAGGCATTAATATGTGCAGGATAAGGCTACACCTTAATTTGAGATACAGCATTTCTGAAAAGAATGGAAATGACAGAAGTGTGTACATCCAAATACACCCCTTAGCAATGAATATACATTCCCATGGTCCCTGTGCACACAGGAGAAATCACAGATGAGGTGAATATCTTTTGATGAAGGGATAAAATCACTATGATGGGTAAAGTTAATGAGAATCAGAACTGTGCAGTAACTATTACAAGTTCATATAATATAGAGAGTGCTATCATGTGGTGGCAAAAGGCTTGTTTGTAGTTTGTCATCCAACGGGTAGACTGTAGCTTATGTCTGACACTGACAATGTTGAGCCTACTGTTGCATAGTTTCCTTCAGATTCAAGTGTAACTTTATGTGACTTTTTCTATACTTCAGATTACCTTTTCATGTTGAGTTCTGGAGTACGAGCTTTTGATAAAGAACTGTCTATCCTTACCAGCTCTATGGCCCTCAATGATGTGCAGAACTACGCTAAAATGCCTTCCTGTCGGTTTTGATTGAATGTCATGATATGTCTGTCCTATGCACCGGATCGTGTGATCATCCCTTTAGTGGACAAGCTGGACTTTTTTACTACTTTGATTTGCTACATATTGCACTTCTTAAATTGTAGACTGTATTTCTGAATCGAATGA